>NW_002060946.1:7983378-8025650 GCF_000150275.1 Trichoplax adhaerens | reverse complement strand
TAAGCATTAGATAAGGCTAAAGTATGGTATCAGCTAGCAGTGCTTGATATGGAGCCTACTTTTGGCTTGTAGATCTACTCATTTTTTTCGAATAAATTGGCATCAGCNCTTTTCTAATAGAGAAATGGCAATGCGAGTAATAGCGATTCTGCTGACAAAGTATTCTAAAATAGTCAATGTTGTTACTCTAGTTTAACTCTATAATGGTACAGAATCTGCATCGAGCTTGCAAGATGCAACCTCAAGGCTTTCTAATAAGTTGAGATGTAATAATTTGCAATCGACAAGCTGCAATACTAACAGTTCTGCCAATAAAATACTCTTACGTTCATCGGCATTGTAATTTGAGCTCTTGGCAATCATGTAATATATTATCTTTGATATAATCGATTTTATACGTAATCCAATCTATCGAACAATAAAAACATAAATCGCACTTCAGATAAAGGCGAAAGGACTGTATCTGATAGCATTGTCAGATCTAGAACTTTGCATTCAGCTAGAAGAATAGTACTTTAGTACAGTATTATCCAAGAAATGGACATTAACCATTTCTAATCGAAGAAATACAGTGTTAGTACTTGTACATCTAAAATACCCTAAAAGCTAGTTGATATTGCGACTTCAAAGTCATATACCATATCATCATTAATTAATTATATTAAATGAATTACTGCATCATGCTGACATGTTTATATAATATAATCTAATCAATGAGATAATTATAGTTCATATACTTGTATTGTAGATAGGCCAAACTACCATATCCGATTATACTGTTTGCTAGATTTGCAGCGTACACCCAGAGTGGAGTGTAGAATCTGCAATTTTTTTAATATTATCGTTTCTCGACGAGAAATTCTTGATATTAATTTTTAATTTTTATAGGAAATGCCTGAATTGCGGTTGCAGAGACTGGTGACAGAAAGAACTATGAAAAGAAATCGCCTTTAGATTAATACTGTTTGATACTCAATCTGTTAATATCTTCAATGGAGACTTTTCACCATGCGTTCTTTAACTTAACTGATAAGACTTCTATTGTATCTTTCTACCACATAAGCTATCAATCACATTGAAGAAGACTATTTTAATTATGGAAATGCCAATGCATGGGTTTGATTTCCATTGATTAAAAGTTATAAATATCAGCCTATTAGATATACTCAAATATGGAAACAGAAATGGAAATGGAATAGGTAGTATAAAATAGCGCTTAAACTAAATACTGCTTTTCTACTAAGACGATATTAGCGTTCTGTGTTTCATTTTCATGCTTTGAAAACTATCACCTCTAAAAATTGATCGGTATAGGCACTTCGCCACAAAATCGTATTCAGATCAGTAAGTATAATACTACGAGTACACTTATAATTCACATACTGTTACTTTGTATATTAATGACAAAAATTGAACGGCAATCTAAAACTCTTCTGCTGCACATCGGTTAGACAAGCACCAAATATCAAAGCAATAATAATTTCAGGTCAGCTGTTAAACTGCATTTATTTATCCTCACCAAAATGTCTAATAATTGAAATATGATAGATAGCCAATTCTAATTCGTCTATATTTACTGTACTACAGAGTTAATTTATGATCGATCCATTTTGTAAGCAAACCAAAAATGATCCAGTTGCTAAACCATTCTTCTATTGGTGTTGGTTAGCATCTAATTTAAATCATCTTAATTGTTGTCATAATTACTTATTAAATTATTAAATCTATACGATGGCGATTATAGAAATCCTTCAACAATATTGCATTGCGTATTCAGGACAACATCCTTCGGGAGTGCAGCATTCATTATGCAAATTGCGCAGATATACCGAATGTCGAGCAGCATGATAATGATGGAAACGATCCCCTAATTGAAAAGATGAAAAACTTCTTGAATTGTTTGATCATTATTCTTTGGCGTCATTTCGACTTTATCAACTAGCGCTTAGTCAGAATTGTATCATTTCAGTAGTCAAAAGGAGAATTTGAAAAGAAACTTCTATTCTATCTAACTACTTCACAAATATTGCAACTTCGACTTACGACTAAGTTTTGGGTTAGAATTGTATAATTTTAGTAATCAAGAAGAGAATTTGAAGTTATTTTATTAAATGAAACAGTCCTATTCTGGCAAACTACTTTACAAATATTGCGGCTAGTAGTATTAGGTTTCAAATCCTTACTCTTATGCATGTCTATTTCTGAACAACTGATATTTAAAACTTAGAGTAATTAATAATATGATGAAAAATTATAAATTACAAGTATTTATACTTCAAATAGCTCGATTTAATTATGATTCGTAATAATGAATACGAAGCTTTAAAAGATCTGTTTACATTACAGTGCACATATTGCTATTTCCTGAAGATTTATCTAATTGTCTAACGGTCTTCAGTAGTCAGCGATTTAAAGCTTTTAAATTACTTCTATCTTTCAAAGGATAAGATGTAGGATGAAAAACTTACATCGAACACTTCTAGTTGGACAATTATCGATAAGCCAATCGAAAGCTGCTGGAACACATAATTGCTCCTTGGGAATTCCACCAATGCATGCTGATGTGGTAGTAATATTTACCAGAAGAAATACGGTCAAAGATACGGCAAAAAGAGTAAACGCTTTCATCTAAATCAACGTACGGATAAAATAAGAAAGTGAGTCTTTATCATAATCTTTAAATTCAGAGGACTTCTATCCGTTACCTTTCCTTCTAGAATAGATATGTCGTAAAGCAATTAAATTTCCTTCGTAGTATAGCTTGGAACTTCACGTTTTCGTGTAATCGTAGCAATGGAATAAATTTTCATGGAAAAGGAACCCAATTTATAGTGTAGCAACTGTTATTGTTTGTGAGTAAGTTGATGGTAGAATTGTATCTAAAGTTGGTATCCAGATAGGGCAAGATAGCTTATCTGTTGACAATTTCTAGCCGTTCATCGAATAGATTTACTACCGACTGTGCTCATATTACAGAAACTTTCGTCATCCAGTTTTGTTACGCTCTAATTATAGTCATCACTGTTTCTGCCAAATATAAGAATAATCAACTTGTTTTCCTGCCATCTCTATAAACTACGTTGAAATTGTTGCTTTGATAGGGTAAATATTTTCAACTGATGATTGTTATTAACCTTCAGTAAGGATATGGCTCTAACCTCTGAATAAATACAACCCAAATGGAATGAAGAGATTTTCAGATATTTTTTATATTCAAAGAGTCAGTATCCACATGAAGACCCTTTCTACTTTTATCACCACGATTAGCGAGTAAGGAAGTAAATTAGATTATTCATTTTTAACTTTAGAATTTTTTATTATTCTCAAGATGAGTTATAATAGAGCAATCTAAATTAATGTGGGATTCTATGGCGGATTTTTAACTACCGTTCGTCATTAGTTGATGATGGAATGTTTTGTTTATTCTCTGGTTGTTGTTTGCTTATCTTGATCGATTAGATCAATAATAACTTCATGTTGAATTAGTTATTCGTCGGCCGATTAATTACAAGTACTCAAATGTCAAGATTAGTATTGAAAATTTGAAATTATCCAAGCTACAAATATTATCAATCAATAGCATGAGTTAAAATAACAATCTATTGATTTCGAAGAAAATTGTTGACTCTGGATTGTCAAAGTTATTTTCTTGGTATAAAGGAATATAGACATAGCAATAATTCGAATGTTTTCTTCATCATAAAGTCCATACAGTTGTGCTGGATGTGGAACGAAACTGAAAATAATAACACCGAATAATGTTTTCTGGAGAATGTTACCGTGGAGTATGAATATATTTAGAAGGAAAGGATCTTTATGTCATAAACTCCGTGTTAGGCTTAAAATTGTGAAAATTACGACAAGAGGTTGCTATAACTTAGCACGTTGTCTCAACTTACATATGCATGTTGTGTATTAGATTTATTAGCACTTATTGTCGAGTATACAACTGCCAACGCCTCTTCGAAAATTGAGAGTGTCCGTTCCTTCCTACTGAGATTATTCGATGAAGAGTTAATTTAAAACATTACTTGATACATGATATGAAATCGAGTTGCTAAAAAAAAATTGACAGGCTCAAATGTATCCACGTATCAATCTGTTCGATGCGCAAAGACATATCTAATAAAGACTCTAGCATGATAATATTACTCTAATTAATATTCACCGTATCATAAACGTCTAGTTGATTTGGGACACTTAGAAGCTAGAAATCAGTACACTAGTTTTAATAGCAACAAGAGGAAGTAAATTTAATTCAACTTTAACAATGATAGGCTGTGGAGATCTTCAATTCGCCCTGTAGTAGTAAACTATGTTTAACAAAATAATAATCAACTGGTCTTTTATCATATTTATTGATGGGTTGTCATTGAGAGAGTTAATCTTCACCTGATATTTACATTGAAAGGTACATTCCTCTAATCATGATAATAGGGTGATGTTCTACGCCTCGTTACGTGAATACAGAATTTCAACGTTTAGAATCAATTCGTGTAGAGCTGCGATTATTCCTCGGTTAGCAGCATTTTAATATTGCTGCATCAATAATTATTATGCTCAAATGACATTAATAAAATAACAGCGTAATTAAATAGGATTGTTAACTCAAGTAACGTTAATCTCATTAATTAAGCTTCATTTCATTCACATATAAATCATTATGCATTACTTTTACACGATTTATACACTAAATTTTATTTTACCATCAATCATTTTATTAAGTGCTCCAAAAAAATTGATGATGCATTTCACAGCACATCCAAAATTGAGCTGCAACTTGAGGACTGTAGAAAATGTGTATTATATAGTGAAGATAACATTTCAGATTAGAGCGGTACTAGGAATTTGCGCTAACGTATCGCTATGTACATGTACGATGGTTGTATACACAGAGCTAGGGCAAAGAGCTGTTCTAGTATTAGGCCATGATATTATTGAAAAAGTCATAACATAACGTGACCTTAACACTGTTTAAATATTTAAATGCGTATTCTAAGTATAGGGATATCTAAAAGATTTACTATATCTATTCCCTGGCATAGATTTGCATTAATGCTATTTAGAAAGAATAATATGCTTTACAATCGAATAAAATATTCAGAAAATGATCTATAAAACCAATCAAAACATAGCAGTAGGTATTTGCTAATATATATGTACTTCAGAAAAGCAAAGCTGTAGTATTTCAGTAGCTCAATCAATGGAAAGAAATATATAGATTGCAAAATTATTTGGTGAACGTGTCAATAAATTGTACATTATCTTCTTATGGTAAAAGGTAGTAGAACGTTGGTGCGTAAAGAAAATTGTTTATATAATTGTGATAGTAGTATATGAGAATCATATGTAATAGATGCAAAATAATAAAGTGATGTGTTTCTATAACATAATGTATAATTTGAAACATGGAGACTTCTCCACGCGTTGAGTAGGCTCAATTGTGTAAAACAAATGAACCAGATAGAAAGTATCAATATCATTTAGGGCATATGACAATCAAGACATCGCCCTTTAATGGCATAAATTAAAAGAGCTGATATCGGTCAGACGATAAACACACTATAAGAATTTATGACGTCTATTCTATAATCAGGATAGAATCAAAGAATAGAAGACATAATTTGTCGATATTTTCATACATCCGTTTCAAGTTGTAAGGGTGCTATATTAGCAACTTGATAAAAGACCCTAAAAGCAATTAATAAACGAAAAAATTAATTACAACTGATGATATTTAGTATTTATTTCTACTTGAAATATGTATTTAAACGCTATCTATTTCCTTACGTGTGAGAATATTTTGTCTTTACAACTTTGCAATTTTCTGGTGCCGGTTTAGCTATCATAGCGTTTAATTTCTGTACTAATTCATTTAGTTCAGATTCTTCATATCCAGAATAATGAACTAGAGTTTGAGTCTGATAAGATAAAAAATTAATACTATACCAAAATATTCCAACTACTTCCATAATTGCATGATATCATTCTATCATATGCTAGATATGCTGTATATGATGCTAAACATAATATTCCACTTCCAGAATTATTAAGTATTGTAAAGGTATTTTAGTTCATGTTGGCAAATACATACCCATTCACCGCAATTTTTCATTTTCAAAGCGAGACATAGGCATCCAGCTGCCAACATAGATGGTTTAAAAGTTACAAATTGATATTCTTGTAAAGTTAGCTCTAATATATATCGAGCTAACGTTAAATTTTCCATGCTGAGGGATGCTACCTATTGACAGATGGTGATCAAATTCTTAGATCTGGTGCAAACTTTGATATACTGATGAGAATGATGTATGAGTAATAGCGCTGTTACAATGACACAAGAAAGTACAGTGCTTTCACTATATAGAAATTTCTAACCTTTCCGTATCTTCTTAAAAATCTATAAGGTATAGGAATATTTAAATCAAAATCTAAAGCGTAGCAAATATCTCTTTCCATGTCCAAAACAGCCTGTCGACTATAGGCGTCATCGCAAATATATACAAAATCATCCACTAATGGCGGATATCTTTCCTATAATTATTTAGAGTTTATAAGTAATCAATCTTCAGCAAAAAAAATGAAGAAATAATACTGTAATACAATTTGAAAATGACAAGCAAATATATGGTAGAGTAGGCTTACTTCAATTTTAGATGACATCAGCATAGCCGTAGCTCCTATAAGCTGTAGAGCGTCTCTTGAGACGACACGAGCTGATAGAAATCGGTCGACAATTTTAACAGCTAGATATAATGTTTCGTGAAATAACTCGAAATTTTGTTGTACTTCACAAAGCCAGTCAATAAGTATCATTCTCATTTGCTCTGTAATATCATTTTGACGTTCTAAATAATCATTGACGACTAGTTGCGCCTACAAATTTACATAGATCGATTAAAACATTTCTGTACAACAACTGTTACAAATTATTAATTAGATAATTACTAAAGCGTTTTAATATAGAAACTGATCTAATAAAAAGTCTTGCTAGTCATAATAGTAGATTAATTGCTAATGTAGCTACATCATTCGAATTAAAAGTTTATAATCGATAGTGTAAGCGTGTATATTTACTTCTCTTTGTTTCATGTTTTCAAATATTATTGGAGCGTAATCAGCAACACGGAAAGGGTCAGTTAAATCAGCTTCGTCAATGTCCGCGACATCGTTGGGTAATGTCAGTACGCGCTGCACCTCCTGTTAAAATGATAAAGTTTGGCATAATGATCAAAATAATATTTGAAGATGTTTAAATGCGAGTCCAAAAGAAGATAACGTAGATCTTTTATGTTATCAGGAAGCACAAAAATAAGTTTCATTGCTATTGTACAATAATTAATTATTCGCTCAGTTCACTATCAGGTATTACTACGCTTGCTACATTAGTTTCTAAGAAATTAAATTAAAGTACTCGCAAAGTGATGTTGGTAACGAGTGAAACCCTTATATATCATATTATTATGTAGTACTAGTAGATCAGGGTTTACACTGTAATCGAAATGTAAGTTAAATGTAGTTCAAACTAATGCGTCGTAACATTGTAAGTAAAGATATTAGTTATTTTACCTCACTGAGTATCGTTGAAAGGTGTGCTGTTGAAATTTTAGATTCTTCATTTTCATTACAGCTGCTAAAAAAATAAAGTATTCTGATAAGTCATAAAATTTTTATGCAATATTAGGCAAATGTAATTTATCGTGTAAATATACTGCTTTCAGAATAAATTTATATCCTTTCAAATTTGAAATTTTCAGGTTCAAAAACACACATATCATACAAGTTTGTAATACCTTTTACCATCGACGACATCATCTTCATCGCATTTGAGGAATTCATGTATATTAGTTTTAATTCGACCTAAATCACTCTCATGATCTTTAACTTCATTTTGTTGTTGCACTTGCTCGACGTTGTTCTTATTCGTTTGTTGCTTCTTTAGATTATGCCATTTTAATAAGGTGTCTTGGCTAGCCTAGAAAATCAATACATTAATTTAATACTTGCATTTATGAAGCTATAATTTACGGTAGCTTAGTCAACTATTCAATAGGTCAATTCTTTTACACTGTAGTTTCACGCAATGTAATCCAGTAGATCTAGAATTACTTTTTGCGGATATTAAACTTTAAGAGCCTATGTCTGCTGAAAATTCTTTTTAATTTTCTTTAACTGAATTCATATCGTTTTCAACATGGCATTTATTAATTAGAATACGACTTTAAAGCATAAATCGTTTGAATGGGCTGAAGTTATGATAACTTTGTTTGTAATGAATCATCAGCAGCTATTGTTTGGACTGTAGTTTCACAATAATATGCATGGTATATGTATACTTTGAGATACTTGATTAGGCAATAGCAAAGAAGCGAATACGGATTTTCCCACTCCTCGATCACAAGCTGTCAAAAATGTTGTCTTTTCATTATTCTTTGGTAGATAATAAACATCTGTTGTATTGCTAGCACTAGCATTTCATTCTATGCATGTATGACCCGTTGTCAATTTAAATCATGTTACTGAGCCATTATTTTAATTAACATGTAAGTAAATTGATCCATTATTTCTTAGGTAACTCACTGCTAAACTTACACTCTCTACAGTAATGACACCATGCCAGGAAAAATATTTGTTATGTAGAGTCAACAAAGCTGATTTCTTCAACAATAGTAATTATTGCGGAGAATTCGTGTTTGACACGGATTATACAGTCGATAAAATTAGTCATACACAGTATAACTTTACAATCGGAACGCCTTCATAAATTGTTGCAATATGGTGAGGTAAAGTAGTACATTATACAGTATACTGTACTCAAGTGACGGTTTACATCAGTGGATTGTAATTAGTATAGTTCTTGTTGGTATACATGGACAGGATTACGATAGTATATCAACTCGTCACGTATTTTTAATCGACCTATTATCCTCTATTTATTATACTACTTCTCTCCTTATTGAGCATAGTTTACCATTTCGATACCACTCTGATAATTGTAATATCCATTGACACTGTTCTCTTGAATATTACGTTCTAATCTGAAAATACAACTGTTTCGGGATTGAAAGTAGCTTTTGATTTATAATTTATATTTGACGAAAAATGTATTTCTATCTTTAATTCTATCTATTCCATGCAGTATCTACTACAAATTATGACCAATTGAAAAACCAGTTCCTATTGACGATATCGTTCTTGCTAAATGAATTTATCCACTAACAACATTTTATACGCAGTATAATGATTATATATTCTCGTTGTGAATAAACTTGTCATTTTTTTGGTTCAATTGAACCTAAATCAAAGTCTACGTGTCTGGATATGGTTGGTTATACATATTGTAAACATCTTACGGGAAAGATCCTGTCATGAAACGTGTCAAAAATTGGTCCTTTTTCGATTTTGGTCATGTAAGAAAGTTGAGATTGATGGAGGAGGTACCATCCTTTAAAGTACACTACAATTTACGATTCTTTCCTTTGCCATGGTATCGTGTTACAATACATAATGCTTAAAATGTTACATCATGAAACGTCTACGGTCTAGAGGATATCTGGATACATTACGTAATCCACGAGTAATCAATAGAATGAAATGTAGAATCAAGTTGTCGACTGTAAAGTAAGATGGAAAATTTCAAGTTTGTTTTCCATTCTTATCCATTTGTCGTTATTACCCATACACTATGATCTGATTAGCAATATGCATGGAAGAGAAAGAGAGAGATAAAAATTGCAAACATGACGATCAAGGGATTCAATTCTTGATGTACTTACATTCGTTAAATCTTCTAGTACAGCTCTTTTCTTACTGGTTAATGGATAATCATCGGATGATTCTTCGATCGTTCTTTTCTTGGCAGCCGTTACTGAATTGGCTTTGGGATGCTTGACCATAGAGAGGGGGGCGTGTACGGTTGAAAAGAGGAAAAAATACAAGGAGAAAAAAACGTTTGAAAAGTGCAGCAAGAGAAAGAGAGAGTCAGAGAGAGAAAGAGCAAAATGATTCAATGTCATGCAAGATTTGAATCCTCTTGATACAATTATCTTTTATAAACTGTCATGACAAGATTAGTCATGATTTCAATGGACTAGACAGAATGAATCTATTGAAAATTCAAGGCTGAAATGATATTTAGGGATAGGATAGAATGACAGTCATGTTGTTCATTGAAGGTTTGATACTGTGTACACAAAAATGGCAAAACTGACAAAGAGCGAGTTGACATCTACCGGCTACTCCACGACATGAAATTTCAATCTAGGATCGATCGATTTACCTGAAGGCCTTTACTATTGACCATTAAATTCAATTTATCAATCAGTTGAGCCATTTTTCAATGAATTTTACCCTCAGTGAAGGCTGAAAATGAAGAAAATCAACGCTGGTGAAGTTTCTGTCTTGCTTGTAGCAATTTGTATGGGATAAGCTGAAATTGACTTGGCAGGTCAAGAATAACAATGGCAACGTCAAGCAGTTGCCGAGACTGATGTACACAGACGTGGTCAACCGAGTGGGGTGACACGATCAAGCTTCAACCTACTTCACGTCCTCCAGTCGAAACGCTTGTTTGGTAAATCAGCCTGACGTCAGTCAGTGTGTCAAGCGTCGCGATGATGTCGATGTTGTAGAAGGATGCGGTTATTTTCAAAGTTGACGCTTAGGCTGAGTTGGCCAATCAGCGATCATGAAGATGCGATTTAAATCTACCCCAGGCACTAGTTCAAGCCTGGCTACGGGTTGGTTGAGCAGATGTCATGTGACCAACGAAACAGAACAAAGAAAAAGCAAAATTGGAATCACAACTCACCACTTCAGTCGCAAGTAAGTACTGTACGTCCATCGTAACATTGACGTCCTATTCAGTACACACTCAGTGGTGCCGTACTGTACTTGTTAATACAATACAGTGTAAAGTACTGTAAACTGTAGACTATTGTACAATGTCCTGTACTGTACAGTACATCAAGAATGCGGTACAGTACTGTACACTGTACACTGTACTTGAACTCACAACTTCAGTCACAAGTAAGTACGTACAGTACTGTACATTGTACCATTGACGTCCTACTGTATTCAGTACACTCTCAGTGGTGTAGTACTGTACTGTAATGTACTTGCTAAGACAGTACAATGTAAAGTACTGTAAACTGTAGACTTTTGTACACTGTACACTGTACACGGCACATTACGTCTCCACTCCTTAAATTCTTTTGCTGACATGAAAGTTGAAGAATTCCAGCAAAGAATTGAAGAATGAAGAGACATGTTCTTGACAGGGCTAATGCACAGTACTGTAGTGGAGTACAGGCGGTCGGCATCTTGATTGCTATGGTACAGTACTGTACTGTATAGAACATTGCTTACATCCGTGGGAAATACAAGCTGGACCAATCAAAGTATACAGTATACCATACTGCACAAAATCAACTTAGCAGGCTAATTTGGATGTCAATCGCTGACAGTATAGTGTATCGTTACAGACATGCGATACAGTTGAAATGACCAACAAAAGAGCCAGCCTCCACATGATGACTATTGTGAACAACCGTTTGTTGTCTGTCCCGTCTCTTTCTGCCTATGAGAGACTTCAACCACTTAAAAAACACAACAATGAGTGAACACTGACTGAACAGTATTGCCTGTCTGTCTGTTCCAAACACTTGTATTCGTTTTCTAGTCGGCAGTATGGTGATGCTCGATTCCATGTTTGACTTATTTTTTCTAATTGAATAAGTAATATTTCATTGAGCTCTATTCTATTGGACTAAGTTTTTGCTTGAAAGCAGTTATATAACTTCATCAATCATTTCTAAATTAAAATAGTGCATAAGAAAACAGACACAGAAGTTTGGTACTATTGAAATAGTCTCGATATTTTCGGCCTTACGTGGTCTGAAAGTCCGCCCGTCTGAAACTTGCGGCTAGTACCCTTACCCTGGAAAAAGTTCATCGTGTGAACGCACCTTTTTTTAAGGCGTTATTGAGGCCGATCGTCCGCACGTCCGAAGTACCTTGAAAAAGGAAGCATGCGTCATGATGGTATTTAAATTGCGCAGTCGCAAAATTACCTCGCTGCCACAATCTCTTCCTTCTTCTCGAATTGTTGCTGTCAGACTGGGTGAGCATTTTAGATGTGCCGTAAAATTTTTTATTTTTTCTACCTAGAAAATATCTTGATGATAATTCTTTAAGCTTAAATAATTGTATTATCATCCATTATGAACGGATATTGACTGATTTTTACCCGATGGATGTTTAGTGATGCTGTAGCAGTATTTTATTACTGTCACTAGTTGGCGTGGATAGACGCCATGTTGATGACTTGATATCCCTTACTTGTTCTACTGGATAGGCTCAATGTTGTTTAACTTTTGCATTGGCAATGTATAATGTAGTATTTCTTGGATGTATTAATAGGCTTTGGAGTCGTAATATTATCACAATGTCCAACTCAACCAGGTTAGCGCCATACCTTGTCGATATGCTAGTAGAATATACATAATTGATTGCAATACGTAGGAAACTCCTTGTCTTTGTATAGTCCAATGTAATGAAATATTTCACTTCATTATTGGTCGTTAGACTATACACGAAAGGCTTAATACTTGGCTATAAGCGAGGCTTACGCAATCAACATACGAATACATCTCTCATTCGTATCGAAGGTGTAAATAATAAGAACGAAACTGAATTTTACTTGGGCAAGAGAGTCGCATATATTTACCGTGCTCAAAAGAAGACGAAAGCCACTTTACGAAAAACGCGTAATGCTTCCAAATTTAGAGTGATGTGGGGCAAGGTTACAAGATCACACGGTAATAGTGGAGTAGTCCGTGCAAAGTTTAGACACAATCTTCCTCCTAAATCAATGGGTGCAACTGTTCATGTGGTATGTTATTGACAGTTAGAATTAAATAACGATCGTACTTTCCTAGCAATGATTATTGTCATAATAGTCTGAAAGCAAATCAAACACTGATAGATAGCACAGTACTATAATATAAATCTGCCAAGTAATAAAAAAGATATTCCGTCGCAGAAATATTTCATCTGCCAATAGGTAAAGATTAGAAAGATTGGGTACTATTCGCTACTGTAGATACTCTATGTTATGGTTGTTGAAGTACTGCAGTTGCTAGCATGCTGGTGTGAAGGTATTACCAGATTCTGACAAAAAATTTTAGTCATACGCTACAGTATCTGGATAATGTAGTGCCCTTTACTATGACACCATTCTTGCCATTAGTTATTTCCTACAGTATAATACAATGTGTCTTTGATGATCCCGCTAGGTTATCATTAGTTTTACTATAAATCTTTAATCTTCTGTATTTATTTTACAGCATAAAGATCCAGAATTATAGTACTGTACGAATAAACATGCTTGACGTACTTACAATTGACACTGTTGCTATAATTTCGCAATGTACATTACTTTACATTCACAATCAACATATAGTGATTACCCTCATCCGGTGCTTACAAACTTTTAATTATCACTTAACTTGATTCAATCTTGTTATAAGTCTTGTTGTGCTATTATGACATCTTTTAGATGGAAAGTTGTTGTAAATAACTGTATTAATCGATCATCCTTTCTTCTATTTTTGCTAGATGCTCTATCCTTCCAGAGTGTAATCTTAGGAAGTTGTTTGTATACTAAACTGAATAAAATGTAAAGTTCTATGTGTACACTCGGGTTGTGAAAGTTATTGTTTCTGATAATTATAAGTGGTAGCCTAAAATTGTAATGGAGCGTATTCTACCGCAATTAGTGGCATTTAGTGATGACTTGAGGCTGCTGAAGTTCTAATGTTCTTGTCAGCTGTTGATCAAGTAGGCTTTATATTAGTGTAGTCAGAACTATAGTGCTAGCTGAAAGATTATGCTACGGCAGCTAAAAATTTGAAAGCGTTACTTTTGTAACTTGTTCTGCCATTACTCAGTAGGTATGGGAGTAAACTTAAGATGTTACAAATTTATTTATCAAGCACACTCGTGATTTAGTGTCTGCTTTTGTAAGAAGGATTAGTGAATTGCTAATCAGGTTACTACTGTATATACACAATATAACTAGCCTTTCTAATTAAATGCGGTGGATCTTTTTAAACATTATGGGGAAAAAATTGCAGTGGATACTCCCAAAATACAAAAAGTGTATAGTGATAGATATTAGCATCGGGCTATAAGCTTGTAGCTTGGACTATCGACTGATATATTTTACGAATAGCGAGTTGTCAGTTATCAAGTCTTGATTGCTATCATGCGTAAATGATATTTCCTATACTCGTATTTACTCAGATACCTTTCGCATGAAGTGAAATTATGAGCAATAACTTTATCGTCTAAGCTGTTAACTGTAATGCCTACAGCAAGTAAAGCACAATTTACAATTTCTTCTTTTTATTACGAAATGGCGAATCGACAGGCAGTTTATTAGCTAATTATTGCTAGCGAATCAAATAACACTGCTTTGGCAGGCTAGTTACTCTATTATATAAATGTTCATATTAAATCGTATTTAACCAATAGAATAGGCAGGCAAAGCATGGAAATGAAATTGTGATACTTATTAATTATCTACAAAGTTTATGATGATTTGTACAGTAAAATTAATTACACTTACTTTAAGACGGTATGAAAAGCGTAAAATATTGTATATTTAACGTGAAAAATCAACAGTAAATTCTCAATACGATAAAAATGAAATTGTTTACTTAAATTAAAATTCCTTTAAGCAGTATAATGTTAGTAACTTCGACATGCATTCCAATTTTTGGTTTATGATTTCGAGCGATATAAGAGCAATCTTCCGCTGGTAACTAATACATATTAAAATGTCTTGCTGCCAGTGATCGATAACAGTCCGACTGGTAAAAGACTTATTTTCTTTTAATTGGCCGTGTTTTGCCAATTCCTTTAGCTCTTCCTTTTCCTTTTCCTTTTCCTTTGCCTTTGCCTTTACCTTTTTTTCCTTTTCCCTTTCTTTTTTTGCGTTTGCTATGTAATCGCTTTCGAACCATTACTCCTCTCCACCATGCTTGTATCTGTTGTACGCAATTAATTTCATTTATTTACTTAGAAAACAGTGATGCTGCAATTTAACCGTATTTAAACAATACTAATTATAAGGTTTCAATTAATAAGGTAGATGCTTCAAAATCTACTATACTTCATATAGATATAGGGCTGTTAATGCTAAAATTAGTCAAAAAAGTACCTTAATAGCAGCTCTATTTTCTTTCCATTTTTGCTCTTCTAATTTTTTAGCTTTCTCCTTTTCTAATCTATCTTCTATAACAACTTCTTCATATTGTTGATACTGATAAAGAAAGTAAATGTTAAAATAGATTGAAAAATCAAGCATGTTGGATATACGAGTAGTTAGCTTTTACCAGTTGCGTCAATTCTTGTAGTCTTGCTAAGTCATTAGCACGATTCGACTATATAGTGAAAGGAAGAAACAGTTTAATATAAATTAGCAAATTATAGATAATTAAACAAACTATGATTTAGTAGCTAGTTATTTTTCATACTTTCAATGTATCTAAATCACGCTGCTTTGCTTCAACTTCTTTCTCATGCTTTTCCATCCAATATTCGACCTTTTCTTCAAGAATCTGTCGTAATAAAAATAGCAAAAAGGAAATTAATTAGTAATCTAATTAAACAGTCTGATAAGCATAAAATTCTTTTGAGTATTTAGTGATATAGTTAGCATTTGTGAAAATTGGAATTATTGCTATAACAGTCAAGCCTAATGAAATTTAGGCTTTCAGTTTTTACTTAGTGAACTAACCTTATGTTGTTGTCGTAGATAAGTTTCAATTTCATTGTTAGTTCTGTTTTCATCATCAATCTTGCTTTGCAATCCCTACAGTAGTTCACATTTAAGTTAAATTAATTCACAGGATATTTCAACGATGAGAAATGATTAAATAATTGTCATTAAAGGCATAAGTGTAGTTATTACTTGATAATCTTCTTTCAGTTCACTTTCAGATTGCTGACATTTCTTTTGAGTACATAATACTCTTACTTCAGCTTCTTTCTTTATATACTTCCCTTCCATACTCGTCTTTGCCTTCATTTCTTGTAGTTGATCTTTCAAGTGTGCAATCATCTCATTTCGTTGCTATTTATATGCAATAAATGATTAAAGAAATAGTCTAGTTTAAGTCGGCATCAACAAACCTATATCTTATCTAGCATTACTTTTAAATATAAAATGGATACCAATGCTTTAATCATAATTTATTAACCTGAATTTGAACTTCTTTGTCACGTTTGATTTCTTGGAGTTGTTTTTGTAATGTTTTTACTTTCTTGCGAGCAGCCTCTTCCCTGAAAGTCCCCCAAAATGACAATATAAGATACAATGATTCTATGAACTAGATAATGGATAGTAATTGCATACTAAAAATTTACTTTTGTATAATTTGTAATAAGTCACTCTTCTTTTTTTGTTCGGTTTTAACTGATTCCGCCATACAACTAAAGCTTCCGTGTTCGTGAACCTCAGCCATTGCCTCTTCCATTATATCTTGTAGAAACCCTCTAATATGATTGTGTAAAAAGGTACAAGTTCATAGTCAGAAACATACGTATTGGTGGTAAGCATCATTACATATCTTAAAAAGCACTACATGCGTCTAGGTACCTGTCATCTTGCATTTTCAGTAATATATCGGTACCTAGAGGATTAGTTTTCAAACTTCTACCAAGTGCTATATATATTTATATAATTGAATATATGTTAATCAAATTTTATTTAACCTGACCTACAGTAGTTAATCAATACAAATAATAAGTATGCAATGTCGATGATTGTATTTCTAGTGCCATTCTAACCTTGTGTGCTACTTTTAATTGATTTCGTTACATCATAATAATCATCATTATCACCAAGTTTAACTTTACGGTCTCTGCCATCCCCTTTCTCCATAATAAGCTATAAATGATTAGAATACATAATCAATTCGGGTTATGGCAAGTATTACATTATGTAGAGCTCTAGGACACAGTAAAGAATCAATTAAGTTAATTATTGTGAGTGTATACAGACCTTCTCGAATTTCGATTCCAGCTGCCTTTGTCCTTCAACTATCTTACTAATTTCGTCACCAACAACCTTTATGAGAGAAATGATTCGATTTATAACTGCTACTATGATCATTTAATAAAAGTAGAACTATTGAACGAATATAACATAAGCAGAACATTCCGATACTACTATGACTAACTGTAAAGCAATTATGTTAACGCAATATTATTCGTAGAGCTATTTACCTTTTCAACATAATCAGCTTTTGCACTGTGTTCAAGCGAAATTGGTAAAATTGTTCCTAGTACTGCCAACTGATCGATAGAGTCTTGAAACACCGTGTTAATATGTATTCGATCTTGGATATTGATTGCAGGCGGGCCAGGTAAGGCCGAAACATTTTCGTTTGCTTCGTCTATCGATTCAGTCGTTGACATAGCATCGACTGCAGCCATGATTATAATTCGCTGGGGTTACTGAGTAAAATTTAGAGTAATACAGGCGTCTTGTAAAATAATTACAATCGCGTAATAATATATATATTTAAACGATCAAACTCTCGTCTCGCTGAAGAATTGAAAGAATATTTTTTTCCAAGAATTTCGGAAATACGAGTAGATTCTAAACGGATACTACAGTATGACAGCCCTATTCGAGCGTAGTTAATAAACACGTACTATACCTACGAAACAGATTTTATTTCTAATAACTGTACTGTATTGTAGTTATGGTGCGATATACAGTAATTGGCGTATAAAAACTAATGACTGAATATTATTCTGGGCAGTGTCATACTTCTGTATAGCATAAGAAGTTGAGATTGCTGTTGATCAGTTACCATAGTAACGAAGCCTTAAGGAAGCAAAAGTTTTGGTCACGGACTACTGCTAGGACAGCATAGAGTACTAAACAAGTAGTCCATGGTTTCAAATAAGGGCTATTGGTTCAGTCATCTACAGTACTTTACTGCACTGTACTATACTATATTGCTGCTGGCAATTAAGGACTTTTAAGATTAAGTTTTCTTCAAAAACTCCCCTGCTCGCTAGCGATCTGCGCTACCGTTCTGCACCAGTGACCTGCGCAAAACCACACTGCAATTGCATTATTGGCATTCACCGCCAATATGAACTTGTCTGTGACCTGATATGTTAATAGTGTACCGCTCTGTCTACTGCAGTAGCTAGTTAATCAGCCATGATCGAAAATAAAGTAGTTTTGAGCGCTGTTATAGCATCTTTGGTTCGCAATCACTCACTCTCAATTTGTGTTGGTTAAACTGTGCAAATCTTTAACGTGACATTATTAGTGCTACTTAGCCGTTACAGACACATACAGTTGTAACACCGGCAACGCAAAAATAGTGTCATACTTAACTGTGTCCTACGTACTCCATAGTGAGTACAGTACTACAGTACATACTACCTAGACTACTGTGCGGTGCGGCAGTCTGTACCCTTTATTTTACAGTGTCAAGTCGATTTATTACAGTACTGTATACTGTACTGTATTTGGTCTGCGACCAGTCACTACAGTACTGTACTGTGATTTCATTTCATTCAAATTCAGGTCTGAAGGTAAGCAACGACATTATTCCTGATTTAAGGAGCATTAATAAGATTTGTTATCACGAATATGGAAATATTATACCTATAAGCATGTGCCTAAACTGAAATTATTTTACGATAAGATATTACCGTACAGTACATGTATACGCTTGTGTGAGTTATTCGCTTTTACAGTGGATTACTAGCTCTTAAAAAGTTGTAAACATTCTGCCAAGAACTGATTTTTAAGTGTACCAACTTGTAGTTTCATTCGATGCTCTAACTGTTGCAAGGTTGTACGAGTAATGATGCCAAGCAGATAGTATTATTCAAGTACAGTATACTCTGATATATTATAATAGAGTGTGGTGTATATCGATAAGCTATATCGCTAGCATATAGCAAAAAAGATGAGCAAAAATTTTCGTTAAAATGATGATAGGAATTGATTTGCACATGTACGCGTACATTGTACAGTATCTGCAGCATTCATGATGTGTTATAATTGGGTGCAAATCTTCTTCACTAACATCTCTCCATTATTTTTATTGTTTTCTTCAAATCAGCTTATTCATGAAGACCTCTAGCCAATACTGAAGCGCTTTGAAGCGTAATGATGATAACACTAGCCGAATCTATTACTTAAGCGATTAAATTATATTATTGATTTTTTTGTTTTATTGTAAATTGTATAGTGCAGTAGTGATAATTTACAACATGGTAGTTGTCATTGCTGCTACTTTAATGACAGTTGGATACATACTGTAGTATCTAGATTTTGAGTAAGCGTGAGTAGTGATTTTAGGATAAATTGTATAGTTCTTTAATATTTCTTAATAGTCTTCACGCAATACTGTAATGTTACTGTATGTTTTTCTCTTCTGTTTATTGTATAATTTGAGCTATGATGAAGCAATTCTTAATTGACCGAAGTGGTATGCTATACTTTTTATGGTATAGACATATACTGCTAATGAATGGTAATTACACTTGATCTGAGCTCGCTCTATCTAAGATTTGCTGCAACTTTTTAAAATTTCCCAAATTTTGTTTAGTAAGAGCATAGTCATTCTGATGAGTTAGTTGCTCCTTCTAAATAGCACTGTAGGAGCCTTTCCCTAAATAAATTTTAGGATATCTTAATCCCCTATCAATAATTAAGGTCGTATTTTTACGACAAAGGGTGACTGAGGAATGATTGTACTTTAAATTTCGCATAAATTGCATTAAATTTTAAACAACTAGGAAATTATAGTTGATTGTAACATGCTGTATACCTACCAGACACTACATACTACTTGAATACTAAAATCTTCCCAACAGTTTGGTAGATTTATTGGGTTTAATTAATTAAACGTTCACAATCCGAAATGCAATCTATGAATTATTCTCATCAATCTCATGGATTTTAAACGTTAACTATTGGAAATACGATATAGCCTACGTTATAATAGCAGTATCAATTTCAAGATTTTGTCCACTTATTGCATTTTAAGCATTAAGATAGTCGCCAATATCGCTATAAACGTACTAGGCGATAGCTCGGAGTCTCCATGAGCTGCAGCAGGCAGCTCCTTGCTCGGTGCTCCGTTCAGTATAGTGTACTGTATGACTCTACGGTACGTAATTAAGGTTAAGATAGACAATACTATTAAACTTAGGTTACTGTTCAATACAGGACATTATAATCCAGTGTGTCTGTACTAATTGTACAGTGTATGGTGACTGAGTATGCATTACAACCATGCTGTTTAGCTAAGGGGGTACTTGCAGCCAGCTGAATAAGCGAGCGGAAATTGCTGAACAGGAACTGCTCGATCGCATCCATTTGGAAATTCTCGACTATAAAAGTGCAGTTGAGATCTTATTTAGAGTTGCTTTAATCATAATAACTTCATACTTCATTTATAGTCTACATCATGATGAGCTGGAAGACATTTGTACCGCCACAATTACGCAATTCGAGCATTAAATTGGAGGATAAAATTGCATGGATTAAGACGGCACTTTGGCATCCAAATAATTCAACATTATTTATACCGAATAAGTTTCAAGTTGTTTGTGATTGGGTGGTAGATCAGCTGATAACTATTAGCAGAAGGTATTGCAATGCTAGATTCCTATTAAGTTCAAAATGATATTTGTAGGAAATGGTTGAAAAATCTTGAACTGATCAGCGCTTGACTTCTTATCTGCTAGCACAAGGACATTGCGAGTTCATATTTACTATTGCACGCATGTAATCAAGCATTTGAAAACTAGATTTTACCAGACGAGTTTGCTTAATTCATACAGCAGTATCGCAGTACATTATCATTTTCACTAGCTAGATATTATTGTAAATTGGTATTCATTAATTTGTGATTTTAATAGAAATAAGTGTAGTAGATAATTAACATGACGATGTAGCTCTTGACAAGTACTTACGTATGTGACATGATAGTAACTGTAGACCCTATTATAGTCAGTGTGGAATAATGACTTAGAACTCACTAGAAGCTAATAAGGTTATAAATACTAGTTAATGTGATATTGGAGATGATGCATTTGTGATTTGTGTGTGGTAGATACAATTAAATTTCAAACTTAAATATCACAGATCACAAGACAGAGGGGCCGCAACGCAAATGCTATGGGAGTTGTTTGATAGCATCTTGCCAACAATGTCTAATCATGGTACAGTTAAAGCTCTGATTCTCCAGGTTAGTTAGTATTTAGGTAATGTTGCACGCAAGTAATGCGACCAAATTCGTAACTTAGGACTAACTGCAGTATAGTATGGCTAGAATGTGTATTATTGAAATGGAAATATAAGTAAAGTGTCTGCAATGTTGTACAGTGCAATACTCCTAAATACAACATGTGTAATTTGTCAGCAACGCGACACGGTGTAGGACTAGTATGTACTTAATGATGAGTGCGTATCTTCATATCTGAAGGTGTTATTCTATACAACCTCTAAGATTATTTCACTGCTTACTAAGCCTATGGACAAAGCTCAATTTATACTAATTCGGGAACAGCCATTGTAAATCTTCGTAAAATAGTACTGTCGATGATGAGCTTCCAAATCATAGGCCATGCATCTTTTAATTTGCAAACTGCTACTGTAGGCATTAGCTGAAAGAATGTTGCAGGTTATCAAAGCTGATAACCATCAGAACACCGGTTTTCAAGATGAAATAAAAATACTTTTATCTTGCTGTGGGAGCCTTTTCAATAAACAAGCCAATTTGAACATTGATATTGCAAATTTGAATATCGAAGGACTTGTTAGTAATATCATTTGAGTTGATTATATTGCAAAGTAACTTTATACTTAGCCTATACTAATTAGATACTGCTAAAATTGATAGGCGACCTTTCTTGCTTCCTTTATTGCTCTGTGGATTGTATCAACCAAGAATGAAAACTCGTTCAGCGAGACGATACTCAATTTATTACTGTGCATTATTCAATACACTAACCGTATGCTTAGTCAGCAATCGAATCAAAAAAAGGTCCGTAGCTTAGCTAATAGCTCAAATTTTTGTAACTTCCAGCTACTGTTGCAAGCTGTATGACATGTGTGTTCACCGTCTCGCGTAGGTCTTTGTAGTATATTGCGAATTGCTACTGGCAAACAATATTGTCCTTCGATATAGCCTTCGGCAATTACTTACATCTCAGATGCCATATAATACAAAATTGCTAGAAAATGTACTCAATGCAGTAGAAAGACTTCTGGCTGGGATATTATTTCATAGGTAATTCTGAATGAATGAATGGGTATAACTTCTAATATGAATAGTATCAATTTTAAAAAAATAATGTTAATCAATCTGTTAATATTATTTATAGAGATCATCTAACAGATTACCAAATGGGTTTTAGACATCCTGTCTCCAACAGTGGACGTGAATTGAATTTAAGTTACCATGAAATTTTATTTAGAATATTGAATTTAATTAGAAATGAAGATACAGAATTATGCCGAAAGATATCTTTTAATGTAATCATTGCGCAATTTTGCTTTGTTAAAGTCATTACATTTCCTATTCGACATTAAATGTAGCTCTTAATTTAACTTCAACAGCTAGAACTTAATCTTAACCTCAGTAGATCAGCGTTGGTTTCCTTACCTTTTATATATGAACAATATTTGCAATCCAGCAGGTGCATTGTTGATATTTTCCACATTTGCTCCATCAGTCATGTAATTCCTAAGAAGATTCAAATTCTGTCTTAAATTTTATTTAGAGAGATGAAGAAAATTGTTACTTCAGCGGAATTCAACTTCTACGTAGAGTTGGTAAAGTTAATTCAACTAGAGAAAATGTTTGATCAAAATCAAACTATACGTCAAAATACTGCATCTGCATTTAATGCTTTAACTGATATCGTCATAAAGTTTGATATCTATCAGGTATAGTAAATTTATAGAAATAGTACCGATATCTGGAATTATGGAATAAGTTACATCTCATTCTTCAATTGAAAATCTTAGTAAGATAATTTTGCGTTACAGCCCTCTGTTGATAGCGTAGCTGGTAATACTCAGCTTACATGGATGAAAAATAGATGTGAAGATTTAGTAGGAAGGTCTCTATTTTATGATGATAGTCACTGATATTAAATGAGTTTAGTCCTTAGCATGATAATTGGTCCGCTATAATAAGAATTCCTTTTGATAGAATAAATATGGATGTCTTGTCGTGTCTGCGAACCTTTCTTAAGTTAAATTATCGATCTATGGAATCACACTTGGTCCGAATATTGTCTTTTATGTTTACATCTGATGTGAGTGTGCTAGATTTTATGAATCCACAGGTATCTATAATACTTCATTACGATAATCATATAATGTTACCCATGATTTAGGACTCTGTTAATGAAGTAATAGACACCAAAGATGGAATTTTCCTAGTTCAGTTACTATCAACATATTCTAAACTTCACCAGGTGTGGATAAATGAAGTGAATTACCAACTATGATTTTCGATATATCAATATATCAGGCGCAGCATTTCTTAATTATTGGTTTATGAGATTTATGACCGGGATATTACATACTAAAATATATGCATAAGACGATAAATAATGCAATTTGGTTTAATTTTTTTATATTAGGTGGACAAATTATTATCTATTCTATTTACTTGTTTTCGTACAATTCTGGAAAATTCAGACATGGTTACAGTTTTTAATTTACCTGTTAATTTTTTGACAAGGTATACTCGTAGTAGTGGAAATTTTAATAATAGCTCAAGGTATTCTCATGTTTGTAAAATTTACGAATTATGTCGACTAAGCCCGAGTTTAACATATTTCAAAGATTTGAACAATGCATCCGTGAATTAACTCCGACTAGTGCGATCGATGTTGGCAACTTGATTAGTGGCGAAATTTGCGAATATTACTTGTCGAAGTTCGTTGGTTAGTGAGAAATGTTTTATTTTATTTCTTTAAATAACAGATAATAGCTGGGATAACCTTCCTGTGCGAATGTTATAAATTTAGGCGAAAATAGCGAAGAGCGAAAACTCAATGGTGTCTTCTATAGTTGCATGCAACACGCGATAACACTGTTATGCTGCTGCTTACTTAATTCAAAAATTTTAACAACGTCACAAAGCGACTTGCCGCTGTCTGTTAAAAAATCAGTAATCGACTTTCTTCAATCTTGCTGCCATAAAGTTGTAATACCATTACGACAATGTATGGCAGAAACGACTAGAAAGGTGGTTGTTGCAATTTAATGATAGGCATAGCATGGGATGATTTATATTTTCTAATTATTAATTTTTACTTCACTGTTTGTGTTGTATGATAACACAGGACTACGAATTCATTTCCTATGTCCAATTTTCGGCTTTATTGATGTCCTATACGTTGCTGGAAGTTTTCACTGCCTTTCAATGTAATGGTAAAGAAATACCTACAGATATGTATAATGCGATAATTTCTCTGCAGTGGAAGGATAAGAGAATTCAGGTCGTGAATTGGTCACAAAGGCAATGTGATTTGGCATTAGAAAACTTTAAGATTCGATATTTGTTGGTACGTATAATGTTAATCATTCTTAGGTGGTAAATTGTTGCACTGCGGTTGTTATACAGTATCGGCTTCGTAACGACTTATCAATTTATTTACAGACAATTTATGCCGTTCAAAGATCGGTGTATTCGTTATTGATGCCGCAGAATGAAGAACAATCATTTGTCTTTGAAGATTATCTATATTTTATCAATGAATTGCCATTTAATAAAAATGATTTATTGATAAATGATGTCAACTCTGAAGATAATGCGAACTTAGATAGCAGCCCAGTAGCATTGGTAAGACTTAAAGGATAATATCAGTGTACAATTCAATATGTACACTAACAATTGATTATTCTTCATACTAGATGCTTGTAATTAATGAAAAGACTTTCCCTCTTTATTCTTGGAAATTATTGTTGGACAAGTTGCCATTTTACATAGCTTATTTGAATAATAGTCAAATATTAGATATATGCCGATCTCTAATTAAGACGATGTACTCTTGCCCCAACAGTTGTACTACTAAACGGTAATTAATTTTATGTTATAAGTTACTTTCATATCGAAAATCTTAAGCTTATAGCAATTTGGCTCTATGATTTATTCATATAGCAATAGCAGTTATTATTCGATTTCTTGTGGAGCTATTATGCAAGCAACATTGATCGACTTACAACCTTTTCAGTCGTGCTTAATGTCATGTATTTTAGATGAAATGAAACAACTGTTTAATCCTATAAGGTAATAATTTTTTATCATTATAAGGTAATAATTATGAGTTTGTAGTAACCCGATTAATTTTTAATCATTAAGGAATTCTCTTAATCTGCAAAGCGTAGTCTTTGAAGCTCTTGGTAATTTGGCTAGGCCATCATTTGAATGGCAGAGTGCCCTTCACTACCCTAGCTCAGATGGTACTTTTGTTATTATAGAAGTTTTATTATTCATCTTTGTACCCTAGCTCAGATGGTACTTTGTGTTATTACTGAAGTTTTATTATTCATCTTTGTGTGCCTTAACTTTCTCGGTTACTACCTAAAGACAAAGCAAGTAAATCCGTTAACTCTGAAGCCTGGGATATTATAGAACATGCTCAAAGGCTTATAGGTGCTAGTGAAATGAGATGGTGTATCGTTCATAAGCCGCTTCATTCTGAGGAACTTAGCTCGTTGAATGATATGCATAGACTAATCAAGGTTTGTATTTAATACTGAACATATTTATTAAAACAGTGGTACTGCATCAATTTTTATTAACTAACTAGTTGAAATACGATTTAAACAAATTTACTGTGAGTTTGTGTAAAAGAAGCAGTAACCTTTTCAAATTCTTTTGCCTTATAATAATGTTTAGATTTTCTATATGCTTCCTTTGGATTGTTTACTCCCAGTCAATTATACCAGATGTTTTCTATCTCTTATATGTTGGGATTGGATTATTTCAGGCGCCTTGGAAACGGTATATTGTTAATTTTTGTATATAAATTTATCGTTAATATACTTCAATGATACTTTTGTAGTTGTTAGTGATATAACACAATATTCATTGATAACTTCGTCAATGGGTTATTACAGGAAATAGACTGGAGATATCGCCTTCAACTGGAATTGCGACAGATAATGTGGCTTCTCTTGAATCCTCGTGTAACATTGATTAATACCTGTCATCGCTTTCTTAAAAGACTAAATCCTCTCACGGTTCTTGATAATCATTTATTGACCGATCTTTCATCGCTAAATTCGGTAAATAGTTCATATTGGTAAATCTCTATTGAGAAACTAGGATTTATTGATTAATCTTTTGTGATAATCCAATGATAGAAAAATGCTAGCGCTGATCGACGAGTGAGCTCTAAAGAAACAAAAGAATTGCACAAAATCACAACAGATATCGTTAGCTCTGCTTTTCGTAACTGGCTAGGTGGTAAAACATTACTTAAATTTGCCTCTAATTTAATAAAACAGGTATTCTTTGCCTTCTATAGATAAAACTGCGAAAGCAGCAATCGCTAGTTACTGTATTATGCTAGTAGATTCATTCTGAATTAATGTTTCATAGCTGAGGCCACGGATTGATGATTTCGTTCAAGAAATTATGCAGGTTTCTTCAACTTCTGAAATAGAACAGGTTATCTTGGAACACAGTCTCCTTCTGAAATTTATATTTTCGGTGTTGGAACAGGTTAGAGCTAAAAAGCTAAAGTAGTTCAATTAAAGTAGAAAATTTATTATTGACAATTGTGCAATATAATTTGGACTTTAGATTGCGTTAAGCCAGGAAGCTGTAGCAATTTTTAACCAAGAAAGAGATAATTTCATCATATTATTTAAAATTTGTGGTCATATCTTGTACCAGTCTGATGAAGTACCGAAAAGTATGTTGTTAATTTTAATTTTCATACAATCATTATAATTCATTTGAAGAGTACCATGTATGGAATAATTGTACTTATATTTGCTGTAGCCAAACGTTTAAAGTTAAGCAAAGCATCGAAAATAAAGAGTAAAGATGGTAGAATAGTGGAAGCGAAGGGAGATGTTGTTAATATATTTAAGAGTTGTCGAATCTTGATAGATATTTTTCGATTGTTGTTACAGTTAGTTGAACCTAAGTAAGTATAATTTTTGTACTACGGTATAATTCCTCCAATTAGAAGTGCTCAAAATCTTAAATGTGCTATGTTACAGTGTCGAATTCAGTTTCAATCAGGAAATACACGATTTGTATAAAATTGCTTTCCAAGAATTGTCAAATTTTGCGAGTGATTTGGTGCCACTTTTAGAAGATACGGTGTTAATTGTAAGTATTAATGCTTAGTTGGTGTTTTTAAGTGGCGTGTAGGTATGTAATTTACTTTGAAACTTATTTTATTTTTAGAATGACTCAGCGTTATGTACATCTTACGTTATGTATACATCCACGTTCTTGGAGTATCATCATTATGAAACAAACGATGAGGAAACGTCTAATACGGTCAATAATTTCATAACATTATTATTAAAACTGCTGACGCAATCAAATGGCTTAAGAAACAGTTCATCTACTAAAATCGACAACCATCAAATTAATGAAGGTTTCATTGAAAATAATATTTAATGTTTGAAATTTTTGTCTACTCGCCTCGAGTTGTGCGTACTTATCTAGTTTAGGAAGGCAGTATGAGTGAAATTTAGTAAATGCCACATATTTAACTTTTCTCTTAGTCGCTGAATTTCGTAACTGTCTACAACAAGCCATTGTCAAGCTGGTTGTGAAATCATTTTCGAGGGAAAATACATCAACTTTTGATAATTTACTATGTGAAACTAAAACGGTATAGTTAATAATACGAGTATATATAATACATGTTAAGAGAGCTGTTGCTTATGACATACTGTATAGAACGATTTGGGTTTAAATATCGATCCTATATTTTTAGACAGCTTTTGTCGTGATATTATAGCTCATGAGTTGATTTATTGCCAATTGTAGGTCTCAGACAATCTGATTTTGGACTTATCAAATCTGAAAGTGCGCTTGTATGTATGGACAGAATTGATTGCTAAACTAACAATAGAGCGAAAGAAGGCAGAGTATAAAGATGCATTTTCAACAGTGAGTGTAATAGATATTGATCTAGTGAATGGTTTAAATGCAGCTAATAGAGTCGTAATTTCTTTTATCGGTGTGGTATTCCGTTTCAGTTACTATTGACTTTAGTTCGTATGTCATATAACTTGGAAGGCATGTCAAATAAGTTGTTGGATAGTGAGACTTGTCTTCTCATTTTGAAACTGATTAAACAACTATTAACGCAAGGGAAGGTTAGCGAACGTTTTCAGTCTTTATAGTAATCTGTAAGGTATGTTAACTAAAGGCTTCATCAACATTACAAATGATTTTACTCGGTTTACTAGAACTCTTTAACAAGAGATGCAGTGAGGAGTGCCTTTCAAATATGCTCCACATGGCCATATGAAAAGAATTGTATAAGCAGCAAGTAAGTGCCTTACCTGCGCTCATAGTTAATATTTTGAAACACGTTTATTTGGAAGTTTTGTTGAAAGGATTTCATGGAGGTGATTGCATTTTGAATCAAACATCTTCTTTTAAATTATGTTGTCTCAATAGCTTTCCAGATATATTCGATGCAATTTCAGCAATATTAAGTGCAATTACATTCAATTTTCCGAATTTGGCCTATAAAAACTTGGCAATTTGCGTTGCCAGCGTTAGAAATATCCTTTATGATGTTGCTATTGTCTAGAAATATATTAACTAGCTAACTTTTACTACTTTAAGATCGCTCTTCCTTAATCATTTCCAGTGCTATTAGTTCATTTCACCTCTAGAATAAACAATTACTCACCGGAAGGATTACATCAATTATCACCATTGTCTATTAGAAATTGTATTTTGTGTTTGACAAGGTTGGTGTACTTGTTTGTTTGTTGTAAAATCCTCACATGCTATTAAAACAATTTCTTGTAGTATCATTAGATAATAACTTACATTTAATTTTATTTCTGTATCCCTTGGCATATCAGATTATATGGTGATATTAGTAAGCAAAAAGAATTGGCGGGAAAGGTAAGCTAACAATTTAGGAAAAAATTATAAGCCAACATAAACTTTTTGACAGACTTTGAGACTTGTTTTGCCTTACAATGGTGCTAGGCCCGCCTTCATCTAGTAGCTGATTACATTTATTACGTATCTCCATGCGTCCTCGAATTTAAATTGAAGGTATGAAATGGGTTACACATGTGAAGTTTATCGTATTGATTTTAGCTAACTAATGTTTAATCGCCTTCAATATTTGATTAGAAAAGTAATAACCTGTTTTCAATTATTTTTCTATTCAGCAACTACTACATGAAGGGATATTTCAGATTATTGAATTTTGCCACGATTCGGATTTTACTTACTTGAATTCGTGCGTCAAGGAAACTATGAAAGATTCGCTGAAAGCATTACATGCGGACTATCTTAAGTTTTATAAATTCACTGGCAAAATATAAGAATGACAATATAGTTATTAAGGCTGTACAGCCCAAAACGTCGAGATTGAATTAGTATTCTAGGATGCTACATTAGTAATAGGATTATATTAGTAAATAATAATGGATCATCTGTTACGTTGTAAACATTATATTCATTAGATTGAAAGATGGCCAAGGATTGTGCATGCACATGTGTAGATAATTTCGAACACAGCGAAATGGAACGTTAAGCCAATCGATATAGCATTAAATTGTAATATATTTGCTTGATGGATGTATAATAACATAGTTTTTAGCAGTGGGCTTATTCATTACCAAATTGAATTACTACTTGTATACCACGTTTTATAACGTCATAAATCATGATGAATAAATGGGACAATTTGAATGAACTCTTGTTATTCTAATTGCGCCTTGAATCTTATATTTTTAGTATCAATTCGGTTAAGTAAATACAACATTGATAAAACAAGGAAAGGCATATGCTAGTCTTATGTTACGCCAATATTTTTATTTGTAGTCAATTGTTTATTAGGTCTGTTCCATAGCAAAAAGGACTTTTTGCTATATCAATACATCAATTCGCTATGATCTATAAGGAAGGATAATTTTCCGATTTCATATTTTATTGAGTACCTTATAAATGGGCATTTATAAGTGTAACTTTGTTTGATATGATTGTGTTAATCTTGCATTAATGCTAAAATTTGGCGCCTTCAACATTGCTAAGACTCAAGTTAAGCTAATGCTAAAGTAGATTACGATTATCCTATCGCTACAGATCATATTTAATTGAGAAATTTCTAGATAATATATGAACCCCAGATCTACTTTTCAATACCTCATTTGATTCATTCTATCTTTGTTTCTATACTAGGCTTGATTTGTTCCATGATCGTATTTTAATTAATCAGACTATCCTCTTTTGTTTTCTGCATCGATACCATTACGACTAAATACTACGCTTTGATAATGATCTAGATTATCCTGATGACCTTATTGATGATAGCAATAAGTTGAAGGTCGGATACAGTATTGCAATATTGACATATAAATGCACAACCAATTAAATATCATCTCCATCTCAGGTAAATATCGATTTTGACTTAACAGATTGCTACTTTCGTATGCATAAACTATTTAGCTATTCCGTGAAATTTTGACGGACTAGCTTACCTTCTTTACGACGAGTGTACAACACCAGGTTTAGTCTAGATTTTGATTGGATTATACTGCTGATGGGATATACTATTAAATGATTAGAAATTTAGCTAGCGGTGTGTATTCCTCTTGGCAATGATGATCCAATGATTTCTTCATTTTACGAAGTGATTCAAGACCAGATACATTATTAATTGGTCCTTCAAAACTGCTGATTCATCTGCCTATTAAAAAAATTCTTCTCCGTGATACCGATTTGCTCAGATTAAGATCAATGGTAAAAATATGGCTGTTAGCAATTATACGACCATCTATCCAACAACGAAAGTAACGTTCCAGCAACCACTAGCTTATACTATCATTTTAAGTACACTTTACAGCATAATATTTATAATGTCTGCCGTTGGCAATTCTTTAGTTGTAGTTTGCTATATATTGGATAAAAGGCGACGTATGAGAATCCCGATGAATATCCTAATTGTAAACTTGGCAATTTGTGATTTATGTGTTACACTAATTACCATGCCAGTTAATTTTAGTCGTAATATAACCAAGAGAAATTGGGTTTTTGGACGTATAGCATGCCACATCTTTCATGGCTTACCAAATGCTTTTGTAGCTGCATCGGGCTTTACAGCTATGATTATCGCCATTGAACGCTATCGTTATATTTGTCATCCACATAAACGTAAGATTACTGCCCGTACCACTTTTTGGATTATCGGTGTAATATGGATTGCAGCTATATTAACTGCATTACCAATTATTGCCAGCGTGAACTACTACGTATTAAATGGTGTCCAAGTATGTGTGCATGTCTTCCATGCGAATCGATCCTTACGGGCTATATTGGATCAAGTCTACATCATTTCGTTAACTGTGCTGATTTTTATTCTACCGCTATGTACTACCAGTATATTATATTGGCGTGTTGGTGTCTTCTTAAAAGATCGCCAGGGCCGCCAAGCAAGTCAAAATCGTCAAACATTCAATCGAATTAATAAGAAAGTATTTAAAATGTTAGTTATTATTGTCGGTTTGATGTTCATCTGTTGGATTCCTCTTTATACATGTTTCTTGTTAATTACCTTTGCGCCAAGGATAATTTCACAAAATATTAATACATTTCGAATTGTTTATTCCTTTGCTCACGTTGTAAGTTACGTTAATGGTGCTATTAATCCTATTATTTATGCTCGATCTCATCAGTCATTTCGTGACTCTTTCGCAAGGAATTTTCTTTCAAGACGTGAACGAAATTCTTCTATGGAACTAAGTCAATCTAATTATACAAATAATAAATTAGCTGTTCACCAAGTTAAACTATTTCGCGATTTTTGCTATAACGACCATTATTCACGCCATAATAGTTATTCAGTTTAAAATGAATCGGTTTTAGCTTATTCTTTTATCTCGATTTTAATTGCTCTTCATCTTTAAATGGTGGTTACAATTGCTTCTAAGAAGCTAAAATGTATCATAACCGATGTTTTGTTGAGGTCATTTGTATCTTTTACGATAATACTTTAGCATACTATTTAGGATTCTATCTTGTACATAGCTAAAATACGTGATTCTACCGGAATTCTTTATGCATTTGTAGCAAGTGTTGATAGTATTTATAGCTGTAAAGAAATTGTTAACAAGCTTGAAAATCTGTAAAATACCAACTTGAAGCCTTAACTCAAGCTACGCTTTTCTTTTATGAACTTAAATTTAACTTAAAAGAGCCATTTTATTTGCTTGACTAAAAATTGATACGAATACTCCTATCGGATTATTCTTGAGTAGTTTTATGAGAGTGAAGGTATTTCTACAACGTTATAAATTATTTTTTATTTTATTACACAATTTAGGTGATATTTTATTTGAATGATCTCTTAATTATCCACGCTAATCAATATTGTACACATTCAGAAGATGAAGAGTGTGATGGAAATTGAGCTGCTTTTAGCAAGCAATTGGATATCATACAGTATAGCACAACAAATGGATTAATCGTCCATGTAATTAATGGTAGTGAGATTTAAATGAATGCCATGCAATCTTAGATCATAATTTACTATCACAATGAATTACACTGCTATTAAGTAGACAAGAAAAACGCTTGTCTGTCAATTTATTATCAAGAATAAAATTTTCCATTGTAGTCTGTTTTAAATATGGAGATTCCAGTTACTGGCAAGGAATAACTATTTTCGAAGCCCCAGTTGTAATTTATACATTATATCTTTCCTTGTGGTGCTATTGTGAGATTATTCTATAGCGATTTACCAGGTGTCCCGATAATATAAGATGGTTAAGATACCTAAATACTGGAAAATTTTGAAAATCATTATGATAGAGGATTCGGATATATCAGCAGTAGTGGACTTCGTTACCACGCAGAGAATTACACAAGATTTTAAGAGAAAAATGAAGACTTTATTATAGATTAGGATTGTATATAATGTGATAGTTACTGTAGAGCAGTGCATGTAAGCCATCGTGGAGTAACGTAGAAAAATAGTAATACTGCTACTGCTGCAAGTAAATCTGAGATAGAAATCGTTAGTATTGATAGCTTAAGAGAGAGAAGACATCATCTAAAGAACAAAATGGTAGAATTAGATACATCAATTACTATAACAGACTGTGTAATAGCAAGTGATTGCAGAAAATGACGAACAAAAAGTGACCATGAAAGCATCCATAATGATGATATAAATTATGATTCTTCTTGATTTGATTACAGAATTGAGTTGATCTTTTATTCGAATCATCTTTCAAGTATTCATGCTAGTCAATATGGTACACGTTGAAAAAGTGAAGAATTCACGGGGAATGTAGTTGCTTTTAGCAAGGAACTACTGCGCAATCAAGTAGACAAGAAAACGTTTTTCTGTCAGTTTACCATCAATAAAGAATAAAGCTCTACTGAAGTTGGTTCCAAATGTGGATTTCTGCTAGTAATATACTCGGAAGAAATGAATATCGTATAATTATCATTTGAATCATGAAGCTATGGCGAAGATGGATTATAGTCTTGCTAAATGTATTAATTGCAAAGCTCATTCTCCTTGCGATAATGATAAACCATGATACCATCCATGTTGAACTATAGTACAGTTAATCGTATTAAAACGATAGCATCCTTTTCGGCTAACTAGGGGCAATTCCATACACGTATATAACTTGATTCTTCAACTAAGAACTATAGACGTACATTCCTCTCTCTGCAGTGGCAATTGAAAAATGATCAATTTTAATGACGTTGAATAAGCTCCTTCCCCAGTTGATTCTGGGATTATTACATTAAAGCCAGACGAGGTCATTTACGATCAATAATTAAGTCGCACTCTTGAATCACCTATCAGGAATGATATCTGCGTTATCGGGAACATTTTTCCTGTGCTAGTGAGCAAAGCAAAGATTTAGACACCTCGTCGATTAAGTTCAACTCTAATTTTAAGAAGTATTTTCTTACTTACACGGCATAGCGCATTTTGATACACTTTTACCGTAATTTAGGTGTCCTAGTGTTGATATTATTCAGTTTGAAATCTTCCAATGGATCAGCGACTCATTTTGTCTACCGCTATGGGTTCAATTATTGCTTCGCTGCCGTAACATGATCTCTTTAAAAATAACTTATCTAGTAAATTATCTATAATGTTGTACATACTTTTCATCGATAACTGAATCGTTGTATAATATTATCTAAAAACTGATAGGTTAATATTAGTGGATGTCGATTTTCGATTGATTTTTTCAATAAAGTTTGGGTTCAAATTATGATTGGAGAGACTAGTGGTGTTGACTGTTTCTCCTAACGATAGGAAAATTGTCAGTAGTTGTAGTTGTACCGTAGGTTATCTAAAAACTGATAGGTTAATATTAGTTGATATCGATTTTCGATTAATTGATTTGACTTTTTCAATAAAGTTTGGGTTCAATTATGATTGGAGAGACTAGTGGTGTTGACTGTTTCTCCTAACGATAGGAAAATTGTCAGTAGTTGTAGTCGTACCGTAGTTAAAGGTCAGGCAGGACAAACCTGACAGTAGAGAGTATTTAAATTTCTATATTTGTTTCACTTTTCCTTGTTACAAATTTATATTTGTAACATCTACTGCTACCTAATGAAGGCAACAGTATTTACAAAGATAGACATCGAAAAAAATTCTTGAAGGTAATGAGATTGCATTATGTTTATACACGGAATATTTTTTGGAGCTCATCTAGAACTTTCCTTAGTTACTTACAATGACAGTGATTGGAACTATAAATAGATTATTCTCCATTCCCTTCTAATATATCACTAGATTGCCTTATTCGGCCAGTTTCGTATTATGTTATTAACTCCCCATTAAAGTAAATAAAATTAAGAGCAATTTCCAAGCATTGGCCCTCGTGTTGATGAGATGTGAACGACAACGGGAAAAAAATATCGTTTATGTTTATAAAAAATTGACCGATTTACCCGATCTAGTGGGTAGCTAGCAATTTCAGAATAGATATCTGTCCAAGGTATATCGCAGTTAACTCCCTATTAAAGTAAATAAAATTAATTAAAAACAATTTCCAAGCATTGGCCCTCGTGTTGATGAGATGTGAACGACAACGGGAAAAAAATATCGTTTATGTTTACAAAAAATTGACCGATTTACCCGATCTAGTGGGTAGCTAGCAATTTCAGAATAGATATCTGTCAAAGGTATATCGCAGTTAACTCCCTATTAAAGTAAATAAAATTAATTAAAAACAATTTCCAAGCATTGGCCCCGTGTTGATGAGATGTGAACGACAACGGGGAAAAAATATCGTTTATGTTTTAAAAATTGATCGATTTACCCGATCTAACGGGTAGCTAGCAGTTTCAGAATAGATATCTGTCAAAGATATATCACAGTTAACTCCCTATTAAAGTAAATAAAATTAAAAACAATTTTCAAGCATTGGCCCTCGCGTTGATGAGATGTGAACGACAATGAAAAAAATATCGTTTATGTTTTAAAAATTGACCGATTTACCCGATCTAACAGGTAGCTAACAGTTTCAGAATAGATATCTGTCATAGATATATCACAGTCTCACAAAAAAGTCACTATTATATTAAAATGCAATATGTCTAAATTAGAAGCTGATTAAATATGGGCAAGCTAATAAAATTGTCCTAATATCAATATTTCTACTCGAATCTCTACTCTACAGAGCCATAACACTGCAACAGGGAGATGAGTTATGATGCAGTGTCTCCAAAATAATGTAACAAAACTTCGGCTTCTTATTAACTTTATGTTGTTGATATAAATTAATTCTTCTACCAAGGACTCTATACGTATATTTCTGTATGCAGTGGCAATTTACATTTGCCTTGAAAGTAAAATGGAGACTCTGATCTCTTGCTAAATTGCACGCTGTTTGGTAGATCAGTTCTTCTATCAAGGACTGTTTCTTTCTCTCTTGCCAATTGCAATCGATCTTGAAACTCTATCTTCCAATCTCACGGTATTAGCCAGTTTGTAAACTATGGTGCAAGATTTATGTAACTTGATGGGCTATCATGGTGATGATGGCCAATAACTTATAGTGTTAGACATTCATGTTAGAGTAATGAAACTTTAAATAGATTAATTCGTAGTGCAAAACGTATTGATAATGTAGTTGAGGAAAAGTGGTCTATTTGACGGCTCGAGTCTGTTTGTAGGCGACTTTTACCGTCCATAGATGGAACAAAATGTATAGATGATCTAGTTGAGGAAAAGTGGTCTATTTGACAACTCCAGTCTGTTTAGGCGACTTTTACCGTCCATAGATGGAACAAAATGAATTTAAGAAATTAAGAATTAGAAAGAAATGAAATTGATTCAGAAGTTAAGAAATGTGTTGAAGAACTGGAGAGATCAGCTTGCACTAGACTAGACGACACTTTTTTTTAAGCTCAAGATACTTTCCATCAGATTCTGTTGTAGTTCATGATTGCTCTACTATTCTTAGCTCTGTCCTAAAAGACTTTTTTGATTCTATCTGCCTGAGATAGTTTATTTTGTAAGAATTAGACTAGCTTAGCTCGAATCATCGTGAGATATTTTTACATTTATTACCGTATAGACGAGTGGACATACCATTCACCTCCAAGCATAATTCGTAACATGCCAAGGCTCCATTTTTCTTGTTCAACTTTGTTCTGTTCCACACTGTCAAACAGTTCTTTTACCATGGATTATCAGTTACCTTTTCTTAGCAGTAACGATAGGCACTTACATGATCGATATCATGGCAACTCGAAGTATAATCTTTTCGTCATTCTAAACCTAATATGATTGTAGTCATTTCAGTTCATTGCCTTACTTGCATGCTTTGAAAGTATGGCGATAGCATGCACAGAGCAACGATCTGACGTTGTCATGGCCGGTTGTGCCGAAAGTCAATATCGATTTTGAGTTGGTTTATTGCCAATTGATGATAGCTACAAGACTTGCAACTGGTCCTTTCAACTAGACTTTCCTATGTAGAACTATCTCTTCTTCTATCAAGGATTAACGCCATCGCTTACTTGACAACGATCAACGAAGCTAGCACAGTCTAACTACTACAATATTGTTAGAGTGTTGCCTTGTCGTTAGGATAGTTTAATTAGGACAGTAATAGCGAGTATGGAGAAATATCCCGATTTGTAGTGCTAGGTAAGACAAGTAATGCCTTAATGTGGAAGTTCATTACATATTTGATATTGATTATTATTATTATGTGATAGTTAAGCCGTAAGATGATTGAAGTTGTAGTGGATGATAGTTGAATTAGACAATCTACGAGTTAAGATGAAGTTTGAGTAAGCGATTTAAAATAAAATTTCCTGATAGAAAAGCGTTGCAAGGAACATCTTACTTCGCGATGTTTCTCCTAGTAAGGTAGAATAATGAATTCTACTGTTGCCGTTTCCAAATTAGACGGTTCCTATATAAACGGGAACATTAAAGTGGAGTGGGGTGGTCAAAAGTTGTAGATGTATCTTTGCTAATAAAAGTTGCATCTTGACAGTCTTTTGCTGTGTTGAACGTGAAGTAAAAGGGCGTTGAAGTCGGCAGCTACTTGTAGACATTTACTGGACTTTACCTTGTCGCAGAAGTGAAATTATAACATGTATGCATGCCTTAGCCCAACTATTGATCTGTTCAGAACTGTTATTCTACCTTCCATTTGTACTTTCCTATTTTATACAAGTCTACACAGCACTCATTTCCAACATTAGCGTTTATTGGAGTATGCTATCGTCAAAGTAAAGTATTCTTCATAGGAGATTCCAACGCATCATGAGTCCACAGTTACAGTAGAGTGATGCTCAGGGAGTCTTTGATATCCATAGGCAATCCCCCCCAAAAAACTGCTCTGTTAACTCTACTCCACATTTCAATGGCACTATCAATATGCAATAACAGATTGCATTACTGATTCTCAATCCATTGGAGATTCTACGATATCGTAGAACAAGCTTGGGTAGACAAGGAAAGACTCGTTGCAACAACCATAATTCTCCATCTACCAACAACAAACTTAACAGAAATCGTGCAGCGACTTCCATATCATTGCAAATTTGTTTTGCAAGACAAACATGGTAAACCCAATTCTTGAATATCAATCACTCCAACTTCTAGGACTTGGTATGCAAATAAAAATCGATCGTCGGTATTTCTCTTTCTACGAAGCTGAAATCAATCTACCTAAATGATCAAAAGCATCGCTTATACCAGGCTTTTACGTTGCAGGGTTAGATGCTATTTGTGATGTTATATTTTACGATTGTGCATGATAAAATGGCCGCTACTACCACAGTACTATCGCCAGGCTGATTATGTAGGCCTGAAAAAACACTTTCTGCTAGCTATTTAGACGGATAGAACATTTTCACAAGGCTTAAGAGAAGGCAAGTCTTAGTGATGACTGGATGCGTCTATGTTTACTCATGATTTTTAAAATGGCTTTACAGCAATAATCTACCGATGGATTCGATCTGCTTTTAGCAGACTGCATTGGGGGATTTATTGCAGGGTTAGAAGGCATTTATGATGTTGTATTTTACGATTGTGCATGATAAAATGGCCGCTACTACGACAGTGCTATCACCAGGCTGACTATGTAGGCCTGAAAAAACACTTTCTGTAAGCTATTTAGACGAATGGAGCATTTTCACAAGGCTTAAGAGAAGGCAAGTCCTAGTGAAAACTGCATGCGTCCATGTTTACTCATGATTGCATCGCGGATAATAAAGTAGAAAACTGGATGATTTACTCTACTCTCTACTTGACTCCTTTACAACGATAACTTATGGAAACGTCTTGACACCAGTAATCTACCGATGGATTCGATCAGCTTTTAGGGACTGCATTGGGGGTTTACAGCAGGATTAATTGCAATTGCTAATCTTCCATTTTGCGATTCTGCATGATTGAATCATCGTGCACTCCTTCCGTACTCTCACCATGCTGACTACGTAAGGTTGAAAAAATATTTTCTCCAAGCTATCTAGACGAATGCAGCATTTTCATAAGGCTTAAGACTGCCTCATCCCAGTAATGATTGGCGCCGATTAGCCTAGGTTTTACTCCTGATTGCATCCAGAAGAGAAGATTTGCATTTTTACTCCATCATCGATCGGATGGATTCCTTACTCGATGTCATGAACTCCAGCACAACATGTCGGCAACCATCGCTTGTGTACTTCTTCTTCAACAGCTTGGCATGACTAATCTGCTAATACAGCTGTTTTAGGGCTGCATTGGTGATTTATTACAGGATTAAGTCTAAAAATTGGGCAATGGGTAGATGGTGGAAGAGAAGGTTTGCATTTTTACTCCATCATCGATCGGATGGATTCCTTACTCGATGTCATGAACTCCAGCACAACATGTCGACAACCATCGCTAGTGTACTTCTTCTTCAACAGCTTGGCATGACTAATCTGCTAATACAGCTGTTTTAGGGCTGCATTGGTGTTTTATTACAGGATTAAGTCTAAAAATTGGGCAATGGGTAGATGGAAGAAGAGAAGATTTGCATTTTTACTCCATCATCGATATCATGAACTCCAGCACAACATGTCGACAACCATCGCTTGTGTACTTCTTCTTCAACAGCTTGGCATGACTAATCTGCTAATACTGCTGTTTTAGGGCTGCATTGGTGTTTTATTAAAGGATTAAGTCTAAAAATTGGGCAATGGGTAGATGGAAGAAGAGAAGATTTAAGGTTAAGGATAGCCATGGAAGCTGCAAAAGTACTTTCTCCAACCTGGCGATACAAATGCAAGATATGTGGAATCTTAACTAGGCTTACGACTGCCAATTTCTGTAGTGATTGGCGCATACTACTCGTGATGAGACAACAGTATAGCTAGCGAGACTGTATGGGAAGGTAGAATAGGATCAGACTCAGCTTGCAATTAGGGCCCCTAAAGTCCTCGCTAGTGTTGCAATAATTTCATTCCCTTTGGACTTTGGAAGGTATATCTCCACTTCCAAACACCTTTAACGTAGTCTAGCAATAACCTTGTTCCTATGCAAATGGATAGGGACAAGCAATGGTGATTTTGAGAAGTGTCAAAAGGAGCTTGAACTTGGCTAGTTGATTTTGTTGACGATATTTTGGTGGACGAATTGCAAAAAGGAAATCACAACGACCATGTCTACTGTTGCTCGAGTTACTCAGGTTAGTTGCTTGCTTGATTCTTGTCTTGTATTGCAAACAACTTAAACCATTGGTAGCTGTATGATTGTCGATGATGATTGAATTCCCATGGCCATGACATTGGGCGAGAAGAACAAACTGCCACATAAACAGCCATGATCAAATTGTCATCAAGAGGACAACGACCGCCAACTATTTTCTCATGCTATGTCGCGGACTATTTTTCTCATCCTATGTCATCTTCTCTTGTCAGACTAATCAACTTGGGCATGTTATGTTATCAATTAATGTTGTTGGATATCACAAGGGCGAGGGGAGGGGAAAAAAAGTTCCATTTTTTCTACCCAGGAAACAGCGACATTGACAATCACTTGGATGTTGATTCTATTGGAGAAAGGATGTCAGAATCAGTCGATGAAAATTGCATTCAGGTCTAGATCCACTCCATTGACATGGATAAGTAGGGCTCAATGTCTAAAATGCCAAGTCAAGATTGGAGAGGGACAAACTAGTACAAGGATAGTTTTACCTTCGATTGATCAAACTGACATCAGAAAGCTTACCGCAAAATGATGATCAACACATGTAGTTCAAGGGCCAAACGCGTAAGAGCTACTCGTATTCTCCATCTTTGAGAAAAAATACTGTAAAAAAAGCAACTTTACATGTTGATAAAGTGTAGATATTAAAGGACTAAATGCATAGGAATGTTCTTTTTGCTCAATGTCTAAAATGCCATGTCAGGATTGGAGAGGGACAAACTAGTACAAGGATAGTTTTAGCTTCGATTGATCAAACTGACATCAGAAAGCTTACCGCAAAATGATGATCAACACATGTAGTTCAAGGGCCAAACGCGTAAGAGCTACTCGTATTCTCCATCTTTGAGAAAAAATACTGTAAAAAAAGCAACTTTACATGTTGCTAAAGTGTAGATATTAAAGGACTAAATGCATAGGAATGTTCTTTTTGCTCAATGTATAAAATGCCATGTCAGGATTGGAGAGGGACAAACTAGTACAAGGATAGTTTTAGCTTCGATTGATCAAACTGACATCAGAAAGCTTACCGCAAAATGATGATCAACACATCTAGTTCAAAGGCCAAACGCGTAAGAGCTACTCGTATTCTCCATCTTTGAGAAAAAATACTACAGAAATAAAACTACTTTACATGTTGATAGAGTGTAGATACTGAAGGAACATAATATCCATGATGGCTATTCAAGACTTTCATCAAGATCCAACTACCCAGGAACAAAATTACTATAAGTAAATAATATTGTAGAAAGGTAGTCATCCATGAATGCGACAATCGCAAATAATCTGTGTTAACTATCGAAAATTCATTTAATACATGGATAAGATTGATGCATAAAATTAAGCAATCTACATACAAGCGTAGAATTGATATCACAAATAGTCGACAAGATTGATCATTATCTAGGCTCTAATTCGATAGTAAGTTTAAGAAATCCCTTGTCAATATCATGATGGATATCAGAGATGAGGATTAAGTTTCAATTCTCATCTTAACACATATCATCATGGTGCAAAAGCTTCATTTCATAGAGGTAAAAGGAAAAGCTTTTTCTCTTGCTTCTATCGATTGGAGAGTAAGTACCAATTCTCATCCAAAAAATCATCGTGGATATTAACATTTAATTTAGAATACTCCACAAAAGGTAGTTGTAACAATCGATACAGCCAGATTTTGGACGAGAAACCGACTGCATATTTGCGTAATCCATGTTGATGTGGACTATATATGGATGATCGTTATCGATGAGATAAAGTATACTTACTCACTGCTAATCCTTGCATCGACTGTAGGATAGCGCAAAAGT
>NW_002060946.1:7981554-7982554 GCF_000150275.1 Trichoplax adhaerens | reverse complement strand
TTGAAAAGCATAATAAGCGTTTATACTTTATTGATGTTGTACCATTTCTTGTACTAACAGCAGTAGTCACTCTGTAATCTTGACACTTTTGCAAATAATGTAGAAATGCTTTGTAAAATAGGCATACATCTGATTTGTATTATGTATGCTTGAAATTATATTGATAACAGGGAAATATTTTTCATTTTACAATAACTTTAGATAATTCCGAAATTAATAGAATTCAACGGATACTATTTGGCATCTTAACAGTCTTTCTGCCATGGCTGAAAGAAAGACTGAGTCAATTCAGTGACTACGCTCGGAATAATTATTTATTGCGACAAGTAAAGGATTCAATGAATATCCCAATTTGAATACATAAGTCCGCTGCATATTTATCATTCAATTCTTTTTTGACTAACATTCGGCAGGTTGTAAGGGGTATCGCACTATTGGATAATATTTTGACAATTGGGTCATTAGCTAATTTTTTTTCGTTTTTGCAAACTGGAAGGTAAACTGATTATTTTTAGTACATTATGAACTCTTGAATATTTCAGTATTTAAAAAACAAAGATGCACATCATGCACCTTAAAATCGATCATTACACCCTTGATGCTGTCTTTGCAGATATACTTTATCTCAAAATACTTACTGAAATAGTATCCGTCTTCGGAAATATTAATAAATTATGAAAACAGATAGCGTGTGATCACGATTACATTATATTACGGTATGTGTATCAGATCGACATATTATAGTAATACAAATGATTCTTCTTAGCGATAGAAGAATATTAAATAAAAGATTACAATTGTACTCATTAAAGATAACGTTACCATTTATACGCTTAAGTTTGAAGATAAATGGACAATTTTAGTACTTTATCACTTCTGTATCTTTGTGGAAGAATACTTTCTATACAATATCATAACCTATGAGATAGTAAATAATATGGGAACAAAATGTAATGGTATATTAATTCAAGAATATACCTTTACTTTAAATCTGAATAGC
>NW_002060946.1:7973673-7974802 GCF_000150275.1 Trichoplax adhaerens | reverse complement strand
AATTTTAATTTGTCCTTCTTATGCTTGGATACAGCCATGTAGATATTCATTTGTGTCTTATCTCGATTAGAGATATGCCTACACAATTGTTGATTCAATTCATTTGAACAATTTCTCCTTCGTGTCCATTCCAGTGATGCATCAATCCATTTCAATTGCTTTAATTTGGTTGTAGTAATAGTGTCGTTATTCCAAATTGCAGCTCCATCTAACCTTTGGATATCCATTGCCGTAAGATACAACAAGAATAATATCATTGGCATAGCCAGATGCAAATCAAGAGGCCTCAGTGTCTGCATGATTGTATCAGTTGAAACTAGAGTTGGATAGCTAGCAGAAATATTAAAAATGGTTAAACTATTTTTTCAAATTTATCTGCAATACTTCTCATTTTTACAGCACTTTATATACAATTGTTAATACAATGCAAAATAATGCTTGTTATTGTTTTTCTATACCTCATCTATTCAAGTAATGCAATATTGACAAGGTATTCAAACGTACTGAATATCTCTAGAATACTTGTCAATAATATATCAATAGCGTCTGTAATACATTCCATCCATCATCATTCGAAAATTATTTTAATCTTGTTTTCTACCTTTACAGTATATTATATTTTATCGATTGTACTTCACGTTCTTTTTCCAGTTCAAAAGTTCAAAATATGACTATACTTGTTGTAGTAAATGAATACTTGTTTTAAATTTAGATTGTGATAGGTAATATGTGAATTAAAATCAGGTGTGAATTGGCATTAAGGTTACTCTCTTTAATTTTTATCATTTTATTACTTTTTCCGTTAAAATAATATATACATTAAGAAAGATATATATATATATATATATATATATATATAAATAATCATTTATTTTATGTTGTTGAGATGAAAGTAATTTATTTTATAATAACAATTTGAAGTATCATCAGATTTTTTGGTGCATCTTTTGTAATCATACCTCAATATTAGTATAAAGTCTGATTTTTTTCAGTTGTCTAATTAATTTAAAATTAAGCAATACTTTATATGAATAGTTATTGCTTCGTTGATAATATGAAGCAGAAAATAACAAAAGAACTGTCTTTCAAAATAGCGCTTGGCGCAAAAATGTTCCAGAATTTTCTAGTC
>NW_002060946.1:7850010-7972040 GCF_000150275.1 Trichoplax adhaerens | reverse complement strand
TACAGGAAATAGATTCATTAAAGATAAATCAACATGAAGCTAAAAATATTTTTAAAATTATTGACCTTTAATCAGGTATCAGTAATTAATTTGTACATGTAGTAGACAATTTTATTCCTGAATGGTAGTTGCGATAAAGAATCGCCATATATAAATGTAAATTTAGAATAATAAGACATAAATGCTATTAGTAACTATTGTATATTTATTTGTCTGCACTAATTAAAGCTAACCTAACCTTGATGTGGACTGAACATGCTATGATTAAAAGTACTCATATCGCATTATCTTCTATTATCAGCTCTTCCTAGTGGAAACAGTCAGGATGTACTTGATATCGCAGATATAATCTAGTCATGGACTTGAATATCGTTGATAAACTAGTACCGGGCACAGTAAATTTATAATCGATTTAGTTAATTATAATTATCGATCAATCAATCAACTCAGCAATTCAATTGATAATTTCTATTTTATACTATTTGTGATAGGATAAACGTAAAATAGTTCCGTTATTTGGTGCTTTATATTATTTACGATTAAAATAATTTATTCTCGTAAATTTATCTTGATTGCCTATTCAATAAGTTAATGTGAATTTCTGTAATGTGCAGGTATAATGCTCGCGTGATATGTACGAATATAACTTCCTAACGGAAGGTATCGTCTCTGTTTCAGTTTATCTTGTGTTATATTGTCTAGATCAGAAAGCTTTTTCAAATTATCCTTGTCACAGTACTGAATTTTGCATCGATGTACTAGTGTGCATAATAATTGATTCAAAGTCTCATGTCGAAAATAATCAATTTCTTTGTCTCAATTAGTGAATTATAACCTTAAAATATTAGCTATACATGGCTAGTATATCAATGCCACAGTTCTTGCTAGAAATATTTTCTCAAGATTTAGTAATATCTGTAAATTGTGGCTTGTGCGCATTATGCCTATTAAGATCCTTTATCCTTAGAGTTGAATAACATTTAAAATAAAACACTGTTATGAATGTTATTCTGAAGTACGATCATTACAGATAAAGTGAACTTCCTTTGTATTGTTTTTCTAAGGCATAGTAGTATGGGATTGCTTTTTATTAAAACTTCTAAATATTATACCTACTGTCTAAAAAAAGATTTTTTCCTGTTTCGTTGCTGTAGAAATGGGCATTTCTTATAGTTTATAGAGCGCTGTAGATTCGATATAACTTTGCAAGTAAAATACATTCAATGCTGGTTTAACATCATTTTGTCTTTTAAGAATTTACTAGATTAGCCATGAATCTGAATTAATATGATAAGTCTTCTAATTGTAATGTCAATGTTTTAGTTATGATATATAATAACGAAGGTGTTACGCAGTAATATAGTCATAAATTTGAATACGATTTCATTTATGAATAAGCTACATCCAATGAAATCTTCCACTTATGATTTAATAGTATTTGCAAGGATCAATAGCCTTGTCTTGGTAATTCTTGGATTAACTTTTAATTTAAGATAATCAGATGTTAGCCATATATTTTTGACAATGACTGATATTTTAAAACTGAAAATAAATACGAATAGTAATTGGTCATATTATAAAGTTTTAATATCTTATTGTATTGAAGTTAATAGGAGAAAGATGAACTATACCCTACAACAATATTTTCACTTATAGACCAAATAAAATCTTAACCATGATTACATGATCATTTGGCATTGCCATACAAGATTTTAGCTTACAACAGTAGGAGGAAACTGCTTGAAAGCAAGGGCTGCTACTTAAAATGAATAGAAAAGTAAAAGGAAATTATATCTTCTCTTTCAAAGGCTTCCGCCAATGTTGGTGGTTCTTCGGCACAAAATACGAGTACTCGTAGAGCAAGGAATTCCGGTCTAAATTTAATACTACTGTACTATAAAGCATTGCAAAAGATAAAGTGCAATCTAACCTACACAATTTCACAACACATGCCTTTCAAAATTAATGTATAAAATAAAATCTAGCATTTAAATAAAATATTAGTAATCGCTGACGCATTATATTATTGGATAATTTATTGTTGTTATTTTACAAATAATAGAATTTTATTGCCGATGATAAAATTACTGATGCTATTCATATAAATAAATCGATGTGATAGTGGTTACTTCATCTAGGAGTTGGTGTTGTAGTAAATCGGATTGCCTATACCGCATTATCAGTCGATATCTTAATATTACCGCGAACGTCCGTATTTATTTACGCCCGACTTGATATTGATTGATAATAACATAACTTTTGGATTGTCTTATTTTACTTTCTGTGTTAAATCATAAATCATGAGATAGATAAATGTTGCAGTAATGGGCAAAAATTAAAGATAGAGGATAAAAAGAACGGTTGACTCTTTTAGAAGGGAGTTCAACGGCTAGCCCGAAAGCTAGCTTTGTGTAATTTACCTAAACTTATTTCTATTGCAGTAATATTGCACAATAATTTTATTAAGTAATAAACACTTTTTAACCCGCTATATTGGGTGACTAACTATCGTGCGACTAGTTCACACTAGGGATAGAAATAGTACTATATTTTTGTTAAAAACTAATGGACTATAGAATAATCACTTATTTAAACGGTAAATCTACATTTCATTACTGTATTTGGATGATATTGCAAGATTTAAATACTACGCAATCAGTCAAGAATGCGTGGGTTTTAATTGTAATCAAAAATTAAGAAAATACAAACAAAAATAACCAATATTGATAATGCGAACTCATGATGAAATTGAGCAGTGGACAATTACAAGTAAAATTGACACGCAATTATAGAATGTAGTAAATTGTTTACTGTCAAATGAATGTCTACAAGATGATCATTGCACGTGCTATGTCGCAGTCAATTGTTAACATGTCTTAATTTCATTGACCGTTAAGAATGAAAGGCTCCAATTTAGAATCAACAGTTTCTTACCCAATTAACCTTAATACAGACGAATATCATTCTTATCTCATATTTTCTTGACTTAAGGAAACATGACTGACTAACATCTTTTATTCTATAAGACACATCATCAATTACCTGGTAAATGATAGTTTTGCTAATGATCATGATTTGCGTCAACAATTTAAAAATGAAGAATACTGAAAAGCGTTAAGAGTAGTATTAGTGATGTTCTATCAAAATTATACCTTTAGATCATTTTATTCGATAGGTATAATATTATAGAATATATAATACTTTGAAAGATTGTATAATATGCTACGGAAGTAATTTTGCATTGTACTAGAAAGAAATATTGGAAAAGCTGAATTCGTAATTAAATGCCAGAAGATTAGCTCTGGTAAAAACTGACAAGGAAGGTAATCTCGTTGTGATGATCAAATCCGATTTCTTAAAATGACCCAATATTTAATTGTAGGAATTAGTTTGCCGTAGGCAAGAAAATTTTCAATTGCGTAGTGTCGTTGTGGCTTACAAGGGTAGGTACTTGCGCGCGAATTTTTGAGGTGAAAGTTAGAAGTTTAATCAGATTAGTTTATCGTATTAACATTTTTACAGATACTACCGTACTCCCTATAACTTCATAATAATCCAATATTATTTGATTGAGACGTGTTCACAAATTTTAACGTAATGGATTCTAAAGCTGAGAATAATTTACAGCCGTTATAATGCTATAACACCTCGAAGTTTCCTGAAAATGTTATCATTGAAAGTAGTTTATATACAATTTACGCTCGATTTTTCTTGGTAAGAGGATTATTTTCACTTTAATTCAAAAAATAGTCTACTGTACAGTAAATGAAGATAGTAATAAATATCTTTCTGGTAATGTCACGGTACAAATACACCAAGAATAGTACTATAGATTAAGTACTTGTGTTTTAGTAGATTTCTGCCAACATAGGTTAGGTTGACTAAACTTTAATTATATTATTAACTTGTACGTAATTGTGGAATTCGCTCATTGTTAACCGATTTTGTAGTTTTCACGAATAAGATAGCATTGGTAGTGTTAGTGTAGTAACTTATATAAATTAGAAGAGAAGAATACTAAACTTTATCTTTTGACAGGAGAGTAGTCCGTGACAGGCAAGTAAGCGCATTACCTTTTTGACTAGAAAAATGATTCATTTAATATAAGTTAGGATGTGGTATTCACGGCAATGTACAAATCGTTCCAAAATAGTAATTAATCATAATATTAGCCTATATTTATAGGAAGGAAATATTACATCGTCATAGTTCAATAGTAGCGTCAAACAACCATTTCACTGACATTAAATTGTCTTATAACCTGTAAAAGGATAATATAACATTCAGACCAGCAAGCCTTTATGCGTGACATATTTCATTATTCGATTTTTATAGTAATATGGAATAATTAGAAAATCTACTTTATTGATTGCAGTGATAGATTATTTATTGACGCATACATCAATATAAAAGCGGTGATAAATTATTTATATCCTTCAATATCAAGAACAATTACATACTTTGATATATTCTGCACTATTTAGCATATACGAGATGGGTAGTATTGACAGATGGGCGATGTCAAAGTGATATCTATTTATTTATATCGTGATTATCGTGACCTATTATCTCATTTTAAGTAAGCCATTGTCTCATTTTATATAATAGTTGGTGAGTAACTATTTTAATTTAATATTTCAGCTATCCCAAAGTTTTGGATATCTTACTGGGTTGCTGGCTTCTAGTATTCTCATGTTATGGAAATATAACTTACCGGACGAACCATAAATCAAACACTCGTTGGTAGCCTTTTTTCAAAGTATATCAAAGGCTTTCAGTTTTATCATATAGCTTACAGGCTATCTTGTATTATTTTAAGTAATATAGGTATTGAAGATCCGGTAGAGAAAAGGAGCAGTGGCAAGAATGGTTATGTCAAGGATACTTGTTAATTTCATAATAATTAGTAAAGAGCTAGATTGGAGGTTAAAATAAATAGGGTGATTTACTAGTCATCCTTAGTCTACAATTTATAGAATAATGAACAAGGTCTATTGTCGAAATTTCTCTTTTCATTTTTCTAATGTCAGAATGTCCGCCTAGAGAAAAGCATCGATCAAAATTGCGTACCTCCATTTACACGGACATATTCATTTAAATGCTGGTTAAAATGGCGACTTATAATCAAAACAAAATAATGGTATGACAGATTAGAATTGCGTAAATATTTTAAGCATACGCAATTTAGAATTGAATTGGTTCGCACTAAAAGAAATACAATTATCCAGTCACGTAGCAAAAATTGCTTTATACTTCGTTGTTACCATTGATTTAAGTGTGATTTTGTCCATTTTTAATACTACAACTATAAATGTTACAGTAGTCGACAGTTGGTACGCTAATTATACTGCTTGATGTGGTTCTGTAGAAGTCAATCCTAAAATAGGCAAAAGTATCAATATTAGGTGATCGGATAGGGTAATCATATCAGGATACGAGTGCTTAGATTGACGCAAAAATTGACTCTTTTATTGTAATGTTAAGTAATTAATCACGATAGCTACCGGAAATTGATTAACGACTAGGGGTGACATTGTCAGTTATATTTTATTAGTAAATGCTAGCGACGCTATTCTCAATTCAGTGGGGATAGAAGAATGGTACGATATACAGTGAGGGGAGAAGAAACGTATAGCGAGCTATCGCAAAGCCAGATTAAAAACATGAAGTGATAGCGTTATATTATCTTTGCATAGATACGTAAGTGGTGATGCCAAATAAAACATGACAGTTCATTTGACACTTTTTAACTACTTTGACAGTTTATGAACTACTTAAATGCATTCAGTCTCCTAAATTCGGTCACTGTTATACCGCTAACTATGGCACAAATTGAACCAAGTTACTAAGTATCGTTATATGATTAAAATGAATTATGGCGTCGATTTTTTTAACTTTCTAAAGGCCTATTATAAGAGATTTACTCTAAATGACTGAAGTAACATTTGTTCCGCCCAACTTCCCAATTCCGTAATGCTACAGATAGAGCTTTCACCCATTTTGTACTTTGAACTACTTTATGTCCGCTTACCAGTAACAGTATTAATGGCAAGAGAACGGGTGCAAAATTATACTCCAGCTCTAAAGACTACTACTTTTAATCTTAATCAATTTTAACAGTGTTCCTTAATCAATATAAAGTAAGACTTTAAATGCAATTTCTACGGAAAAATTAACGTAGGTGACATGAATAAATGCAAAATATGTAGAGCGAGAAAAAATGTCTGTTACTAGAAAGCTGTTTTTAACTTCTACTACTGTTTTGGTTAATTGATCCATTCTATCAATTTAAAGCGTTAAAAGTTTAGAGGCTACTTACACAGTTGATAGAAATATCGAGTCTTGATGGAGTAGATACTATTTTACTTACAGATAAGGATATTGATTACCAACAGATCTCACGGAAATTCCGCAGGATGTAGTTTCTTGAGCTTGCGTAGACCCGTATACCCTTGCAAATTCTACAAAATAAACTATAATGAATTGGATAAATGCATTGCACATAACTTGTTCGTATACCCACATATGGAAATTCTTTGATGATGGCTCGAGCACCGTAAAATAGGATTGCAATTAAATAAATTTGAATATGCCTTAGAATTAAATCAATTACTATATTAAATAATAAAAGTGATATAACAAGTACTAAGCAAGTAAATTATAGAGTACCGGTACGCTTTATATTAATTCATAAGGCAACTGCATCTTACTGTGTCTACAAATAATATAGTAGATTAAGACATTCGTAAATAAAACAGATATTTTCCTATTTTAGTATTCTATAATGCCTATTCCTTTTAGAAAGCTTCATATTATTGTCTATGAACGAACACTAGTAATTGTACTTAAATTTTTACTGCGTCGAATGTTTGTCACTGGGCTTTTTTAATAGCGATAAAAATTATAACAGTGCATAGCAATTGTTCCAAGCGAAAATGTGGAATTTTTTTAAATTTAGTATTGTATTGCCTGATTATAGACTGTCTATAGCATTGTGCTTATTGTGCATGAGCGAAAATTGATTGTTGTTACTACATCTAGCTATATCAATTGTTTATTCCTGGGCTTTACTTATTAGTATGGAATAAGTATAATTGTAATGGGAAGGATACTTATCTCATTTGTCTATGCTGTATTAGGAAAAGAGAAAATATTGTTTGCAAAAATTGGAATTAGAAAGTATTTACGGTTCTAATGTCTAAGCTCATTTTCCCTGTGAAAATGTTACGTGAATATAGTAAAATGAAATAGAATCACCTAAAATATATTACTTTATGGTTGTTATGATATATAATGTTTCTTTCTACTGTGTTAGTCTTTATATATATATTAACGGTCAACTTCTAAAGTCATTTATGTTCAAGATGCTTTACGTACTTAGTTAATCAATCATGATGTCGCGGCATTTATTCCAGCGTAAGATGATATTGGTACTCTATACCGTTAAATTTATCTTATATATGATTGTATCATGTTTATAAACGTCGATATTTATTTTGTTTTATTGCAATATTTCTTATTTCTATAAATATAACTGAAGATATTTTGCCGTAGCTTTTCATTAACCTGACTCAATTCGCGTTCCATTTCTAAATATTAGTAATAAACGCGGTAAATTGGTTACTAAATACATTAATTATATTGGCCTGTTGTGTCATATTACTAAAATACATAAAAAATTACTTGTAATGACTGAAAGAGAGGCTGTCATTGAGTATTGATACCACATTTGTTTAATATACAAAGAATTATTCTAATCCACTTATATACTACAGCTCTTGATATTTTATTGGTCACCAGTTGAATGATGGCTTGTTATTTAGCCATGCGACTATTTGTAGCTATGTATTGCTATTTTAAAAGCATGAAGTTCATTATTAGGATACATACTTTTTGTTTCATATCGAAAGCAACTACGGTTATATATCTATTTTTTTCTTTGAAGTAACTTTAAATAGAGTATAGTAAACGTGACCACAGGTAAATATCGGTAGACTATGCCGTCGTTGTTATTATTTTTAAAGATCACGTACGCTCGTACAATTAGTAGTTTAATATTATCCATTGATAGGATACTGTCTAAAAAATATAAAATAATTTAAATGATTATTTATTCACTCCAGCTATATATATCTTATATACATTTTTTTTGGTGAAAAAAGTAGATTTTGTATCAATCTTCAGCTCGTAAATTGTTAATATTTAAATGCCTAGTGCCAACGACTACGAAAAAAAATCGATATCAGCCCAGCGTTATAGTAAAGGATCTTTATTAAGCATTAATGATGCTTAAATTATTTTCTGCAAAATAGTTATAAGCGTACTTGTATTGACCTACAGGATAAAGTGACAGCTATTGCAGTAATCTAGTAACTATTATAGTTGAACAATAAATCCTTGTAGACAATATTAATAATTAACAGTAATTATTGGAAATATAAAGTTGCTAATGCCTTGCTTTTACAAACTATAATTAATTCTCTGCAATTACTGATTTTTGCTTCTTTAAATAGCTATAGTATTAATAGGCTCGACCACCAGCTTGTGGTACTGACAATTTTTATTCAACAATTTCGAATTATGGATATTTACAGATATAATAAATTATGTATTATTGCTAAAGAGAGTTTGAGGCTACTGAGATAGATCAAAAGACACTATCAGTGGTAGCATGACGCGGTCTAAAGAATTTTATTAATATTGAGACATGAAGTAGTTCGATGTCAATATCAATAAGGTAGGGAAAATCTATTGGCTATCATGATTACATCTGCATAATTTGGACCTCTATCAGTAGTAGAGCATAACCTATTTCCAAAGCACTAATGCCGCAGCGTTTATTCAGACTACAAATTTTCGATCGCCATTAATAAAATGCTGATGCCTATTACTGTTGTCTCTATAGCTATTGTCTACGACAAAATAAATAGGCTAGTTGAAAGCAAGCAGATAATGGAATGAACCCAATGCAGATAATTGGAATGAAGAAAATTTCAATTATAAGATTATCATAGGTGGATTATTTTGTAATGAAATACTTTGCAATTTGGGAAAAATTATATTCCCATTCAGTAACGCAATGCCTAAAGATATCCATAGCTATTGTACGAGCAATATGTGCATCATTGATTTAGACAAAAAGTTTCAGTTCCTATCTCAGCATTTCAGGTATGAATTGGGCTCACGCCAAATTATGCCTTTGTCAAATTGGTCATGATGAAACTGTCTACCAAAGTCGAAAATTTAGACACTTCCGACAGAACATCTTCCGATCTAGTAGTTGATCACGCAAGCCGTAAATATTTTTTGTTTTTGCGCTGTTGAAAAAACATGCTGCAGTAGTTTTAAGCCATTTTTTAGTTTTTGATGGAAAACTTTCCGAGCAAAATTTTCAGGTCGAAGGTCGAAACTATAGTAAAGCAATCTTGAAATTAATACTAGTAAATAAACATGTTGCGGTAGTTTTAGATCATTTTAAGTTATTGATTAAACTTTTTCTGAGTAAAATTTTCAGGTCGAAGGTCAAAATTGTAATAACGTTATCTTGAAATTAATACTATATTTCCAAAATATGATATGTAGCAAGGAAGAAACTGCATAGTATACGCTATAATCCTGATCAAGACACAGAAAAGGATTGTTATATCCTAAAATAGTCATTAATGCCTTTTCAGGATTTTAAATGCAATATTTCCGAAGCGAATACAATTTCAATTCAAAAATTCTTTTTCTTTTATTTTTCTATTTTACTCCTAATACCCTTGTTAGCCCTTTTCGGATGGTATAGTAAACAAAACTTTAACATGGTTAGAATGATATCAATTACGGTGAAATTATACATCGGTAAACCGTCTCATTATGTGTAGTGTCTGTATGCTATCACTGTATTGCCTACACAAAACTACTGTAATTAGCTGAAATCACTACATTACGGTATTCTAGAGCACGCATATTCTCTTATCGATACTGGCATTGGTCAGTAAGGCTGAATAAACATTAAACATTATACTTATTTCTTTGCAAGAATTAATTTGCTGATTTCATTAAATGGTAAATTTGATAAGCTTTATCTAAAACTGTAATTTGGTATCAAGAAGGAAATAAGATTATGATACTTTCCTAACTTCAATAGCTGGTAAAACTGAATTTTTATTTTTATACCGTTTGTAATTGATTCTTGATACTACAATAGTAGTAAGTGATATGATATTCATTTCTATCTACAGTTAGCCTCAGAATTAGTTAACTAACGATATGTTGCAGTAATTATCGAGAAAGATATTTAAATACAACTATTTTCTTTTTGCACATACTTTTGAATATCATCAAGCGTGCAATGAATTTTGTGTAAGAAATAAAAAATCGACTGAATTATAGTAATGAATACGTATTTACAAATTTTAAATTTGCCGTTGCAATGATTTTAATAAATGGCAGTCGTCATTTGCGTTATTAGGCAAGGAATATTAACCTATATGCAGACATGCAGAACATAAGATGAAATATGCTATTGGACACACTATTTTCGTATGTATTGCTAAGCATACTCTAGTCTGTATTTCTTATCATTAAATATATATGCTCGCGAGTTCAATAGAATATTATTGTGTAATGGCACCCAGTTTGCGTGTTTTGTTTTGTCGCATAGAGTGTAGCTACATATTAAGCAAATGCATGGATATTGAGTAGAGATTTAAGAAGAACGAGATTTATTTTCTTATCTATTTTTTCTTAAGCAAATGCTAAATCCAGCTTTTACGCTGTTCCAGTAATGTATTCACAATAGAAGTTAGCGTTTCATGCTGACTCAGTTTAGCATAACATTTTAATTTGGTGATATTATAATTATTTTTGATAATTTGCATTATGAGAAGAGGTTACTTTCACTAAAAAAGGTGAAGCTGCACACAGCAAATTATACGTGATATAACTAGTATTTAGATATTGCAGGTATCTCATGTATCGCGCTTTCAATTTTCAATGTTTAATTTTACTAATTTCCCCTTTCATCCTCTCAGACCCGGAATAACTGGATTAATATATGGAAATTTAATATGCTGCTATATTTCTAGTGTTTTAATTACGCCTACTACTGTGGTCTATTGCAATCAGTTTAAGGTATAACCATTTAGATCTGACCTTTATTGGTTGAATTTTCTCAAAAATGGAGTACATGAAAGTCTGAAGTCAATTTATTCTTTCGAAACTGATTTCATGGTCTTTCAAACAGCCAGCTCATATGTTGCAGTAAAATCTAATGTTTTGACCCATTAAGGAGAATTTTTATCACAAAAAACACTTAGGATAGAACAATGTTTTTACTATTTCAATTGGGTTTACTAGCGTGATCCATCGCAATCAGTTTAAGGTATAAGTGTTTGATCTCACCTTTATTAGTCGAACTTTCCCGCATATATAGAGGAAACGAGTGTCGTAAATCAATTTTATTCTCTCTAGTTACTAGCTCGTGGATTGCAGTAATATCTTTCTAAACCTGTGGTGTGTTCGAGAGAATTTGATCTCGAAGAAACCGCTTGAAATAGACAACATTCCTAGTATTTCAATTACGTGTGGCACTGTGATCTATTGCAACCAGTTTAAGGTGTTAGGCTCTATTTAATATTGAGACATATTCTGGAGAATTTTATCACAAAGAGACTGCTTGCGACGGCAGTACTTTATTCTAAGGGAGGTTCATTTCGTTTCAAAATATACATAGAATCTACCGGGTATAAGGACACTCAATAATGCTGAATTCAAGAGATTAAACTGAGTCAAATAGGAACAGTATGCAAGCAAGCATAATAACATGAGAAGCGATGTACAGAACTGTTGAGGAAAGAGATAAGGAAACATTTACAGGACTATCCAGGACGACACAGTATATCACTGTTACAAATCTACTTCTTTGTAACAAGAAACCGGGTCTTAAACATTATCTTCACTAGTACTTGTGTTCCCAACTAACTTAGGGACCTATCGTAGTTGAACTAACTCTCTGCTACACAAAAAAACTACTATTGAGTAATAGGTTTAAATACTTTACTTTATTTTCGTTAACCTTAGTCGTAAAATGTACTAAAGAAAAACGTAAGAATATTCTTAGCAATAATAGTCAAAAGATAGTCAAAAGATCCTGTAAATGACTAACTGGAACTGAGAAGCTAAGCTATTGCTCCGCTTTTTATAGCCTCGCCGATGGTACACTTGCGAATATTCTTGAAATAGCGGCTTACACTGTACAGTATACATATCCTAGTATAGCAACTAGAGCCTCAAGGCTCTGCAAAGTAATTAATCTTACACTTAAGGTGTTATTAATTAACGTTTACAGACTAAGCGTGTTAGCTCCGACATGTCAACAATATTGAACAAGTACTTATGAATAAACATTGATATCTAATAAGCTACTGGAGCAAACAATAATTTAAATGAGATATTTTAATTAACTTAGCAATTAATATTTCGGAGCATGTCTCCGTAACAAGCACACACGATCATCAAGTACAGAAGATAATGACTTCACCAAATAACTCATACGACAGGAATGATAAAGTGAAGAAGTACAACTAAATTATCCTACTTCTACAACTATTGAATAATCATATTGAATAAGAATGCTGAAACATAAATGCTTTGCCATGGATACTGTATCTTTACATCTAAAAATTAATGATAAGTGCAGTAATACGTAAAAACATTATTTAGAGAATTGCCATTCTAAGACTATTCCAAATTTTAATATGCTAACACGACTTTCAAAAACTTTAATCTATAATACCTTACTGAATAAATGAAGGAGGAGTTATTATATTAGAGGAAAAATCCATTGCCTTATACCGACTATGGATATGACTATGGTAGATTTAATACCCTAATTCAATAAGTCATCGTAGCAGTTGAGAATATTTATATTTCGTAAGTATTGCACTATTCTGCCTAGAGCTGAAAAAACAAGTAGTACGGTAAGTGTTGATACATTTATTGGTGTGCTAATTTATTTCTAGAGAAGTGAAGGATTAATCATAGTATTAATATAGGTGTAAACTTATGGCTTTGATACTTACGGTATAAGGTAAGGGTTACAAATCATGTCAAGCCATTTAGAAAATTTAACATTCTAACGGATATTGTACAAGTAAAATTGTATTGCACACAACACTAGTCAGTTAAAAAATTTCTTAGCCTTGTTATTGAGAAGAAAAGTTACGTTATATGGAGATATTCAAGATTCTAAATACAAGATATATGGAATCTATTATTTAGAATAAGCTTACAATGATAGAGTATTAATTTTACAAACTAAGTATCAACCATACTTTGTAGTATTCAATACTAACACGAATCTTAGCAGAAAGTTTAAGTGACGTTGAATGAAAATTTTGATTAAAATGTTTCATTTTATCATAGATAATGAATATATTGTTCTAGTCTTACATAGTATTGTTTACTAGTCACACCGGTATAATAATATTTAGCAGAAATATTTAGTGAATGATATTACTCTCAATCCAATAGAATATTATAAAATCGAGAGAGATACAAGATATCCAATAAAAGCCATTTTATAAGGTTAAGCCCCGTAGTGCTCCATGATGAGCATTTCATGACTAAATCATGAGGCTGATACTGGAGCAATAGTACATTTATTTTTCCGGAATTTTAAGATACTTGTACTTGACAAGCGAGGCCGTATAAATTTGAAATTAATTATGCAAAGTAGCCACTGCTTATGTTCTGGAATAAAGCCAGTGTAAATTATAGGATTAATGACACTTTTGCAATAGAAACATAAATGCGCGATGATGTATACAAGTTGAAATACTAAAACATTTTCGGGCGCTACACCTCCATAACGATAGACTAGGTAGCAAGTAAACAGCGGTGTATGAGTAGTTGCGTATAATATAGTCATTAACAGCATCAATTTGATGGTATTCTTATGAGCTTTAACATATGCATAATTGAATCGAGCTGTAGGACTTTTCAATCTTTGTCGTAAAACCAGTAAAATTTTGACATATAAGACTACTTCGAACGTAACTGGTAGAAATAAAATCAAAACACTGACTAAGGTAACATAAATTCGTCTCCACATAATTTGAATAGCAGGATCAGTAGAAAAAACCATGTCGCAATAAGGAGTTGATTGAGAATCGTCATATTTTGAAAATATAAATGCTGGTGAAGCAATGGCTAATGCTATTATGAATAAAGCTAAAAGAATTAGTCCCTTTTGCTTCTCTTTTGGATTTGGATTTGCTGCATGTAAAACGACATAGTAGCGATCGATTACTATAGAAATCATCGTTACTACTGAGCCTATTCCCGAGAAAGGAGGGAAACCATTTATAGTATAACACAGGAAAGCTCCAAACGGCCATGTGAAAGCTAATTTTCGGATAACTGTAATTGGTAAAGCAAATAACATGACAAGAATATCATACATTGCTAAATTAGCAACTAAGTAGAACATGAGATCTTTGGTTGTCGTTCTTCTGTATCGAATGATAGTAAATACAGTAGATATATTTCCAATCAAACCACCGATAAAAATAATAACTGAAGGTATACCGACAATAAGTCGAAGTCCTAATAGCGATACCAGTTGATGGTTTGTTTCATTGCTGAGTCTAATATGGTTGGATGACATGTTGATTAAGAATTAAAAATTTGATGTTACATACACTATCAGTAGTGCCAATGCACTCTTAGTTTTCAAGTTGATATCTTGGGGTGCTGTAAAATTTGAAGTATATTCACAATAGATGTAAGCAAGAATGCTTAGGCCTAAAGGACTCTATGGGAAAATGATTGAGTCAGCAGTAGATATATTTGAAGATTAAAATTGAAGTAGACTGATTTGATCAACAAATGATTTTCTAATTTATACTCTTTCTCTCAGCTGTAAATATATTTTGAGTTAATGAGTATTACGAAATTATAAGTAAGTAACAATGTTTATTGGGTCTAATAACAGGTAAATTAAAGATTACTGTAACTTAGATATTGTTATTGATCTTGAAGTCATTTTTATTGTAATTAAAACAGTCTAATGAAGGCATAAACAAAAAATTAATAAGATTATAGCTCTTTTTGTTGTTTTAAGGATCACCTATATAATGCATCAGCTATCACGCAGGAGAAAATTTTATGAAACTAATTACGATTTTCATCGGAAGCAAATCAATCATTTGTATTATTGTTTAATAATTTTATAAATATTGATGCTGCTGACCTTTTTCCTTTGAATCGGATGTGTGATTTCATTTTAAGATATTGCACACCTGGTATGTTATTTGCAATGTTGCTTATGCGACATTACAAATATGGATATCAGTAATTGATTTTTTGATAGCAAATTGAGTGCATTATTGTTGGGAATGCAATAGATAGTTAATAAGGGTAATATATATTTAGATCTTGATTCTAGAAGATTAAAGGAACGGGTCCTTATATGCGACTTTAATCCGAATGTCTCAGAAATACAGTAAATCGATTTAATAGGTTATAGGTCTGAGCGTGTGTGGTAATAGATATTGCGGGATAACTGTTAGTTTCGTTTAAATTACAGTAAGTGCTGTAAGTGCGACCTGATATTTTAATTCAGTTATTCCTTTTCAATAAAATAAATTATCGTTTTTTTACTTTTTCAGCAGCTTACAATCTGATCGATATTAATTTTGATCAATAAAAGAATAGATGTATAATTATTTGGTATGTGAGTTTAATAAACTTCTAGATCAAAATATATTTTTCGGAACGAAAATCTTTTAAGTAATATTCTACTGCATCTTTTATTTTAATGTTAATTTAATTTAAATTGTTTCAATAAAGGAGACCTGGGTCATATTCTATGATAATATAAAATGAACTAAAATTTCCCAATGCATAATTTACAATGATACTCAGCACTCTGTTTATTAGTAAAGTTTCTCCTTTTATTTTAGTATAATTGTTCATAGACATTCCGTATAATTATCATTGCGTTATTAGCGTTCTGTGTTTTTTAAGTCGTAATAATTCCAATTATAGAGCTTTGTTGAACCTTTCACTTGAATTTTTAATATATCTCATTTATCAGAAGATTGACATAGTAATTAGCAGATAATATCGCAGATCTCTAGATTTAATTAGCATATCATCGCAGTTATGTTACAGGCATTATTAAAAAAAATCATGGCATATGACATAGAAAACATGACATGCATCTTCCGATTTTTACTTTTCATTTTATTTTGTTATAATTAAGGCGTTACGCTTGATATCCTGCCAAAATTTCACGGAGGACTTGATAAATATGGTATCAGCTATGATATTGATTTCCATATTTGATTACAATAAAATGATTTTATTTTATTATAAACTTGCTTACTTTCTGGTTAATTTAGAGGCATAGCGGCATTAGTGACACATAAACTCACACACATACTCTCTAAATTGAATAACTGTAAGGACAAAATTATTTTATTAAATTGGTTACAACACTATTTTCTTACATGTATCTATGTAAATATCTGTGTACTGGGAATATTAAGTGATATCATACCATATAACATCTACTCACTTCATCTTAATTTAATTATTATAAACATAAGCAATCTCATGAAACAGATAAGATCTTGTCTGCATGAGGGATATAAATTAAGAGATTAACATGATATGAGACCCTCTGACAAGACAAGGAATAACATTTTACTAAGATCGATGTAAAAATTAAGCATATGTAAGGAAACTATTGGTGAGCTAGAAAGTTAATTAGAGCTTAGAGATAGATTCGTGTGTTGCACAATTTTCTGTATGATAAAGCAGACTTTTATCTCTATTCAGTTTGCCTAATTCTGTTGTGAGTTATAATAGTAGAGTAGAATAAGATATAGTCGACCTTATTACAAAGACATAATATTGCCTTATACACGAATTGAGTAATAGCTGTATTTATGTATGTAGTGTATTTAGAATATACTGTAACTATATTCTACTCTTAAATATAGACATGTTGTATTGCTCTTATATTTAGACATATCTACAGTCCGCTTGCTTCACATTCATATATAGGCTACTGTATTTAGTTATTACAGTACTCGCTGTTTGCTACAATCATCAGCTATGTTGTAACCTGTTATGGTATATGTTGTATCTAATTCTATAATCCTATTCTTTGCATGTGCTCTATCTTTAAAACTATAAATACCGCCGTTTCCCACCTCAGAAATCGTTAGTTTCCTAGTTAGTCTTCACACGTTACTCACGACAGCTTTCACGCTGATCTACCGTAATTACCTCACCGTACTTACTTTACTACTTAAAATAAAGTATAACTTTTATACAACTTTTGGTGCACTAATTGTAAATGGCAACTAAATCTCAATCCTCCGAGATATCGAACCCTCCATCACAATGTAATTTCAGTAATAGACTGGTTTGCAACAATGTTTGGATCTCCCTTTATCATGACAATATTTGGATGTATGCGCATTATATGGCCTCTGATTGAGTTTAGCAATTAGTGCACCAAAGATATAAGACTTGGCAAATTTTGATTACTTTAAGTATATCTATAGTTTCAAAAACCGACATTACAGAAGCTTAAATAATTGCAGAGCATCAACTTCAGGATGGTTTAGAGTATCTATCTCGTGGACATTGCAGATTCTGAGCAAAAATTCACGATGTAAGTAATCTCTACTGATTAATTACGGTACTATAGGATAATATGTTCTTATAATAAAATTTCTACTACTTTACTGGAACAACAGTGGCCAATCTTGTAATCCATGCTTTAAAAGGATGTGAATGATCCAAAAATTGATTAGAATGATAAACTGTTGTTCACAAATAATTCTTTAGTACGGAAACTATGGAATGATAAGCAGGCTAATTTCATGTCCGGATACATTATAAGTGACGTATATGGCCAAAACTAGGTGTATTATGTATGTATCCGCGTATATATTTACTAGTATCCGCACTTGTATGCGTATAATTTGTTTAACTATAAGCTAGATTTTAAATTCTTGGCACTTGTTGAAAACTTATGCATCACTACAGCACTTATGGAATGAGTAGCGAGTGCTCTACTTGACGTCAGTGAAAATAACAACCATTTCTTTAAGTGTACTAAGGAACATATGTGCCCTTAGTACTCACTGATTTTGATTTTTATAGTTCATTTCCAATTCTTCAGTGAACATCCTTGTTATTGTATCGAGAATACTCTCTAGAATGATATCATTGGTAAAGAGTTATTCTTAGCGCTGACCATTGGGTAATCAAAAACCAAGCTTTAGTTAAACGAAACTCGTGCGAAATCGCGCTGGCAAAGATTCACGATAAATACCCGGGCACGGTTTCTAACAAAAATTAAATACTAAAATGATATTTATCTAGATTAAATAAAGTAATTAGTAAATAATTCTGCTGTTATGGAAGTTAAAAGAGCGCGAGATGGTATAAAAAGTAATAACCGTATTTTGCAACATTATTTAACAGTTATTTATTTGGCCGCTATGTCGTCGAGATGGTTTTAGGAGCAACAGCATTTCGTTTGAAATTCAAGCTACAATTCTTCGACAGACAAGGCCTTAAAAATTGAAAGCTAAATATATAAATATGTCGCTCTTTTTGTTTAGGAATAAAGCCAGTGTAAATTATAGGGTTAATTAAACTTTTAGAATAAAAACATAAAAATGTGCGATAACAAATATGAGTTAAAATAGTATAACATTTTCGGTTGATATACCTTGATAATGATATATAAGATAGCAAATAAATAGTGGAGCATGGGTAAAAATGTAAGTAATAGTCATTAACAACATCAATTTGATGGTATTCTTATGAGCTTTAACATATGCATAATTGAATCGGGTTGTAATATTTTTCGATCTTTGCCGTAAAACCAGTAAAATCTTGACATATATGATTAATTCGACCGTAACTGGTAGAAATAAAATCAGAATACTCGATAATGTAATATAAATTCGCCATCCGATAATTTGAACGGCAGAATCAGTAGAAAAAACAATATCGCAATAAGGAGTTGATTGAGAGTCATCATATTTTGAAAATATAAATGCTGGTGAAGCAACGGCTAGCGCTGTTATAAATATTGCTGAAAGAATTAGCCCCTTTTTCTTCTCTTTTGGATTTGGATTTGCTGCATGTAAAACGACATAGTAGCGATCGATTGCTATAGAAACCATGGTTACTACTGAGCCTATTCCCGAGAAAGGAGGGAAACCATTTATAGTATAACACAGGAAAGCTCCAAACGGCCATGTGAAAGCTAATTTTCGGATAACTGTAATTGGTAAAGCAAATAACATGACAAGAATATCATACATTGCTAAATTAGCAACTAAGTAGAACATGAGATCTTTGGTTGTCGTTCTTCTGTATCGAATGATAGTAAATACAGTAGATATATTTCCAATCAAACCACCGATAAAAATAATAACTGAAGGTATACCGACAATAAGTCGAAGTCCTAATAGCGATACCAGTTGATGGTTTGTTTCATTGCTGAGTTGGATATTATTGGCTGACATAATATATAGCGTAAACTTCGAATAATTTGAACACGTTTATATACGGGAACTGATTTGTTACTATCTAATTTGCGAAGTTTTCTATGCGGGAAATTTTCGTTCAGATTTGTCAATGTAGTTTACCCCAGGGAAGTTGATAGCTTGAGCTTATGATCTATATTACAATAAATCAACAAATAATAGTCCGAAAGCTGAATATCTAGCGCTAAGTAGGTGCTGCTCACTGTGAGTTAGAACATTCTTTTAATTTAAAAAAAATTAAGAAATAGAATCAAGGATAAAGCAGAATTTCAGCAAAATTGCAGAGTTTATCAGCATTGTAACATAATAACTGATCTAAGGATACGAATTTTAACCAGGATGAGGCCGTAGTAACCTAAAAATCTACCACTCTGGTATTAATACGTACGATTTAAAAATGGCAGATCATTAATAAACATTACCTTGGATTCCGAAGTATTTTCTCCGGTAGAATTCAATGTACCGTACTAGATAGAATACTTTATCTTTTAAGGATAATATTATCGTATGCAGTATCTGTCAATATATTATTATATTAAGTATATACTAATTACATATCAGTATTCATAAAAAATTAATTACAAAAACTACTCTTAATTTGCTAAGCTTCGTAATAAGATGTGCAGTAAGGATTGAAATGTGACTACTGAATGATTTTAGCCTTATAGTCAACTTATATTTATGACTAATAGATTGTTTTGATTACAGTATAATATCGTTGTAGACACAGTCAGATACTTATAGAGCGAACTAATAAAATATAATTATTATTTGCAAACACACAGCTAGGTAAAAGAGATCTACTGATTCGTTGTATAAACGCTTATGTGATTGGAAATAAAGTAAAGATTTACTGATTGAAAGATCAGGTCTTCCTAATAACCTAAAATAATATCTCTGCCAAATTTTGATAACGAAAAACTTACGATGGATAGATATATGAAAATTTCCTTCTGTTGACATTTACATTTTTTTAAATTGTATTTTAACGAAATAATTCTATTTATGTGTTAATATTAAATATTTAATATTACTCGGGCAAAAAATGTGTTTTCAATTATGATATTTCATTGTGATGAATGATACTTATTCGATTTTTAATTGTGATATTAATTTCGATCCGTGTTATTCTGAGACATTATTCACAGTGCTTATGGAATAATTCACATTGCAATGGATCCTTATATCAGTTACGATAAAATGTTATCACTACTTATGTTCACCTTCGTACATTCTTTAGGACAACAAAGTTATTAATAATGAATATCCAAGTTTAAGTAGCTTGCGCATAATTTGTAAGGTTTCAAAGAAATAATCTTGTTAATATTATTCTATTTTCCAGTCGAGCTATGGTTGGTAATTATTTAAAAATCAGCAACGTTAAGTTAACGCATGCAGTAAGCATAACGCCCATTTGAATTCATATCGGCGTTAGAATTACATTACCTAAAGTTATCCTGACGATAACTTTAGCTTGAAATTATATATTTACTGCATATTCACCTTAAAGGTAATAATAATTAAATTATCTATATTCTGAAAAGCAAGTTTGAAGCAATAACCTGCTTCGTGTTATTTACCATAAAATAAAATGCATCTGGGCTATTGTGTAAAACAAGATAACTGATGGTGTTTCGTTTTTCAGACTGTGATGGTTGATCATTACTTTATAAAATATCGATATAACTACTCAATATTGAATCTAGATAAAGCCGTTTAATATCCACGCCAGACCTATAATATGGTTTTATTATACCTATAATTTCAATAGAAGTTAGAGCTTATTATTATATTTTTATTATGCTTTCGTTACTCACATAAAGAGAGATAACTTATTGAGTAATTGCCGTGTAGTAAAGGACTAAAAGTAGAGTCCTTTGTAGCTTTTAGTATGTAACTAGTATTATTTTACTATAGAAAATACCTAGAAAGTGATAGTGTCTTAAAGTTTTACCCTGCCAAATCATCATGTCGCCATCTTTTCTTCTTCATTATTTTACAAGGTATTATATAGATTACTATCGAAGTAGCCCTAGAGCAAATGGCTAATCTAAAGAAAGGGCGTTTGATCGTCTATTCAAATTGTAAAGGAATTTGACTTAGTAGCAAAACCCTATCCTTAGAGAAAGGGGATTTATAACATGACGATAAAGTACTGTAATGTACAGTAGTCTATAATCGTACAGTTACAGTACAATCTGACGCTAAAACATCAACTGTCCATACTCGCGAATACTAAGCGATACTAATGTCAGAAAAGTAGTCGTAATAGTCATATAAATTTTTTCGATAAGCGATTACTGTGATCTTTATAAAAACCGAATTTTTCCGGATTTATGTCCGAAATAGTTTTCGGATTCTGGTACCAGTTGGGTTTGTGTCCGATATAATTTTCCTGTTTTAATTTATGTCATATAATTTTTCTGTTGTAAATTTTGGATTTTAGTTTATGAAAAATATCGTAAGAGTTGATTTTTGAAATTGGACTTTTTGTTATGAATTTGAAACTTTGGAATTTTATGACGTGACTTGAAGTCACATTAGGAGAATTTAGTGAGGAAAAATAGAAAATAAGATGGAAATTGGCAGAGGTTGTGTTGATTGTTAAGTAGTTAGAATGTTATTTTTATGACTAAATCTTGATGTTTAAAGGTTGATTTTTAGACTTTTATAGTGTATTAATGATAGAAATTATGTTAGAAGTGAAGTTTTGATGTATTTTTATAGTTAGTTTGTTAGTTTTATAGTGTTTTGTAAGGGAATCGTAGGGTGAATTGTGTCTGAACTTTGAATGATTTTTGTTTTCTTAAATGGCGATAAATGGTGCAAAGTAGTTTTCTAAAACGGATCTTGAGAGCGGTTGGTTAGCAAATGTTTAGTTTTAAATACCTCTGACGGCTCTACGAAGCCTATAAATGATAGTGCAATTAGAAAATTTGGAGGAAGAGCAGAAGAAGATTTTATTTGAAGAACTTATTGAATTTAAAAGGCCTTCGGGGTCAAATTGTCGTAAGTTAAAACGTTCTTCTTTTCGAAAGGTTGTTTGATCGTTGACAGTTTTTAAGTCTGTCATTTATAATAATAATACCTAAAGCTAAGTATTTGTAAGGTTGTTCGGTTTATACTTCTCTCCATTTTTGTTTTGTAATAAATTGTTGTTCGGTTATTTCCCCAAATTTTATTTGATGTCAAAGTTTTGCTAAGTCGACCGGAGTGCAACGAAAGTGGAATCAAAGTTTGTTAAAGTTTTGTAGCTTGATCTCTACACTTGTCATTTCATTACAGTCGGCAAGATGTTTACTTATTTATGATTAATGGATTGATTTTGTGAATGTACTCAAATATCGTGATGTTTCTAGCTGTCATTCAAAGCAAGTTAATCTGAAATGACATTAAGGATTAAATTACTTGGTCGCTAATAAAGAGAATTTTCACATTGTTTCCTTAGTAAACTATTTGATATCTGATCGGCGTAGGGAAAATTTTTTACAGTAATATAATTACTGCCTTGCTCTCAAAGACTAGAAAAGTCGAAAGATTATATCCAAACCTATTTTTCAATAGCATGTTAAAAAATATGCTGATACTTTGATTAGCAAATACAACTGAATATAAGGATTGAACATTTAATTCATTTAATGCTGATGGTTAGATGATTTCCAAAGGTACCGATAAAATGAGGCACATACCTATTAACGATTTAGATCTGGTCAAATTTTTAAGACTACCTTCTCTAATGTTTCTGTTACGTTAAATAGAGGGTATATGGTTTGTGTTTGTAAGAGAAGTCCGCAATTGTTAGCTGAGTATTAAGAACATCGTATTTGCAGAAGTGCAATGCTTGATCGTGCCGGCACTTACAGTTAACCGCAAAATCTTATATGAGTGAGTACGCTATCTACTATTCGTTCTCCAGAGCGTAATCAAATATTTATTCGATACTCTGATACTAGATAGAAAATAAGTGAATGATTATTGTAATGTTGTAGTTTTTGAAATTATTCTACTTAACATAGCGATATAAATTAGCTAACTCTAATATTGTATTATAATATTTTATAGTAATTAGGAGACATAAACTACAACAGCAACAGTTTAGAATTTTATTTTGAAGGCTTCGACATCCCGAAATTAAACTAAAGCGAATTGTATTTTAATTAATTTACACGGTTAGTCACGTAAACTAGTGTAATACTTAAATTTTTATCTTGTAAACGGTAGATAGCTCTAATATTTTTTATTTTATCTATTTTTATTCAATATATTTAATTTACTTAATTATTACTTCCTTTATTCTTAAATCATTGAAATTCTGATTTTATTGTTAGGATGCTAGTATTATAAGCGTCAAAATCATGACTATTTCACTGAGAATATTAATATTAATTCATAATGAATTGCAATTAATGCGATAGCAGCGCTTTATACTCTATATCATAATGGAATTGTTTTGAGGGAATAATTCGCACAAACAATAGATATTTGATACTCTTTGTATTGTATCAGATCGTAAACAGTATTAATCTTGCTGCATAAAGCCTATTCAAATTATGAATTGGTAAATTTTTCATGTATGTCGCAATATTTTGATATCAAAAGCAAACCTAAATCGATAAAATCGAAAGGAAGTAATGTTATGGATAATAATTATACCTTAAAATAGCCCTCAGTACAGTCCAGTCCTGGACTTTCACATAAACACAACGAAATTTTAATTCTTTCCTTCAATTCTGCTTATCAATATACGAAAGCACTAATACTGTACATATAACGTAATCATTAAGTAATCATAAAGTATGCAGTTAAATGTTCTACTCAAATGCTCTTTTGTGACTACAATTTCAGTAGCGAAGAACAGGCCTCTTAATTCGCTATTTGAAAATCTTTAATACTTAGATTTTTGATTATGAATCCCAATGTATTAACTAATTCGATGTTGTCTAAATGATATAAACAATGTCGAATATAATTTTTTGGAAAAAACGGAAAAAGTTAATGTTTTATGAGCAGGAAATTACGTAGAAAAATAATCGCCATGATTAATATGGATGTAACTAAGAGGAATCCTTTTCTTGCTTTGTCATGAAATTTTAAATACCAAGTTCCTGTAAAGGTTATTTGTTAATCTTTTATACGTGTATTTTATACCTGTCTATTCGTTTTAAATTAATTTAAAAATAAACTTCATAGACCAAATGATGTGAAGTTATCATGTCATACATAGTCTATAATTATCGAAAAAACCCAGTAAAAAATTTACATCAATTTGCACAGATTATGATATGAAACAGTAAACATCAAATTAGCAAGCATCTAGCGAAAGAAATTGCATATAATTCTCCATGATAAAATGCTCTTTTTTATGGTAATTATTTGTCAGACACATGTCCAATTAATCCGTTGCGTGTCATATTGAAAGATGATGGCAATATTGACCTATCTTAATTTTCTGCAATATATTCAATGATTACTAATAAAAGTAATGAAAAATTTTCAATTTTTATGTTATATAAATCCTATTAACCTAAAATCACAATTTGATATAATCTAATAAAAAATTTTGCTTCATCCTATTCTTCAGTTATATATCGTAAGCCACTTGAATGGTAATTTCTTAATCAATTGAATTTCACGTCAATACGATCGTCACAAAGTTAAAGATTATAATATTGATAAAATGTAAGGCAAAATTTTAGCTTAATTAATTGACCTTGATGTAAAATTATACAATTATATACAGCAGTTTAGCTAGAAGCTAAGTTAGAGTTAGGCTTTATGTTTCCAGGTATGTCTAGACTCTCTAATTATTCAGCTAAATCTTATTCCATTTTATTTACTATTTTGAAAATAAGTCAATATCTTATAGACTTATAGATAGTTATTGAAATCAACTCAACAGTTCTATCGCATATATAAAGTAAATTGCATTCTGTTAACATACGTTTAACAACCTATAGATTTTCGTTCACTTTAGCTATCCTGCTCATACTTTTCTCGCCGAAATAACTCACAATTAGAATAACGTTCCATCAAATTCCGTAGTCTATCATCAGTATGAGAATGTACGTAGTTTTATGGGAATTTAGTATCGTTTCTTAAATTAGATAGTAAATTAAGATTAACTTTATATTTTCCGATTGCACCAGCCAGTGCAATTCATAGTCAATAAGACATTAATTGTAAACCCATATTATGCAAGTGGTGAACAGATTACTTGTACCATTTCTCCTTCATTAATAAATTTAGCCTATAACATACTAATTTTCTAAAAGGATGTGTATTATAAATTTCCTTTTGCAATATATATTTATATCGCATAAAAGAAAGAGCGTAAACAAACTTATAAACGGAAAGATAGGATTTTCACTGCTATCTTTACTTCATCTTAAAATCTCAATATAGCTGTATCATTTGAGGAAAATATGTTATGGATATGTACTTATTGTTGCTATGTATTATTATTTCTTGGGTTGAAAGATCGTAATTTTCAGCCTGGAATCGCTAGGCAGAACATTCGGATACGGGTATACGGATATCTAAAATATTCTACTAATCATGAGTTCTAGTACGAGAAATTGTAACCTAGAATTAAGTAATCGCTAAATATGTATTTATGTATAAAGTATTAAGGTTTATAGTATTTTCCGTCTTAAACTGATATAAGAAAGTCTGATACATAATTTGCATCGCTTTTAACAGAAACCGTAGTTGTGAATGCAACTTCATAAAATTATTCTACAAAGCTCGATATTACGCACTTAACTCTGTTCCCAAGAAATGACTTTCATGCTATGCTGTAATTAGCAATTGAGATCTTATGGCAATATCCTCTACTTAGTGTGTATGTTTATCTAAATTCATATTCAATACTATTTTTTCTTTCTGTACTAGTAACATATTGAATTTTGCGATTCTAATTTAATACTTATAAAAAATGGATCCTGTTTTACTTGATAGCTAAAATTAGTCCGGGCTAAATGAAATAAGTGCGCACAGGGAATTCATCATGGAGTGAGATCGTAATGACATTATTTTTTAGAGCAAACTAAAGATCTTAGACATAATTATCTAAGGCTATTCGAACTAAGTACCAGAAAAAAATATATAAATTGCTACAAGTTAAAATTATGAAGACATACGCGCATTTATTCAAGAGATTAACATTGAATGTTATAAGTGATACAAATAAGTATCGTTAAAAATGGCTTTTCAGTTAATTGCAGCTAAATACAACATGCAGATTCATCTACAGCAATTTTATTGCTCCAGCAATACAATTATCTATACAAATCATGGTAGACCTAGCTATTTAACCTTAAATCAATTTCAAGTAAAATTGATATTCTAGAATGAAAATAGTTACGATTTAGAAAAGTATAACATAATTCATGCAAGTTTATACAATATATACCCTTATGCTACATTAAATTTAGTAGAAGTTGATCAAGTTATTTATCATTTCATGAATGCTATCATCGTTTTTTAATTACGTGATAGAATTATTATTTGTCTGAAATAAAAATAAAATTATCTGCTAAGTATACAATTGTACAGCAGATGATAAATGTAAGTTTACGGATAAGAAATTTAACAGTATCCCTTTTTCATATTTCAACCGAATAGATACTATGATCTTGTAATATAGTTTCTATTAGTGAAATTAAGTAATATATGTATTTGAACTTGCCAAAAATAGTTTATATCATCGGTAATCTGAAAATTCCGGTACAAATTCTGTTACGTAAGACTAATTGGGTATCATAACGAACTTTTCTTGACGGTAGAAAATTATCTGTATAAGTGTTACTGCACACAGTATTTGTTCGAGTTAAAATGCCTTTATCTGATTATTATTTATCAAATGTTGAATTTACTTTACTACCGTATTAAATTACGCACTGGTATAGGCTTTATCCTTGCTACAATGTATTATTTCGTTTGTATATATACAAGTAATTCATGAATGTTGTTCAGTAAGTGCATAAAGTAATACTTATACCTCAAATATATTATGCTAATGTCCTGTTATACCTTAAGAAATACATGAATACTTTTCCTGAATGTACGTCTTAATTTCTTAGCTTTGTCTACAATTCTTGAATAAAGAAGTTTGATTTCTTGCTAGATAAAATATGCAGTATTACAGGCGTTATTCACTTGAAGAATATAAGACAAATTACTACACATAAAATTCACATTGTGGGCTAATTATTTTTTCAATATTGTAGAACTTACGCGAGTCGGTTATAGCGATTTCATTCAGCTCTTGACAAATTTCGGAAATATTTGGATAACTTTCTCCAAATAGAGTTTTCTGAATGTTTAAACATTTATCGTACATCATGATTGCTGAAGTTTTATTACCGCTTAGCTTATAGATCGAAGCAATGCTTTGATAACAATTGGCTAACAGAGCATCGTTATCGTCATCATTTCTATTTTGGATATCAATAGATAGCTGAAACATGCTCAGAGCATCCTTATGATTGTCCTGTTGTAGATAAATTATCCCCAGCTTATAATAGGTTTTAGCTAAAGCGGGATGGTTGTCATCAAGAATTTGCCGTTGAATTTTTAAGCATTTGTTGCAAATTTTTAATGCATCATCTAATCTATCTGCTGCTAGGTATGTGCTTCCAGAGTTATGATTTGACATAGAAACAAGTGAATTGTAGTCACCCAAAAAATTCTGTTGAATATCGACGGTCTTTTGTAATAATGACATCTGATCAAAACATTTAAATTGTTGTTTGCATTCTAAGGCGTCTCGAAATAAAATAGTTTCATTTTTGGAGCTTTTTTCTTTTCGAAGTGCTAGAAAGATGTCCAGACTCTGATGTAATGTGGTTAAAGCCTTATCTATGTGCCCTTGTTCTGCATAAATATTTGCTAATTTATTATACATAGTTACAACTAGTAGACTCTTATCTCCAAGAGCTTTATTAAGTATCTTAATACTTTCTTCACATTGAAATGCTGCATCGTTGTGCTTGCTTTGCTTGACGTAAATGGAAGCAATATCATTAAATGTGGAAGCGACGTGGAGACTATTTTCTCCAAATAGGTGTTGTTGAATATTTAAACATTTGTGATATGCCTTGATTGCATCGTCTAATTTATCGCATGATTCATAGGTTGAGGCCAAATTTTGATATAATATTATCATGCATCCATGATGATCACCCGATAATTCTTCTTCGATAGAAATACAATTGTTATATAAAGATATAGCGTCATCAAATTTATTTTGAGCTTTGTAGACTGATGCTATATTTGATAAAGTCGATGCAGTCTGCGAATTATTACTACCCAAATATTTTATTTGAATTGCTAATCCTTTCTGATATAACAACATAGCATCTTCATATTGCTCTTTCGATACATGTACTAATCCTATGCTGATATATAATTTAGCAATGGTAGGATTTTTTTCGCCAAGACTTTTCAGTTGGATATTTTTACACTTGTTATACATAGCTAAAGCGGTATCTTGCTTGTTTTGTAGATAATATATCTTTCCAATATTATAATATGTTGTTGCTACTTGTAAATGATCGAGACCAAGATGGTTTTCTTGAATTTTTAAACATTTCTCATAAGAATCTAGAGCTTGATCGAATTGAGCAATTGAATAATAAATAGAAGCAATATCGCTATAAGTCACCGCTAAATCAAAATGACTATTTCCTAACAGCGTTAGCTTTATTGCTAAACATTTCCGGTAGGCTCCTAATGCGCTACTGAAATCTCTTTGGCAATTGTATATTGATCCGATATTCTCATACACTTTAACTACTTCTAAATCATTTTGGCCTAGTTTTTCATAATAAATTTGTAAACTTTGCCTAAGTAATGACATTGCATCGTCATATCGACCTTGTAGTATGTAAATGAATCCTATATTACGGTGTGATTCTGCTAAATCTATATTGTTATTACCCAAGACTTTGAGTAGAATTTTTTTACACTTTTTATACATAACTAATGCATCAACATATTTACCTTGTAGTTGATATAACGATCCGAGATTGCTGTATGTATTAGCAATTTTTGTATCGTTCTTTCCCAGTAATACTAACTGAATTTTTAATTTTTTCTGTAGCATGCATATAGCTTGGTTAAAGTTGCCATTCAGTTGATAAGCTATTGCAATGCTATTATATGATGAAGCTAAAGATGAATTGCATTGACCCAGCAATCGCCGTTGTATGGATATAGCTTGAGAATGAACGCTAATTGCTTCGTTATAATTTTCTAACTTTTGATTAGCAAATCCAAGATCATTAAGTAATGAAGCTACAGTTAAATTCTGAAATCCAATCATTTCTAGATAGCATCGTAATCCATGATGATAGTGATTTAGAGCATTGTTATATTCTCCTAGTGAGAACTGGGCTAATCCGATACGATGATAGGTTTTGGCCACATTTTCATCCATATCCCCACTAATTTCTAGTCGAATTTTTAAACATACTTGATAAAATAATAGCGAATCGTCATAGCTGGCTTGTAAGTCGTAAATTTCACCTATATTAAAGTAAGATTCTGCAATGATCAAGTGCCTATCGCCTAATATCATACGCTGCATGTTTATGACTTTTTGTAGGGCATCTATTGCTTCATTGTATTTCTTGACTCCTTTATACACTTGGCTTAGAGTTGTATAGGTTTCTGCGATTTTTAAATGATTATTCCCTAATCGTACTATTTGTATACTCAAAGATTTTGAGCACATTAATTCGGCTTCGTCGTATTTGCCTTGCGCTAGTTGAATTCTAGCAAAGTTATTAAAAGTCGTAGCTGCTTCTAAAGTATTCAGACCGATTATCTCATTAATTATATTAGTAGCTTTTTTAAACATAGCTGTAGCTTCTTCTAATTGATTTTGCATTAAATAAACCGAACCAAGTTTATTATATATATCCGCTACTCGTAGATTATTCTCTCCTAATATTTTAATAATAACGAGTAACGATTTCTCAAATAGAATGCTTGCATCTAATAAATTTCCTTGTGACATGTAAACCATTCCAATATCGGAATAAACTTCGGCAATATCGATGTTTGGAATATTGTTGTTATCTACTTGTAGTAATAAAATATTACGTGCTTTTTGCTGCATGTGAAGAGATTCATTATATTTTTGTTGTAAATAAAGTATTTTACCAATTTTGTTAAATGACTTTGCCGTACTCGGATTGTCTTCTCCTTTGACGCTAATTCTAGTACTAAACGATTCTTGATATTCTACCAATGCTTCACAATATCGACCAGCCAGTCTTTTAATATCACCAGAGCAATCATGGCATTCGGCTACTATTAAGTGATTATCGGTTAATTGCTTAGCTAATTGATGTGATTGGCAACAAAAGTGATTTGCTTGTTGGCTATGATAAAGCATACAGTGGGCTTTGGCAACATTTAAGTTGGCATTACATAGATCTGCTTGGGTTGCCTTGTCGATTTGATGATCAACTTTGCGACAGTCCTCCAGTATTTGCATGTACAATGTAAGTGCAGCTTGGTAGTTACCATTATTAAAATTTTCATTGGCGATCGCATGTTGACTTCTGTTTTTGATTTTGACGTTCATTGCTGGCGTTGTCTGTAGAAGTTTTGATAGCAATATCAGCTATCACATTACAGTGGGAATAATTGACGTCAACATTATTGTTGTTTCATTTCTTCACGTTATCATAATTATAGATGGTTTTGAATAGTTGAAGCAATATCTTAAAAGAATTATATGTAGTAAAATGACCTTTAAAGTTCGTGCCTTGTCGAAGAAAGTAAAATTTCGATTACTACTAGGCACAGTTACAAGTTACAACTGGCTAGTTCACATAACTTTCACGTTACTTGTAACTACAGCCTATCGTAACAAGGAGTTGAAAAAGCAATTGATTAGCAAAGTTAATTAATTATTCATGGCATCTTTTATTGGGTTAACGGCTCCCTCTTACGCAATAATAAAAATTATTCAAATTATTTGAATAATCACATGCCCACTGCATGGTGTATATTGGCATTCAGGTGACAATTCAGTAAGAACGCGTAGTATAGCAAAAACAATGATGGAATTAGTTGAAATCCGGTAATTACTATAGGTAACTACCACATAGCTGACATCGGAATTAGATCATTCTGCCAATAAAAGAAATATTGTGTACTGATATATTATCATCATTTTAAGTCCTTCCGTGGTGATTAACGGCTAAAAATATTCATCGGAAAGCAGTTATGATGATGGAGAAGGCATATGTAGATATTTTCAAGATAAACTCAATTCATGTACATCTATGCTACCTATTTTTATTTGTCTAGGCTGCTATTATAATTTGCTTTAGAAGTTAGTATAGTTATTGTACCATAATCAAACTTAGTAACAATGCACGTATTATAAATGGATATGTATACATAACATACGTAACATATATATTCATTTATCTAGAGCAAAGTATGTGATTATACAGTACCTTCTCGGGTGATACTTGGACTATTATACAACGATAACATTTTAAAATATTGTCAATTAGAGTACCTTTTCAACACGCGCAATTGTATAATAGTTGACAAATCAGCCGAGAGGGGATAAGCAAAGATTAGAATCATTTTGATATTTTTGGATGGCCAATTACATATGAAATGATAGTTAATCTTTATAATTATTCTAGCAAATGTCGTTGTAGTTTGGTGATATATAACATATATATATATGTAATGATGGCTAATTCTTATAATTAATCAAGCAATGTCACTTTAGTTTGGTAATATATATTTACTGCATGTGTAATAGTGGTTCATTCTTATTATTTTATATGTATATATGTTACGGTAACATACAGTGTGTAATAATGGTTAATTTTTATAATTATGCTAGCAAATCGTTGTAGTTACGTTTTTCCGTAACATGTATATAACATATATATGTAATGATGGTTCATTCTTATCACTATTCTAGCAATGTCGTTGTGGTTTGGTGATATATATAATGATAGCTAATCCTTATAATTAATCTAGCAATATTGTTTTAGTTAGGTGATATGCATATACTGCATGCAATAACAGTTAATTTTTATAATTATTGTAGCAATGTCGTTGTAGTTTGGTGATATACCCGTATAGTTTGTAATGATGGTTAATTCTTGGAACTCTCGTTCAAGATTGTGCACTGTAAAACTATTGTAGCTTCAGGCTAGAATTTATTACTATTCGGCAACATCATTCTGTTTAGAATTATACAACGTAAGAATACCAGTCAAGCTGTATACAGTATTTAGTTAGTATAACACCCATGCTTTGATTATGATCAATATGGTAGCTAATTTTGATCTTAAAATACAGTAGAAGTTACGTTAAATTGTTAACAGTCTTCACGTTGTCAACAAGTTAGGTATCATCGTTTTCAAAGTAGTTACGCCAATTCTGTAGAGTATGTTTATCGACTATATCTTATTCTGCTCTACTGCTACAACTCACAATAAAGTTAGTCAAACTGCATAGAGATAAAAAGTCTGCTCTACGACTGTATTTCCAGAAAAATTGTAGTGTCACGGTAATTGCCATGAGTAGTTCTTGATGTGTAAATAGCTAGATTGAATCTATATTAGGGTATAACGACTGCTACTACTAATTATAGTATAAATACATGCAGTAGGACCAAGATCGGTCATATTATTCATGTTTTCGTTAGACAGCTGTTGCCTTAACTTGGAGGCAGACATGCTCCATGATACTTTGCATTCCATTCTGCAGACTCGGGTCCGGACCGGACCACATCAGACCATTTAGACCACTAGTCTCAGCCGGATCACTAACATGGTACTGTATCTTACAGTACAGCACCACAGTACTATGTACTCTACGTTGTATACTATACTGTACACTGTACTGTACAGTACAGTACTGTACTGAGTCCAACTCTGTCCAAGTAAATACCGCACCGTACCGAACCGAGCCGAGCCGTACTAAAGAAGCTGAGTAATTAAGGATTTAAGGTTAAGAATAAAATGCTCATCGTCGAACTATTCGCTATGGTAACTACTCGTTAAACATTGGCTATTACTTTCATCACTACCTGCGATTAAGCTTATCCATTAAAATTGCAAAACTTGAAGTCTTTAGGATGGTACTATGGAACAAGTTAACTACAATGACCAAGGTGTTACATCTTTGTCCACGAGGATTACGATGCAGCGCTACTACGACAAGGATAGCTGCTGTTAATTGCCGTTCAATATCATCAGCAGCCATTCGTGCAGGTCGAGTTTATCTCTGGGGGGCTGCTGATAGCGGTATTTTAGGCCAGAATTTGGTAGAAAAAAAGGTTGATGGCACTTTAAGTACACAGTATATTGCTAAACCGATGCTTCTGGACTCACCACAGGTATAGCTGCAATGAATGACATAAATACAACGTATGGAATACTAGAGATTAGTTTGCTTGAGGCATTGCATCAAATTCAGCATTTAGTAATTGAACAAGATGCCTTGTTGGACTCTCGTTATTGGTCAGTCGCACTAGTTCTACAGATATTTCCTTATAGATTAAAAAAAAAAGATTACAATATTGGTGACAAGTTTGCTTGATTGTACGCATAAGTTTAAATTGGATGCTGTTTGCATAAGAGTTAATTTATAAAGTTCCTAATTGCACTCTCTTACCGGACAGATTACTAGCCTTGGCATTGGCTATAACTATCTTATTATGGCAGATGCAACGTCTGATGTGCTTGTTACTGGATTAAATTTACGTTCACAGCTAGGATTACCGGCATCTGAAAATGAATGTATTGAAGGTTGCGCACTAATTGTCAAACTAGCTTTAGTATCCTTTATTACGCGATCGTTTAATGGATATCAGAAGAAATAGCCAATTTAATTGTTCATGGATAATGGTAATTAATAATCGCTAACGCTCGTTCTATTTCAGGTATAAGATCAGTCGAAATGCCTCATAACTTTCCTATTCAACAAGTTGCTTGTGGAAGAAGTCATTCTTTAATCTTAACAACAAACAATCAAGGTATCAAATTAACTTTACTATGGTAATGCTTAGTAACATACAAGCCAAATTGGTATTACTTTAATTGAATACAATCAACTACTACCAATGTAGCTTTTTGATAATCATATTGACAACGATTGCAAGGCATTCTGACTAGATATAATATTATTTTAAGATCGATTTATAATGCTCTGTTGTGACTAATGTTGAGCTATCTAAAGCACCATTACTTCTCCGTTTCGTATTTGTACCAGTTAATTAATGTGAACAGTGTTTCTGGAAAGTTATATGTACATTGTGCAACTTGCTACATTATATCGTGTAGTAACTTCTAGTAATGCATTGTATTTTTGCATTTTTAGTCTATGCAGCTGGTAACAATTTGTTTGGTCAATGCGGAATTAACCAGTAAATATTGCTTACTGATACCCGTAATTATTACTGAATTTTACAATTATGGAAGGAGAAACATTGCTGGAATTGAGCTCCTCTTTAATTGCTCGCATGTCATGTCTTTCTATAGGAAATCGCATGAGCCAGAGGTCACAAGGTTTACGCAATTAGAGTCTTTACCCAATTTATCTTTCAAACAGGTATTTGAAATTTTGAATGCTTTCATTTTAGTTCTCATATAATAAGCGCTTACAATATACTTACTAATTTTGTATCGTTGACAGATTTGCTGTGGACTGGATCATAGTTTATTAGTTACAACCGATGGCCAGGTATTTTCCTGTGGTTTAAGCAGCGACGGCCAATCAGGCAAGTACTTAACACTTCGCAAGTATGCTAGAGGATAATTGTTGCCTGCTGTTGATTCCTATCGTCTCTAATTTAATAGATTTACTGTATAATGAATTTGTTCTATCGCGTAGGATTGGGAAAACATGAAAATATTTACCAATTTACCTGTGTTGAAGGAGAGCTAAAGCACAAAACAATCGTCCATATAGCCACTTCAGCTGATACTGTGCTAGCTCTAGCAGGTCTGGGATATGAGTGTTTTGATTATGTAAAGCAATATTGTACGTATAGCAATCCAGTAATTTTCTTGTTATCTTTGAAATAGATGATAGTTCTGTCTATGGTTGGGGTGATACAGAATATAGTCAGCTACAGTTTGATGATGATGCAAAGCAGGTGCCTTTTTTCTATTTTGGAGTCTTCAGACCCAAGCACTTGATAATGAAAACTTATGTTAACTGAAGTCTGTCTCATCGCTTGCTTCTTTAAAATTATTTATAAACTTTAGATTTGTCTTCCCAAACGTATAAGCTTAGACTGCATAAAGGAGAAGATTGTACAAGTAGCAGCTGGAGGTTCATTTTGTTTAGCATGCACTGGTAGGGTTTAAAGGGAGATGAGTTAAAGCTTTAATTCTGAGGTTGCATGATCAAATGTTAAGTTGTTACTCATTTCACATCGATAGAGACGGGTAATGTATTTGTGTGGGGATTTGGTGCATTGGGAGTTGGTAACGAGATCATGGATTGTCGTGAACCGCGGTTAATTCGATTTCCAGATGGAGCAAAAGTGAAGAAAATTGCATGCAGCATAAATCATGCAGTTGCACTATCTGGTACATTTTAGTAATAATGTGTTGCAAATAACTTTTTATTTACGGGCAAACCTATCTTTTATGTCTAGACACTGGAAAAGTCTATACTTGGGGTAGAGGTTCTTTTGGTAAACTTGGTATAGGTAACGATGAAGATGCTTTTGCGCCATGTCATGTAAGTTTTGTATCTTGTGCAGTGCACTGGAGACGACACAAAATTAGAATGCTTTATTACTATAGGTATAGGTGAATGATAATTATGATTTCGATAATTGTCATGGATTAAGTTTCAATTATTTCACGCGTGCCAACGATATTAGGTGCCTTTGAAAGATGCAGCGCAAGATATTTTTTGCGGTCCTGATAATACGGCTGTTATCCTTTAGCAGTTATTTTGATCTATGAAGAAAAAGGACTATGTTATTAAGTAGATATTAATGCTCTTAGATATTGATGCCTCAATAATGAAAGTCTTTATTTTGCAAATTATTAAGGCACAAACGCTCTGTAATTTAAATCAATAATTAATATTTGCCTGCATTAGTTTTAATTAGATTGTCAGTCGTATTTTTAAGGCATATATTAATTGAAATCAAACTTTGTTGCTCTTTTACGGCATTTTTCTGATGATGCCTTCATAGCTGCTATTTATTAAATTTTAATTACTTAAAAATTGCAGTATTATTACGATGATGATCTATTAATTGTCAAATTTATTTTACTACGTACTATTGATAGAAAAATGAGTTGTTCGTTTAACGATCTTGCTTAACTTACACAGTTTGCATTAAATTTATTTTTTCGCCATTACTAAGGTATAGAGTAATGACTTAAATTAAAAATTTGATTCATATATATTTACAATATTTATTATTTGATTTGTTTAATACTTGAAGAACTCTAATTTTGTTCTTAATCACGTACTAAACATTTCTAAATATGGACAATACTGTAGATTACAACGAGATCTGATATGATATCGTTAAATGCTACTTCTTCGCTGATCACCTAATTGATTTTGTAAGTTACCGTCTGTTTTGACGGTAGTATTCTGGATTGTTTATTAGGTAGCTTATTAATATCACCAAAAACATTAAATGCAAGCTATTCGTATAGTCGATGTCGATCAATACAAAACAATGATATCTGTTTACTAGAAATACCAGTCCGAATTATGGTCATTAAAATAAGTTTTATTTGAATCTCATATGTTTCAGAAGAACCATTGGAGTTATTAAAATACAAATTATTTTAATGAACACGGTGTATTATTATCGAGTACGGTTTTTGATTTATTTATTATAATGACAGTAAAAAATCGACAACTATTGGTTATAAATTTTTCAAAATCTGCTAAATTGTGTAAGTGTACTGTACAAATGCACGTCTAAGAGTAAGATCTGATTGTTATTTCAAGTTAAAGTTTCGTTTAGTATTACCTAGCACATATAGTGAATTAATAGAAACTGATATAAAATGATAAGGATATTGTCTACTAAGTTCAGTACTAGTAAAATAATAACCTACTCAAAATAGTCAGAATAGCATGCTTTTGATTGGGATTGAATTCATGTCAGCAACTGGTTACCGTAACATGGTGACTAGTACTTGATTCACAGTTTGAATTTGACGATGGCGATTGTCTAAAACATGAAAGGCGATATAATGCTTGTCGACATATTGGCATATATTTAGCGTAGATAAATGGATGAATAGCGCTGTTGATATAAGCAATTAGTTCACAAGCTACTCGAATTAGCCGATGTAGTTGTATGCCATCATCAACCGTATGATTGAAATAGACAATGAAACCATACATAAAATAAGGTGTCCAACAAATGACAAATGTTACGTTGGTATATAAAATCATTTTCATGATATTTTTCTGCTCTTTGACCTTCGTTAAATGATATTCTGCCAAAGACGTCCTTGAATATCGATTCAATGTTAGTAACATTTGAAAATAAGTTGTTACAACAACAATAAGTGGAAAGAGATAGAAAATAACATAACGACAATTTCGATAAGTTTGCCATACTATTTTATCTTGGTTAAGATCTTGAAAAAATTGAATGAAGCATTTTACTGAAGATTCTGAGTGAGATACATACTTGGAATAGATAATGCTAGGACAAGCACAAATAGATGCTGTTAGCGCTATCACTACGGTAATAATAATTTTTCCGCTACTTTTGCTATAAGCATTCACTTCTTTGATTACAACACGGTAATGCTCTAGTGCCATAAATGTCATTGTGATAGCAGAGCCAGCCATAAAGTAACTTTGAAAGCCGTTGTAGATATGGCATAGAAATGATCCAAAAGGCCAAGTAATAAAGTAATTTGTCATTTTAAGGGTCATTGAAAAGAGTAGAATGAAAATGTCGTATCCTGCTAGATTGCCAATTAAACAAAAGAAACGTTCTTTACTTTTAGTTTTGTGATATCGAATCATGGTTATGATGATAGCTAGATTGCCAGTTATTCCAAAAATGAAGATTATAGCCGATGGTATCGAAGCAGTAAGTTGTACTGCCAATGTAGGGATGGTTGGCATAGACTGAATTGATTTGTTATTAAAACTGACATCCGGAGTGGGCATGGTGCGGCTTGAATTACTAATTGTTTATGAAATGAAGTTAATATCCGTTGAAATTCTTATAACTGAATGATATTGTTTTCTAATTAAGAATGATATAAGTTGTCAACAGTGTCATTCGTGTAACTTCTGTTATTTAACTGTCGTTAATCAATATAAAATTTTTGTATCTCTTTTAAGTAGCAAAGGATAACAACATTTATGAAGAATTTTCTTGAAAAAAACTCTCATCAATAGTGGCGTAAATTTGTCTTAAAGCTTCATTTCGATCTGACTTGATACACTTTTCCACTTTAAAATTTCTTCTTACCTCTTTCTTATTGTAATGTTAAGAGTTTAATGTTAATAGTAGGGATTCTGTTTAGGAAAGTAAGACGAAAATTGAAATCGACAAACTTTGACAGGTAATATTTACTGATCTATGATCCTACCCGTTGGAAAAGGATAATTCGAATCCAAGGTAATAATATCTGCCACGGAAATAAATGATATAAGCCTTTCTGTTTCTATGGATGAGAAAACAATTCAATAGAGAAAAAACAGACTGATTCTATTAAAAAAATTGGATTTTCGTCGAATTTTATTGTGACGATGATGATTGCTAGACACAGTGGCGTTTAAAAGGGAGAATTGTCTATAAAAAACACTTCCTTCTATGTTGATACATCGATGATCGCAATTTGTTGCTGATAGAAGGCGCTAACAGTGAAACTCAAATGGCAACAAATGTTAGACAATATCAAATAAACTTAATTGTAAAGTCTAACGTTAATTACTTTCTTATTCTAGTTAGTTTATTCTGATTTGCTTCATATCCACAGTCAAAGTCTGTTCATAGCTTTGAAATAATTACGTTTATTAACTTAATAATGAATTATTGTTCATATTTTATTTTTTATTGATTAATTAATTTGTAAACTAGACGTCATAATTATTTAAACTATCCTGTGTTAAAATTGTATTCATATTGATTGATCCGTTCCGATTGTAAAATATGATAGCGGACGATTAATTGTTCAGCTTTATAGCCATTATTGATCCAATCTTTCGATACAATAACGTTGGCTAATAAATGGATCTTTTTATCTTCATTGAGCCAGGATAGCTAATTTATTCTTGTAAGAAGATCCTGGCATATAAACTTTAGTTTTATTTCTTTATGAGTAAACAAGCCAATTTACCCTCTTGTTTAGATTTGCTTGGTGAGTGGCGATCGTAACAAATGAGGAGACTATCTTTAAAGTGCCATTGGAACTGTAACATAATTAAGCTAAGAAGAAGCGTTTTCTTCAACTTTCTAAAATGTCCCACGCATCTCCTCGGGAGTATCTTATGATGGATTAAGAAGAGTATCAAAGTAATTCTTCAATTAATAACAGAGAAAATTCATATACAAGTTGTTCAAACTACAGTACGCTGTTCTTCTTTACTCATCACCAGAACATCAAATACTGTAAGCAAATGTAGACTAAAATGAATCTCTGCAACGCCATGATATTCAGATTTTCTACAGCCTAAGGTTAACAAAAGAAACCTTTTTTACGCTAAAAGAGGAGGCATCAAACTTTTTTTATTATTGTAACTAAAGCAATGCTAAGACAGAGAAATTTCATTTTGAGTTTTATACTATGATTTCGCTGTATTTGTAAGCATTTAGAATAAAAAACTATTTCTTAAAGCAAAATATGGTACTTATTTCAACTAAAACAGAATATTTCTATCACGATATTATTGAAGTGGAGAATTAGTCTTGAATCTCATAAAGTGATTTCTGCTTCATTTGCATTGAAAGCTACAAGGCAATTAAAATCTTGCCTGCTTTACAATTAAAGTACTGATTCTCATTCATCATACTCCGATAATATATAGCACGGAAAATTAGTAATTTCAATCTTCCGGTAACGTTTTTGCTTCATTTGTAAAAGTTTTAGTCAATGAAATATTTATTTTCTGCAAGTAAAGCGCTTGTATTCAATTAATCGGCTACTGTATAATATACCTTAGTGCAGATCCTGCTTTTGGTCTATAGAGCCGATGTAGCAAAATTAGTTTTAAAATAAGACCATTTAATTTTCTCTCTACTGCACTATAAACTTTGTTAATCAATGCGACTTTTAATACAAGAAATTAAACACCAGGCCTTGTTCATCTATAGCAAGGCCACACAGACGCAAAAATATTTTTCCAAATTTCGTTACCTGATTTTCGATTCCAAAAGGCTTCTTTAATTAGCATTTATTATCTGAAATTGGTTGTCCGTTACAACGCTATTACAGTAAGCTACAGTAAAGTCGTGCAATTTTATTTCAACGAAGGCTTCATTAGAGTTGAATTTATATTCTATCAGTAACTTGTATTTTCCGATAGTAGAACGTTGGAGCTTAAAGCAGTTATAGCTTAGTCGTTTACGGCAGGCGTTAAGAAAAATTAATTTCATTGTTCATAAATCATCATAATTTTTATCGTTCCAGTAAATGCGGCAATAACTCGTAATGAAATATATATTTATCCGAGGCTACTGCAGTAAAGTAATGTAAAGAATTTTTCCTTGCAAAATGTGAATATTTCTACCTGTTCAATGTAGCGACATTATTAAAAATTTCTGATAATACGAATTGCTGATCGATTAAGCTAAACAAAACTTTTTCTTGGGGCCTAATGTCATAAATGTTCGTCAGATGATAAGAGAAAGTAAAGTTAATGAGTTTTCCCTGAGTAATTATGAATACATTAATTTCTCTAAGGCATGCATTGATATCATCGAAGGGTTTTCTTGAAAGCTATAGCGCTTTATACCTAATTCCGATATAGATTTTAGATTATTTTATATCAGACAGCTTTACGATTAAATTTAATTCCTTTTCACTTTTAATCCCTTTCATTAACAGGTAAATATAAGTCTTTTAGATATCGGCATAACCCCCTCATTTTTATGTACATTGTATAGGGGAAGGGGTTCATCGAGTTTCTTTAATTGCAGATTAATTGCATTATTAAGAACAATTGCAAATTAATTATCAAACTACGATACGACTGGCAAGATAACATACTAAGAACTTTCGTATTTATATCGTTTATGTCAAGATGGATGTAATTTTCCATTTATAATTTAATTGATTCACAGTAACAGTGTCGGTAAGCCCTAGAAAAGGCGTCAATTAGTACAGTGAGTATTAATAGAAGCAGCGACCATATTTAATGTTTTCTTTTTCATGTAATAACAGTCCAGAAATTTTTCGCTGAGATCGTTTACTGCAAACAGTAATGTAATCGTAATTTTTCTCGAAAGAATCACGTTATATTTACTTTACGAGCATAAGAACAATAATAGGCAAAAGAAAAAATTTCTTTAATGGTCCCCAAATTTTGTTTTGCGAATTGGACAGCTTTCGATAGGCAACTGCAGTAATAGTTTAAGTGTTATAAAATAGTAAACTGAAGTTAAAAATTTATGAACTGATATGGACTACACGCTAATTATACTTTCGAGAAATCGCTACAATATAGCGGCAAGTTAGCAGTCGAATAGTAATAGACTTGGCTGAAATAAAGTCTCTTTCTTACATTTTCTAGTTAAAATATTATAGTTTCTCCTGTATTGAGATGAAGTTATTGAGAATAGCTACAGTAGAAGAATAAATTAGCTATAGGATGGTAATATACCCGTAGTACATGATTTCTTTTCGTTATTCTATAAGGGAAATACAGTTGACCGTTAAAGACGATATTGACTATAAGTTATCATAATAGAACCAGTAATGATTGATTCTAGGAATGTAAATAAAGTATTAAAAATTCCTCTTAAATTTCATGCTCTATCATTAATTGCCCTTTGGCTACGATATTAGCAGTCATACTTGAGAATAGTTGTAATAGAAAAGTAAGTTGATTATCATAGACCAAAAAAGTATAAAATGTGGCAATTATTAATTATTATGATTTCTCTTTTAATTTCTGCAATCGCTTTGAATTGCTTCTTGGTGGTAATGCACTGCTAGATATCGAGAGTAGCTACAAAATAAAAGTAAATTAATTACAGAAAGTAACTGCTGTAATAACTTCTCCTTCATTCATGATGAATATTATACTTTAATATGAGGAAGAAAATGACATTTATCAATTAGCGGAAATACCTTAAATTGTGACAACGGTCGCATTGTCCTGGAAATTTAATAACAGTTGAAATTCCAGGTTTGACATCCTGTCTGTATTATTCTATTCATGATGTTCGATACATATTTTCCAGATATTTTCAAGGATCTAAATTAAACTTTTAGATACTCAAACAGTTGTATGAACAATGCATCTTTAAAAGCAACCCAAGTAATATTTTAATATTTGCACTCGGTGTTTAATTGCAATCTATTCAAATATTGTTATGAGAACTAATCAAATTTTATTAAATAGCGCTTTTCTTATTTATGTTATCCTGAAAATAATGATTCATTCATTAGTTGCAAATAAAAATGGATATTGATAATCTTCATAACACTTTTGTTCTTTCGCTGCTTAAATATTAACCACGATGTATGAATTTAAAATGAATTTATTTCGAATCTTTCTTCTCAGAGAACTCTAAATCAATGAGCAATAGTTTTGAAATGTTATGTCTAAAATGCAGCTCGATTTGAAATACTCTTTCTTCTAGGATACGGATGATAATCATGTATATAGATATATCTGATAGCAAGGCTCACCCTGCTTGGATTGCAGCTTACCAACTTTTAATTAGCTAAATTAGACAATAAATTCCTTGTTTTGTCATGGAGCATATAGTCTTGAAAAATTAAGGTTACTAAAGGATAATCTATACATGTTTATCCGTTTCCTACTTGAAAACCTATATCCTAATCGTTTTAATAATAAATAGAAAATGCTACAGATAATATTTTCCTCAATATTTTTCAGAATATCATTACTGGAGTCATTAGTGCCCGATCATAAATTTATAAAATAAACTTTTGCATTACTAACTTTGTCTATATATGGGCTAGTGATTGCTGATTTTAGTCCTTATAAATGCTATATTTACGATATAGATGCGGGAGAATACGCGTATATTAAATATTTACTAAACGAGAAACTATTGAGATCTTCTTTCAGTATTATTCTTCTTGAGATTTTTACCCATAGTACAACTTGAAGTGCTGACAATCTCCTAACATAATACTTGAACTAGTGTTATTAAAGTTTTAAAAAGAAGATAAAAAATGAAATACTATTATGACGATGTGGTCTATTGGATCTGGATAGAGCGAATTGGGATAAATCGTATTTGATAGCTTCCGTCACGATCTATGGTGTTGGTTATTACAACCACAGTAAACTGTTGCATTAAAATTATTCCACTGTCCATATAAAATGAACCTTTCCGTATCAGCAATCAAAGTTATTATATGGCCAATCCAGATATTTACTCTTAAATCCTTTTCTATATTTGAGTAAAAGATTTGGCCCGGATATATGTCGCATCCAGACATCAATTTTTCATAAATCTTTGATTAGTTTCTACCTATCAACGTTAGAGTCGATGGTTGTGCAAACTTTAGTAAAAATAAAGCGGAATAGTATGCGTAGCTCCAATCATATTATAGTATCACATTATGGATCACAAGGATTAACTGCCTTATCATTCTAGAAGGGTATAGTTTTCTGTGTCTAAGAGATCAAATATTCCGTATTTATCACATAATTTATTGATTATAATTATCATTATTAATATTTTTGGATGCCATTTATAAGGCACATATTCATTGCATTCCGAGAATTTAATCTGAATATATTATCTGGTTTAAAAGTAGCAATTTCAAACGATTTTCAATGGATTCCTGGAGATATTGCTAGTTAACTTAATGACATAGATACGCTTAACCTGCTAAATTTAATAACTGTTATCCATAAAAATTGATTATTATAAGGTATTGCCTACATTAATTGTACTTATATCCATTCAATATGGAGCATACCATCATTGTTAATAGAAGTCTATAGTAGAAGAAATACTTTGCAATCAGGATATAATCCTGCTCGGTCATTTTGTTTAAGTCAAAACTATTACGATACTATTCTTATTATCATAAGGAAATGCATGGAACACTGCATCAGAAAATAATGTACTTTAAATACATTATAAAAACCAAATCGCTAGAAAATGTTAGCGAGCAATAAAAAATAACTTATCCTGAATTCAGGAATGAAAACAGGATTCAAAATAGCATGTGGTAGCGTATTACATGTCAAAATCATCGTCCTCCTCATTGCTAACATCGCCACCAAGAGAAAGGATGGCTTTCTTTAACTGCTTAATTTTTTTCTCTTGATCAGATAATAAAAGTAACAAATCATCCTGCTCATGCTGTAAATTACCCAATTCACACTGAATCCTATCTTTCTCTCTTCTTTCGGTTTCTAAAGCATCATCTAACTCAAGAATTTTATCCTGCAGTTTTTCCACATTTGAAATATCTACACCTTCCGGTTCTTTAACCGCACTCAACTGTTAATGATAACGACAAAGGATTAGATTCTAACGGAAAATCCAGGTTTATTTTCATAATATATTGTACCTCTTCAGCTAGATTCTTCTGGAGTTTTTCGTTGCTGCTCTTTAATTCACCAATTTGTTCGTTTAAGGAATTGATCAGTTTCTTTTGATCATTCAACTCTTCAGATTTGTCATCTCTTGATTTCATCATACTTTTACACTCTGATAATTCTGTGGTCTATCAATATGAACATATAGAAGCAATAACAGTTATAACTGGCTATGGTATATAAATGTATCAATGATGCAATGTAATTGGGTATCGGCATAAGTTACGAACTTTTTGCTCCAACTGTACTTGTAAATTAGCAATTTCTTTGGCTTGAGATTCCTTAATCCTTTCCATATCTTTCAATTCTTGATTAATGTTATTAGGATCATTCCGATAAAAAAATGCAGCACTATTGGCAGAAGCATCTGGATGATTGTCTAGAGACATCGTAATGATTTCAATCACTACAAATCGGCTTATTTCTGATGACAAATAAACAAAGTTCAGATGGAATTACTAACTATGCTCAGATAATAACATCGAATTTTGTTCTCGCAGAGATAATATTTCATGAGACGCACTGGTCAGCTCTTGTTCAATCTGAAATTAAAAGAACTAAATTTAATAAAACTATTATTAAGTTTAGAAATCGTTATAAAAAAATGGGCATGGTATATCATAACAATTCACTGCTGCAGAAATAATATTTTATTGTAAGAAAGTAGGTAAAGTAGCAATAAGTAAATTGTCATATTCTATCAAGTACGCTTCGTAAAACGGCAATAAGGCTATCTACTGATAGTATTCACTGAACAATCTATCGAAATACATAACCTGATGGTTCGTTAATAATTATTAGCTAATAAAACAAACCATATCTTTATTAGTTTCAAATGCTTCACATTGTCTACGCAAAATTCTTAGCTCTTCATCCTACAATTTGTTAACAAGAATTCACTTCTTAATTAAGATCATTCATTATGGCTATAAATAAATACAAGTTGATATGTAGTATCGTGTAATTTAAGATCATTAAATAAGCGTGGTAACCTGTTCTCTGATAAGGTCTTTGTACGGTTGCACAATCGCCTCTTCATCAATTGTTGATTCTCTTTTGCTATCCAATTCCGGCTTTGTGTCATCTGAACTAGCAATTCTTAATATGTATCCTGATAAATAGTACCATTACAATTACTAAGTGAAGTGAGTATGGAAATCAGCTTAAAAGTTTTTATTTATTTATTATAGTATAAATGTTACCAATTTTTAATGGTAAATCGTTTTACATTATAAAATATACTAAAGGTCTATGCTAGCACCTTCAACGTTTCTAAACATAATCGTAAATTCTTCATCAAAAAATAAATGATCGTCTGGCTCACTTGGCATCTATTTATATATATATATATCAAATTTTAATAAATTGGAATTCAATTTAATTTGTGATGGTATCGTATCGATTGTGACAATACCTGCATTCTGTGAGTTGCTTTTACAAACTGTTCATTCTTTGATATTTGGTTCAAGCAATCCCTGTATTTTCCAACACCTATCCTACTTGCTATCAGGTTTCGAAGCGCTTTTCTAAATGTGATATAAAGATAATAAATACATAAATAAAACAAATTACTTGGTCGCCCTAGTAGAACCTTTTGAAAATCAATACTTCTAACCGATTGCAGGCTTCAACGGCACCATCATTGTATACCATACATATACCAAGTAATAGTGCTGATAGTCCACGCATAAGCTTCTCATGTTCGTTTGCATCTCTGTCTATCTGTGTAGTTAGCTAGAGTTTACGTATTAAGATCAATACGACTACAACATCACTGTCAAAAATAAGTCGGTACTTTGTATGAAATAAGGATACGAAAGGAATGTTGACAGGGTTGTTAACGAGATGTGCAACAGCCGTAGGACATTCATTCAGCCAAGAACATAAAAGAATTAGGTGGTTAATTCCAACTGGAGAGCCAGTATTCTATATATGATTTATGAAAATAATATATTTTAAATGAAGGTTAACATCAACAGGGTTCCTCCAATTTTTATAGTATCATACCTCGCTTAGGATATTTGTACATTGTTGTAGCAATGATACTGCTGGGCTACCTTCAGATTACCAAAATATTATGTCAATAAGACATTTGCATGTTACACAAATACCATCACAAATTAAATCGTACTATCACTACCATGATAATTGTAACGACTGGATAAAAATGGATAATATACTTACCTACTCTAGTAGCTAATTGAACACGTAACAATTGTTCTTTTTGAGCGATATTTTGTCGTAACATGTGTGAAATAGCCATAGCTGCACACCAGCTACAAAATTGATCCAGGCTAATACCCATATTAGATTAGAGTAAATGTTGTAATATGTAATGTATTATTATTATCAGTTAGTGCATGCAGTAGATGGCTTAAAAAGAAAATTTTGAGGATCAACTTATTTCACATTCAATATGAATTTAGGATACCTAAACAATCCAGCGCATATTAACTGTCCAGGCGAAATAGAAGCGGCTATACAAGGAGAGGATATAGTACATATTTAATACAGATCGATGTTTTACTATTTTATCAGTAAACATTATTAACGATAACTATACAGCAGACCTTCAACAGAAGATGGCAAGAGAGTAGCTACCAGTTGCGCTTGGCCTAGCTCATTACCATATAGAAAGCACTAGGGAATAACAGCAGAATAATTTAAATTTTTCTATGTAGCTATCAAATCTTTACAGATAAATTAAGCTATTTGAACTACTAGAATCAATTAAAAAATCATCAAATTTTTTATGCTTACCTTGAAACAGTATAAGGAGGCATATTTCAATGGATAAGTTGTTTTATCAGTTACCATGTTTAAGAGAAGTACTATTATCGCAGTTCTAGTACAAATAATAGAGCACATGTATAAGATTATTTAGTCAAAATTAGACTGCCAATAATTAAGTAAGATGAACCTTTGAGCATCTGCAGATAAAGAAAATTTTGCGAAGTAATCTTGATTTTGGTTAGCTCCCCGAAGGGTATCGCCAATAGTAATGAGAAGCTAATTAGATGTCATAAATAAAGATTTTTAAGTGCCTTACAAGAATCTTACTCGAGCAATCAACAACTTATCCGTAGGTAAACTAAATACCTCTAATACAATGTCTTCACTAACAGAGGACGATAACAATAATTCGCATAATACTTTGAGTAATCCTAACGGCAGAGAGGGTCAAAATGATTAATAAAAAATGTCGTCATGAAGAAATAATTCATCACTAATGGATGGGGGCCTACATACATACCGCATTGGAAAATTACTTTCTGACATAATACCAACGATTGTTGTGAATTGTCCGGTGAGACCAGCAAACGCAATATCTATCCAAAGATGTAAATATACATCATGAATCATTCATCACAGTTTGGGTTGTAATAAATTTTTAATTAGAATGTGGAGGCAATTATTACTGACTTGTAACATATGAATGATGTTTGCCGCTTTTTGCTTTGCGCTATCAAATTCATCTGTATCCGAGTCGTCTATATTATCTTTAAGAAATACAATTTACACTAAAATAAGTACGGCAATAAATGTTTAGAGATAACTGAATTTGTCCTTACTGGCTGCACTGGCCGCTTTTAAATCAAAAAAGGCAGCTAGCTTTGGAATATAGCTAAAAAAAAGTAGTTACTTATTTAGGAAAAGGATGACAGTAGTTTATAAAAGCCGCGGGATAAAAGGTGTAAACTTTACTGTATACCGTCCAATGTATGCAATACCTTCCTTCTCTGAAGAAATTTTGATTGGAAACATTCGAATTTAATAAATTCCTTAATATGAGTAAGCAATCTTCAACAACGATTCCTACAGAAAATTTGAATTAAATGTTTAGTGAATTTGACAAAAAGTAATTAACAAATTCGTCTAGGTAGACAATTATAAGATGTGGAAATAATACAATTTATGATTTATACTATATTGTACGTACCACCAACACTATAACCTTCCCTTGCAATAATATCAATTATATAATCGAATCCGTTTTCAAATGCAATTAATTTCTATTTCAAGGGAAATAAAAATTGTCATCACTACGTTGTGTTAAAGACCGTTAATCAACTATCGTATTACCTGTATTGCGTTATTAGCTTTCGTAAGCTGCATCATGAGGAGTAATCCCTAGAATAAATCAATGTCAGTGTCTAAAGTCGTATTATATGCCTTTTTCTATTTATTGAGATTATTTTATTATAAGTTAAGGTTACATTTAAAATTCCTAACGTTACCTCATTCCTAACGACTTCTCTCTCATCGCTTAATAAGTCTACAACTCTTGCGACAGCTACAATTATAGGTAGTAATCGTTTTAATGAATGTTACTATTTTCATATTTATTTAATACCTTAAATCGCATTGCCTAATATGCTTACCCATAGGAATAGTGAGCATACTTTGTTGAATTTGAGGCCTGAAAAGCGATTTTATATCATTATTATACATTTACAAGTTTGTGCGACTTTCTAATAGAATAATATAGAAAAATTTAATATTACTAACCCATTATTTATTAACAGTGCCGTAAGTAGTTTAGTTGCCGGCCATCGTACTTGAAAGTCGAAATCCTAATCATCATAATAACCAGGAAAGTAAATATTTTAACGCATCAATACTAAATCAACCAAATTATTGTAAAAATTTAAAGATTTTCTACTTGTAGTTCCACTAACTTCCAAACAACTAATGATTAAGGGTAAATTATCCTGATTTTGTAGGAAAATTTCGCTAAAATGACGACCAAGTTCAGCTGTTTGCGGAGACATTACAGTTTGTCCATAGTAAGGATCTATGCCAGTAAATTATTTTAAAAAAAGACAATAAATTTTGACGGAAGTAGAAGTAGTATTACATTTACGACTGATACTCTGTGAAGTAGTGTGAAGGTAAAGAAATTTTTTAACCACTTGGAGGAATATCGGTAGCCATTAAATTGTATAATGTATCCAAGGCATAGCCAACACTTTCGCCGTCGCTCCTACCGTGATCATTCAAAACGTCAAGTTAATTTTTAATATCTTGACAGTTTTCATGGTTGTTAATAATACGTCAACTATTTAAGGTAGCTCAGATTACCAAGGGATAAACCTGTAGTGCAAGATGAAAACAGAGCTATACTATTTATTCATTTAGAAATAGAAATTCTTACTTGTCCACTTGTAAAACATTGACGAATAAGTGTAGTCCCTGCGAACCAACTTCGTCTCTGTAAGTCTGCACACACGTAATTATATATATTAAGCTTACTACTCTATTGCAATTACGCAATGTGCGATCATAATATACTTACATTATACTATAGTAACGGTAAAGTCGCAGATGTGAAAAGTACAAATTAAGATTGTAGCAGTAATGTTGAACATTACATGACTACAATACAGTATTAGTCATTTTGTATAGTGAAGAATTGTACATTTAATTATTTACAATCTTTCAAAAGGCTATAGGAATATTTTACTCGAATGCACTATAAATTTATGCTGTTTATATACGCCACTACTATACTGGATAGGGTAGCAGAAATTTCAGTATTATCAATTTCATCTACCCTATTACTGATGCCGTATCGTATAGTAAATGATGGTAATTTATCACATGATGTCGATAACCTGTATCTATCATTTTATGACATTGAATTGTATCACCATTGATTTTACCTTAGCCAAGGATTTTAATGCTCTAAGTGCATCGCGTCTGTCTTCTAATAATGTTGAGGTACTAACACGATTGCAAAGCTTTTCAACCTATACATAAACGAAATGAGTTAATATGTTGATGATCGTAGAATAGTTAGTATACATGCTTTTCTATCCAATCGCGTTGCCAACGGTATTTCCTTTATCACAATTTGATAAGCCCGGGTAAACGAAATTAAAAGAAAAGGCAATAGCATAGGCTAGCAACACTTCAATGGCCACATGGAATGATACATGATGTTGTATGCACAACGTTGTGAATTCATTCCGCTAGAGCCTATAGTGCTGAACTATGATCCTAGTGTCAAAATATGTCATTCTTTTTTACGTCTATATACCTATGGCTTTAATTGAATCAATTGGATCTACGCTAAAATGATTGGTTCTAATTTGTAGTAATCTTGATATCTGTTACAGTATACTTAGAGATGGTTGTTTGATTACATTTCAATCAGTACTAATAGAGATTTCTGCTATGATTTTGATCATGTTTAGCCATACCTACTGTAAAGTGAGTGATGAGCAGCAATCCATCTATGACTACCCTGTAGTTGAAGACTGCTATTAACCCTGCATAACATACCCATCTTATACAAGATTGAAATCAATATTCAAGTATTAATTCAAGAGTAGGACTACCATGGAACAGTTGAATGCATTGAACCAATACGCGGTTAGTCAATAGTGTACGATGGAAATCAATCGCTTCATTTTTACTACATCAACGGTATACCAGGAGTAAGATCGCGTAAGCTATTTTTGCAACACAAGGCTAATTTTGGTCAGGGCTGAAGACATAGTAAAAATAGATGAATGATATAGAACCTATTCCAATCTAGTTTCATGCGAAGTTACTCCACTTATTTCTAGTTATGAAGCGAAAAGACTTGATGATCACTTGGAGTAAGATTGAAGGTACTCTATTCTACAGTATGGACTACGTTTTCAACAGGGAATGTCCCTTATCCTCATTGCAAGCTAAAACAATCCGAGAATTGTAGTACAACCCTTTCCATCATTTGTAGCAATCAAGGATAGTCTACAAGACGTGCCATGGTAAGTGTCTATAGTAAAACATTCAAAGTATCTTTCTTGCCATAAGATTGATCAAGTCATTGAGCTGGACTAGTCTAATCTGTGATGGGCATGATCCACGCTTGCTGTCATGACAGCAAGCGTGGAAAACAGTGATTGCAGGCACGATGGAGAGTATGGAACCGTGCCATTGATAGGATGCAATGCAGTCGATTTTGCCAAGGTTGGAATTGCAAATTGATTTCTTACCGTTTCCTTAGCACTCTGTTGTTTTTCCGGCTTAGTGCCACTGATAAAAGAGAATAAACTCATTGGGATAGTCAGAAGATAGTCGACGTCAAATCAGTATCAAGTAGGAAATAAGTGGAAAAGGCTTTAACGATGGCGAAGATTGCAGCTGCACACCAATGGCCAAAGTGCTTCAAGACTCGATGTCGTTCAACAAAGCAGAGGTAGAGACGTACAGTAGAGACAGATGAGTAGTCTGACCCTACTGTACTGTCACCGTCATGGCGGTAGTACGCCTGCTCAATGCTCCATGGCTCATGTCTCATACTCATCGTTGGCATAGTAGAGGACAGTAAGTAACGTCACTGCACTCTGTGTATTGTACTGCTTTGAGGTAGTCTGACGCTAGTGTACTATGACCGTCATGGCGGTAGTACGCCTGCTCAATGCTCCATGGCTCATGTCTCATACTCATCGTTGGCATACTGTAGTTACAGTACTGTAGAGTAGACTACAGTACAGTAAGTAACGTCACTGTACAGTACGTACTGTACTCTGTGTACTGTATTGTAGTGCTTTGAGGTAGTCTGACACTAGTGTACAGTACTGTACTGTGACCGTCATGCCGGTAGTACGCCTGCTCAATGCTCAATGGCCCATGTCTCATACTCATCGTTGGCATAGTAGAGTAGAGTAAGTAACGCCACTGCACTATGTCTATTGTACTGCTTTGAGGTAGTCTGACACGAGTGTACTGTCAACGTCATGCCGGTAGTACGCCTGCTCAATGCTCAAATGTTCATGCCTCATACTGTACTCATCGTTGGCATAGTAGAGACTGTAGAGTACAGTAAGTAACGTCACTGCAATCAGTGTATTGTACTGCTTTGAGGTAGTCTGACGCTAGTGTACTATGACCGTCATGGCGGTAGTACGCCTGCTCAATGCTCAATGGATCATGTCTCATACTGTACTCATCGTTGGCATAGTAGAGACTGTAGAGTAGAGTAAGTAACGTCACTGCACTCTGTGTATTGTACTGCTTTGAGGTAGTCTGACACTAGTGTACTGTGACCGTCATGCCGGTAGTACGCCTGCTCAATGCTCAATGGCCCATGTCTCATACTCATCGTTGGCATAGTAGAGTAGAGTAAGTAACGTCACTGCGCTCTGTGTATTGTACTGCTTTGAGGTAGTCTGACACGAGTGTACTGTCACCGTCATGCCGGTAGTACGCCTGCTCAATGCTCTATGGCTCATGTCTGATACTCATCGTTGGCATAATAGACTGACATTAACGTTAGCATAGTGCCAGTTGAACCTTAAAACATTTTCTTTCCTTTTACCTGTACAGTACTCCAATGACAAATGATGTTAGTACAGTACTGTACAACAAAATGTACATTTGTTAAATGTACAAACATTCAATGTTAGTCCAAAACAACATCATTTTTTTTTTTCATTGTATGATTTACCGTACAGTACAGACTGGAAGTTTTGTACACTGTACAGTGTACACTGGGCGTACAATGTACTGTACTCGACTGGAAGCTGAAGTGAGACCCATCATACAGACAGACAGACAGACTACTCGGTACCGTAAAGTATGCACGGTACTGAGGCTGGAAGCAAAATGGGCAGTGGCACTGCTGTTTCCGTCTTGCGTGGCATCGATCCGATGCAACAGATTTGATTGATTGGAGTCGATTGATTTGCTGTGGCCCCTCTTCGTGCTGGCTCAGAACTCACTCCAACAATATTGGCTAAAATCCACTACTAGCAAACGATTACTTTAAGCCAATGCTCTCTGTCTTTTAAAAGACGATAAGGTTGCGCCATTCTCTTGAAGTCATCCAACGATAGGAGTGATCAGTGTCGATAGATTCCAATACAGTTGCAACTTGGTATAGAATCAAAGGATTGATTGTTTTGATTGCCAACTTTCAATCTCTCTCTTCAGCATTCATTCATTGTTGCTTCTTATTCAAAATCAATATCTTTTTTGTGGATGTTGGATTCATTACTTTATGTGTCTTGTTAATCTTTTCCTCTCCATCTTCAATAGTCGGTTGTAAACCTTCATCATGCAACGCTTAACTACTTTAGAGCACAGCCCCAAAGTCTCCTTGGCGCTATCCGTCTTTATCCATGTTGTATTTATCAACACCAGTAAATGGCTAATGCATATTACATCCAATCACTATCCGTTTTTTAATACTTTTGTATTACTAACTGTAGTAAGTTTGGCTTCCTATGTGATGCTATGCTATAGTAAATTTGGCCAGTTTTATAGTAGTAAATCCTTAGACAGTGAATTCAATTGGCCTTCTAAGGTGAATAATCAGATATTAACTTACGCTGTTGTTCAAGCGCAAATTTGTGCTACCTTATATTTGGCCTTGTCGGTAGCCAATGTACAATTTATTGAAGCTTTTGCATCATTGATACCATTGATCACCATACTACTACGCCAAATTAAAGGAGCACCTAGTATCAGTCCGATCATGTACGTTGCCTATGGTATCATTATGGCTGGTGTCATTTTATGCTTTATTAGTCAAGAAACAATTTCATTTTCATCCTTTCTATTCACTGCGCTCTACGTGGTCTTCAGCAGTGTTGGCTTGATTTTATTGAATGCTTTAGCTCATCAAGTCATGCTCGATTCGTTGGTCTTACTTCATGCAACCACGCGTATTAGTTGTGGCATCGTCTTGGTTTATTGTATCCTCTTTGAATACAATATTGTATGGAAGTTATCAAGCGTTATCAGCCTATCTTATACTGTCTTAGTAATATTGAATGCAACATTAATCTTTGCCTGGATTCTCCTCCACTTCATCACTTTCTTTCAATCATCTCGAATATCAACTCAGTTCATTCAGATTATTAAATTATCCATGACAACGTTGATTGCTTGGATTATCTTTGGCTACGCCATGTCATGGTTTTCTATCATAACTGTATGTATTATTTGTGTTGGATTATTCGTCTACGATCGAGCTAGATTAGCAAATGCATCCTTTACCAGAGCTAATCTTCCGTTTTAGCCTACGTTGTATTGATGCCATTATTCTACTTTATACGAGTAGTAAACTGGATATGTGTATGACCTGAGCTCATTTGAATTTGCCATTGATGTCCATTGCATATGTTGTGTACGCTTTAAAAGTATACTTTCGGATGATAATACTCGGCATTAACTGAATTCAATCAATTTACAACCTGATATGCAATACCAGTAGAAAGCAGACAAAAAATGGACTACTGCTGATATTGAATATACGTATGTTAGTCTATGCTTGTGGTAGAATTGAAGGCATAACGATTTAATTTCTCGTTTACACACTTTACTTTTAAATTATTTCTACACTGTGGAGAAATCACCATCACAAAAATGAACCTTATAGTAATTCATATTATCTTTTACATTAACAAGGGCATACCTGATTAAAGCATATTACTATTTATTTGATCTTGTCTAAACCTACCTGATGTAAGTCTGTGTTGAAATTTAAACAACGTTTGCTTGATCTAGGGCTTGTTATAGACAGTCGCGGGTAGCGTAAATCTTCTTCAAAATTTATAAAATATTCCTCTTTGACTCGTATTTTTCAAATAATTTCTCATTCTAATATGAAATCAATTTATAGAGTTTGTATTACACTCACTATTTTAATTACTCGGTCATACTATCATTTTATGCTATGGTTTGCAATGTATCCTTTGCTAGTAAGGCGCATGATGATGGAATGGTGGTATTCTCGTACAGTAAGGTAATATACGACAGAAAATGATAAACAAGGAAATTGACTATCATTTGTCACAATACGTAATGTATGCAAAGCAAGAAATACTGAATGCTAGCAAACAGCAAATTATTTTAAGAATAAAGGAATACTTTCAAGAGTTACTCTTTTAAAGTCTATCTGCAATGTTTAGGATCTTGCAATTATTAAATGTTGGGCTAGCTAGATTAGTACGGATTTCAACCAAAACAATACAAATACTTTATACCCGAGTACACACAATTAAACAGTTGAAAACTCTTGTCCTAAGTGAAGTATCTCTATCAGTCTATAATACATTTTATAGTTTTATATGCAACTTGTAGCTGAAATGGATTGCCTTAACTTAACTTAAAATATATCATAATGATGGTATATTCCCAGTTAAGTGAATTATTAAGGGCAACAAACTTACTGATTTCACAAATTTAGTGAAAGCAGATTAGAAAAGTATGCGACTGATTGCAATCGTATTGGATTAAATTAGGTAACAGCATAAAATGAATGCTATCAATTACTTTTATCATATAAGAAAGCACTCTTGAGACTCGTATTTGACGACTTGGCTGGATATAGCAGTACCTGAGTGTGTACAGAGTAACGATAATTTATTATTAATTTCAACGATAAAATGGTAGACTTTAAAGTAATGTTCGCGATAACCAAATAGCTATATACATTACATAACATAAGTATGTTAACATGTTGTACTTGAACTTAATATTATTCTGAAAGATCTTTAAAAATGTGCACGATTACCAATATGGAACTAATTAAAAGGAGGATGATTAAAAATCAATAGTACTTATACATCGATAGAAACCGTCATTTTCAGGTGGTAAAAGCATAGAACATAATTGAAGACCTCGCATTTTTTCAATTCCGAAATGATGATCTTTCCAGCTTTCGTAAGTTTTTGGGTCTAATTTAGCTATACCTAATTTCTTCAGTTTCTTGGGATTTTTAGATAATTTGAAGATAGTAACATGGGGTTTGAACGGTTTGCTATCACAATTTGCTAGGTTCTTTTCCAGGAATAGTTTATGCACTTTAGCTATAGAAAGATATTTCACAATTAGAATGAGTTACAACTCGTGGAGAAATTCACAGCGGTGTACCTGAAAACTGCACAAATCGAAATATAACCTCCTATTTACAGGTGCGTATTAATAATATCAAATTTGAAAGTTAATCTACCTCGAATCGTTTTAAGCATGTCGAATCCTACGTCATCTTTGACTTGGGCAAAAACAACTCCTTGATTGAAATGTGAAATGCTTTCAATTGATATTGAAGAAGATTGTTCACGTTGTGATACGTATTCCTGCAATTCCATCTCTACACTTTTCAAGGCAACTTCCGCTCTGTAAAAGAAGAATTGTTTTGATCAAGTTCCTTTACAATTGCTAATGCCGCTTTCATAGATATTACGCCACTAATGCTGCTAGAACGCTATCAAAATCGACTGGTCAATTCTTTGATCCGATCAATCATCGACTATAGCGATATTAGCAGATTACTAATCATAATTTTAAGACATCGCCACGCGTAATACAACTAACTTGGTAATTTCTTCGTCTGTATTTAAAGCCATTACAAAAAGGGTGATATGAATTTTAGCCGGAGATACAGCAGCGAACTTTAGTCGTTCATCCTGAGCTATCATTTCCCCCTGAATTTTGGAGAGTTCTTGACGAATATTACGATTATACAGTCTTAAAGAAATAAAGTAATTGGGTTGTTCGCGTTTCGCTTTTTTTCTTTTCCTTCTCTTTGACGTCTTGTCGCCATGTTCTGCTGACACATTCGGTTCATCGCACACCAAGCCTTGATCCTCATGTAAAGCTAATGCGTTAAAGTACAGTAAGTAAGATCATAAATATTTTGAGAAGAATCGCAATTTACTAGTATTGCCGACAACAAATAATAAATTTCCAGCTATGAAAGTAAATATAAAAGCAGCTATAAATAATATCTTCTCTGTCTATCGCTAAGGAAGCGTTCTTAGTCAGAGTGAGTTGGCTGATATGCAGTAACAAACTACACATCCAATACTACTCGGCTATCATGCAGAGAATTCATACAATATATCAATCTGTTCGAGTGTTTCCTTTACACCTAAACTATTAATATGCATGCTGTAACATAATCTACAGTGCAAATGGCCACCATGGCATCGTTTTCTATAGTATAGGAATAAGCTAGTTTTCCTTTACTGAGGATCTCCGGAGTTAGTCGGGGAACCTTTAAGAGTAGATAGTTTAGTTCAGGAACGATCACGAAAGCTGTTTTATGACACTATATAATATTGCAAGTTTAGAAAAAAATTCTTGGAACATGAACGCGACTCCATATTGCAGCCTCTGTCTTGGATGACCGTCATACTCTCGATAAAATACAAACTGTAAAAATTACTGTACTTACCTGCAGCCATGTAAAGTAATTCTTGCGAGAATGGTACTTCAGCAGGGCAACTTAGATCAGTCTCTGTGACCGTTTCGATCATGTTTGACTGGTCTTGTGTAATTAAAATTTCGCTGTTACGAGCATCGCTGGCGAAGGTAAGAGGCAACGATGACATCGTCGAACCATTTGTTGACAGTGAAACTTCATCAATTCGCTTCGTCTTCGATTGCGAACTTCCATGTTCACTAGCCGTTGACAAGATCGTACTATCCAAAGGGATGATATCATCATCGTTAGTGTCTGGTTTGATGGATTCGGTATTATCTGACATGTTTAAATGTGATATTTCCCGAACGTTAGTTGCTAATCTACTATGCGTATTTAAACATGATGCAAGGCTCATCAACATAAACGTTCTTGTATAGATTTTGGTCAATCCTCTGCTAAAGGCAACTCGCTTGAGCAAGGACAGGTACATCGATGACAGATGAATGAACGGATGTTCAAGCAATTTTAATTTTTAAACAGCTACTGATCATGAAAGAACGGAAATTTGTAATAACTAGAGTGTTGATTTAAGTAACTTGACCACTACTACATGATCCATTTAAAGGAATACTTGGCTAGCGAGATTAGTTAGAAAGCTTCCTACAATTCGAAAACTACTTTAGGCGAAGTCTCAGATGTTTTCCTGAGCAATTACAGGTGAATTAGCTTGGCTTTCATAAGTCCTCCAATAGACAAGGTGATAAGTACAATTGCTATAGCTTCTTCTTGATAATATCGTACAGCATTGTATCCAATACTAAGAAGAACTGTAGTAGATTACATTAGCTATGACTCAATATTCTTACGGACATATAGTATATCGGAGAATGCAAATAATTTGGACTACGTTTGATATCAAATTTTGGCGATGAATAAGTAGGCACTGAAAATATCAGATAGAAAGCAGTATAGGACCAAGTGCTACCATAGAGTTCGACAAATGCTTATTCCACGGTAGACTTTAGTATACAAAAAGTATAACGAATAAGTATTTATTTATTTATGAGTAGCAATAATATCATCTAGGCTTAGCGTCCGTCTGTACTGCAAGGCAAGAAAGTATGGTGGAAAGTCTAAATTTTCCAACACCCTGCCATGGCTTAATTACATGATTAATTTTATTTTATACGTCTTTTCCTTTTTCGCTTGTGAAGTAGATTTTGTACAGTTCCTTGTCCATTAGCATAGAAGGTTCTATAATTGACTCTCAGTTATGGATGATCACAAAGTAAAATTATTACTTTGGCTTTAAGATCGAACTGGTAGAAGAAAATTGACACGGAGTATAGCCTATCCTGATTTCACTCTCGATATATCGATCACGAATAGGTCTAGCATATAGTTATAGTTTAAATGAGAAATAAAAATAATACGTTTTCTTGTTGTCTTGGATACGACTATAACTACTGCTCTAAAGCATGTCCTAATACCTTAACTGTATTTTATAAATAAATACTCAGTTATAAATATAATCACAAACATTACAGAACGTATAATCAGCATTAAAAATTAACTTATAGTACGGTACTTTCTTAAGCGATTATATCCTAAGAAGAGTATATGAGAAGATGCGCCTTGAGAATAAAATAGCAAATAGAATTTACTTTATTTTTTTATGATGAGTTTATTGCAGGTAGCTTAAGTGCGCTTTTGATCATCTCGCACACAATGAAAACATCGCATTAACTTTCTCAAGCTCATTATAGTTTGTTAGAGATTACAATTGTAAATTACCTATTAATCGTAAGTGAATTACAATGTATGCAAGGAATCAAGGCTATTTACAGTTCTCTTGACAAAATAGCAATTTCATGATATCCATTGTGTAAGAATAGCAAAATCTGCTATCGTAAGTTATTGGATATTGTACCAGTGTAAAAACTTATTAGAGTTACATATCGAGTAAATTACAAAGTCATAGATTTAATTTAAATAACATAGAGTTCAAAAAAAATTGTTAAAAATTACGAATTTATACAGTATATGCAGATTTGGAAGTATTGGTAACAGAAAGTATTATTCAGATACTGCGTATGATATCGCAATCAATAAGTTTTCAATCTGTAACGGATACAAGAGCTACAAAATAGTAAAATTTTTAAGTTTTGAGTATCCCAGGGACAGTATAACCCAAAGCTATGATATGAGCTATGGGTTACTAAATAATAATCAAGACTAGGAAATGTTACCAAATCTATCTTGCAAATAGAAAACATGAACAGACATTGCCTCACTGATAAATTAAGTGATTTGTAAGAATCGCAACATAAAACTTCTTTGCTTACCTATATTGGACCACACAACGTATAATTTTGCAATTAAATATATAAATATGACATCGATCATATTTATGCTATCCATCAAAATTAATTAGAAGTCTTACTAATTAATTCAATTCAATGCTGTAAGTATACATATTCTACACCTTTGCTTCCTTCTAACTACTTCAGGAAGTGCTAATCAATGAGAAAAATCTCGACGTATGTGCAGTTGTAATAGCGGTAGTAATTTTTGGGTAACCTCCATTTAACAAAAGACTGCTCTAAAGAGAGGTCTATCCAATTGGCAAAGGGTTCAATTTTATGCATCGATCGATATAACGATGAGTCAAGGATAATTATATATTACTCAATAACAAATAAGGTGATCATTATTTACATTATCTTTGCCAGTTCAAGGTGAATAAGAGTAGATGATCAAGCAAGTAAACTATACTCAGATACGAATTGTAATCCTCTAGCCTAGTTAAAATGTATTATAATTAAAGCGAATGAATAAAAAGTCAGCTAAATTCTGTCTCAAACAAGCTTCAATTTTAATTTAGTAACACTAAATACCGTGCGCAGATTGTTGTATGAAGTACTTAATACCGATAAAAAAAGTAATAAGCTATCAGTCTAGCCAGTGATTAAAATTTCTGTACAGTTGCGGAACGACGCAACTTCACAGGTTGTATTCGATTTTTTCGATCGTCATTAAGGCTATATTTTCTAATGGTTTGTTTATTAGCAGCAGCAGAGTGCGTATCAGTATTGAGTACAGATGGCGAAATATGAATTCGGTTCTTTCCACGTTTACAAACACCCGCCATTACCTTACCATAAATTTCGCTCCGAGAAGCAAATATGATAGGGTTAACCATACAATGAGATAACGCTAGCCAATTACAAATGGCAATAAAAATTCGACCACTTAATGGGCACAAAGTTTGTGGCTCGAATTTCAGTAATAATTGTGATAAATGAAATGGAAACCAGCATAATATAAATAACGCCACAACCATCATTAACATTGTAACTACTTTACTATTTCTTTTGCGCAGATTCTCACTTCTAGATCTTAATTCATTTGCTTTAGAATAGATGAAATAGACAATCATGGAATAGAGCATGATATTGACCAAAACGGGTACGATAAAAAAGAACACAAATACAAAGATGATGAATGCCCGACGACCAATCAAATTGGATTGGATATTATAGCATATAATACGATCTTGGCGATTATCATAATGATTAACAATATCAAGTGCGTATGGAATAGCCATGCCGAATGATATAATCCAACATATGATTACCAAGATAATACCACCTTTGGCTTGTAGCTTGGCTTTTTCCGGGTGAATAATTTTAACAAAACGCTCAATAGCAATTCCCGTTACTGTTATCATATTAGCTGACCAAAATGCAACCATAGCGATTAACCATACAAAACAGAATCCAGCGCCAAGGGGATTGTATAAGTAAATATCATGAACTGCAGTAAAAGGCATGCCAATAATGGCTAATCCCAAATCGCATATAGCTAAATTGACCACTAACACATTCATTAGTGTTTTCATTTTACTCCAGTTTTGAATAATCCCGATGGCTAAACTGAGATTACCTATAACCGCAAATACAAATATAACACCGTAGGCGACACCCAGAGTAACAGCATAAGATATTGGTGCCGTAAGGTTGTCATCATTGCAAGACCTGTTCATTTTAATGAAAAGACTTCAGTACTTTAAACGATACAACTAGAAATAGTTTAGTTATGAGGTTATGTGAGAACGACTATTTAATGAAAATCTTTAGATTGAAATTTATTAGTCTTTTTCAAGGAGAGTTTTAAGGCTGATGATGTAGCTTGACATGAAGGTAATCGGATTATGAATTATTACCCTTTCTTTCCAGTACATTGTAATAGGTAAAGATTGGAGCAATTTCCGTCTTAAGGAGAAGAAAAATTGAAAAGATCGATGATATTATTATTAGATTATCAATTTATACAAGAATTACCGAATTAATAAAGTGAAATATCATTATTTAGTAATCAATTTAATAGCAATGATAGCTAATATATATAATCAGTTTCTTGATCGAGCTATTTACTTAGTAAGAAATATGATAGATGTAAAAAAATTGAATAATTGAAATAATATTATTGTATGTAACGAGAAAGTCATAAATTAGCGATATACTGCAGTAAATTATAGAAGGCTGTTATTGTAGCTACTATTCCTTATCACGGCTATCTATTTAGTTCCATCATTTTTAATCTATGAATAAATCTAAAACGTTACGCTGTAGCAAGTCGGCATCATTAATAAATGTGAATATATTTTATATACCTGAAATAAATGAAAAGGAAAGAGGAATGAAATAAATTTAGGAAACGTACAAATTTTTTCAATACAATTATAATAACGTACTTTTATTACTCTTTACTACGATAGGTAGTAATATACTAATATTAAATTACAATTTATTCAAAGAATAGAATAGTAGAAAAATTGATGACTATTTTCAGTTTCCACACAATAATATTTGGTAATTTAAGAAAAGTGCTAATTAAGTTACATAGTTGAATGGTAATCTGAAAGGATAACAGTGAAAAAATTTCACTTTTACGATTTTAAGTAGACTTAAATAAAAATATAGAAGAACTCAATTAAGGCAATCCTAAAGTGAGACAACGATTCTAATAGGTACCATATTGACTAAGAATACATAACGGCAACCTTTACTCATTTATCCATTCTATTATGAGATATATTGAAGAATACATTTTTATTATCAATAACTCAAGAATTAATAGCATTTGATAAATTTATCGTAGTTATAGCAATTTAGAAATGAGACTCGGCTTCATCTGAGATGGTATATGTCTAATTTGTTCCACCACCAATATGAAATTATCATTTTTTAAAGGTTTTCGTCTATACAGTAATATCTTAGTTTGGCAACGGTAATTTTAAAATTTTATGAAATTTAAGGTTGTAAAGCATACTATTAATAGAGCTAATATATTATCATTCTCTCTCAAGTCATCTTCAAGTGCAATTTATAGCATTAATTAAGAAATTATTGGTAGAGTTTATAAATAAGGGCTTTTTCATAACATTGATCCCGTATCACCGATAAAGACGTGATAAAAACCTTAAATAAAAATGGAAAGTCTCTATGTTCCGAGCAAATTCTGTTGAGGAATTAATGCTACATTGTCATAAATCGGTGATATTCGTAATTAATGACGATATATCTGGCTTTAATTAATATTTTAGCGATATATTATCATGAAGAAGGCAATTAATTCCTGGATCCTAATTACTCGAGATAAGCCTGTAGGCTAAAATCGTATGAACAGAGTCCTTTGAAAGCGATTTAGAAATTTATAATGTTACTTAAAGGCTCTCAGTATGACATCAACGCCAGGTTACCAATTCTTAGTAATGTTATTAGCGATAAATTGTAGATGCTGCAAGACTAAAGTGAGTTTCTAGTTAAGCTATAAGTATGCACTATCGTCGTTATTTACTCGATCTGTCCTCATGCAAGAATCAGGAAATCAGAGTATATTTATAGGTTTGAAATTATTTATTTTTAATATATTTCATTTATGGTATTACATGTATGTTACCTTGATGCATTTCAAGCTTGTCATCCAGGGCTAACTTGCAGTTTCACGTACAAATACGGTGGAAATACATCGAAGAGCGATAAAGTTATTACTTTATTGACGACAAAATAATAAGAGAAAATCGACTCTCACGCTGTTACCATCGGCGCCCTTGCTCACTACTGCTAGCAATAGCCGGACAGTAAATAAGTAACGGAGAAGGATAATTGAATCAATTCAACAGTTCTACCTTAACAATTGTCCTTAGATACAGCACAATATAGTGTCCGATTATTTACATGAAGTGGATAGCCACAATATCTTGTTCAAAATCGTAGTTGTCGGAAACATTAAAGAAGTAATAGAAACTATTATTTCCACTATGTAGATTTATTAGTTGTCGTTACTTTTCAAGCATTCAAATTCAGTCCTATTGTTGATGATGTGGGATAGGTTAGATTAACATTTACTATGTAAATTAAGTTCTATTGTTATTTTGATTACTGTAGTTTTAGAATTGTTTTCCTATTTTAAGGCTAGCGACAGATTGAATATTAATGAGTTAATTAATTAATCATTTCGACTGTATACTCACACTGTATACCATTATCATTCAATTAATTATAAAAGGATATATTATTGCCATAATCGTAAGTAGAGCGATTTTATTTAATTCTGGTTGATTCTCAGAGGGGTTTATTCGCGTATACAAATACGCGAATAGATTATATCATATATTATCTTATAGTAATAGTTACTTATTGATGGTAAAGATAGATAGAATAATATTATGAAATAATTAAACTATTTTGCTATTTATAAAAAATTTCAAGTCCGTTACCGCTTATGAATAACTTATCATACAATTCTAAAGATATCAAAGGTAATTTGTATAAATTTCTTGCCGGCTGGTATTAAAACTTTAACGATCAATTATAATTTCTGTTATTGCTATGTTAGATACAGTAAGGATAATGTGAGATATATAAGCTTTTAAGATTTTCTAAATCTTCTATGATGGTTACTATCCAAGAGTAATTTCTCCTGTTGCAATAAGTATAATAACAAAAAATATATGACACAAAGATTTGCTATCTATTCAAATTTGTATGATCAGTCGCTGTCTAAGAGAATTTTAACACGTACGGAATATGCTTATACACTATCTGCTGATCATATGCACATATAAAGATATTTTTATTTACCTTCTACAATTACTTTCCTTTTAAATTGAGATAAAAATCAGAAAAATGATTACTAGCGTTGCAGGCTAGCTAATGATAATCAAAAGCAATTATTTTGGTGATTTATAAGTCCTCCTTGAGTTATTCATCGCTAACTTGATATTATGGTATACGCGTATAAAGAAATGAATAATTGCAAATTAAAATGTTAATAAAATTTACACCGTAACTCGATATACAAGTATCTTTCACGGTTGTTCACAATTTACTTGCAACTGATACAATACAATTATAGACTAAAAAATAATATATTTAGCTAGTATTACTCATACATGAAAAAATTACACTAAATTTTTTTATAGACAATTAAAATAATCATGTGATCAGATTACTTATATACAACTGGACAACCACATCATCCTTTTATCGATTCTTTCTAAAGTTATAACAGCAATTTCTACTAAGTAAGTGAATTTTCGAGTATTTTATACTGTTTGGCCGATAGGTACAATTCTCCACCATCGCCAACTAAATTAGATCAATTGTTTACGGGAGAAAAATGTTGATTTTAAGTAAGTTTAAGTTACATGCAGTTTTGAAATCAAGAGTTCATGACACTACGATAATCTATTCAAGATTTATTCCCGAGTGATTGGTTATTTGATACTATGTTTACTGAATCGGAATCAGAATATTGACTTAGCGCTGTGAATCAATCAATCAATAAGAAGCTGTTTTGACTATAATAGCTAATACAGTATATTTGACACTTGTAGTAGGTATTGAAATGTAAATTAATAACAATGAAGGTTTAGCCTTCGTAGTTTTAGAACACTTGTAGTTAAAAGCTGTTGCGAATTTATATTGAGTTATTACTAGAGCGCCTTATTGTCTAATTGCATGATTCTTTGAATTCATTCTTATCGGCTACTGCACGGCACGAGTTTTTGGTTACGTATCCGATAAGCAAAGGTATATAAGAGATTGAAAAAATCAGTACAGGGAGATATTCACGTAGAAGCATAGTTGCTAGTCTAAAATCTAACAAAACTATACCCAGGAATACTATTTATTTACATTCTTTTATGACATTCAGCTTCCTTATCCTTTAGATTAGCTCACTAGATGATATGAGAATATACTGCATCAATAGTGTTGGTAATAGCTCAATAAGGATGCATATAAATAGCTCAGTCTCTTTGTGCGGAAGCAAACAGTGTGGCAGTCTGTCCAATTACGTAATGCATCTAACAAGTACGGCCGCAGGTAGTAAGATTTTAGAAAAATGACTAAAATTGTGTTGAGAAATTTAAAATTAATTAATTGACGTCATATTTACGATTTGCTTAGCGCCACATATAAATTTATTTTTGTCTTTGTAAAGCTGTGTTTGCAGCTAAATTATAATAGGGTGCTAATTTAGAATGCGCGTATACTACATTAAGAAGATAGGTCTTCTCAAATTAGCTAATTAAGGTGCATCTAGTAACTCCAGCGGTCATTAACGAAGGCTAGAAACATTCTTAAGGCTATCAAATTATGTTTTGCTATACTGCGCTATGGGACAGATCTTTGCTCAGGTTTAAAGTCATAGCAGTGCCAAGTTTAAAGTATTAGTAGATACGTTTCGTGATCTAATGCTAACGATATTATATACTGCCTGTCAGTTATAGGTACGATTATGAGTCTTTATCGTATATACAGTCTGCAGACAAAGTCATGATTTGAATGTAATTTTCCTTTTCATGAACCTATTTGGTGTTAATAAAATTGGGTAGAAAAGGATAGTCAAAAATTTCTATGATCAATACCTCAATAATAAACGTTACGACATGGGTTACAAGACATGACATATACAACACCTGCGATAGAACTTGACGCTAATTTCTTGTATTGCAAATACAGTTCAGTAGATCACATTTAATGTATACCATATACAATCTTATTCTCATCAATTCCACACATACTGATAGCAAATCGATATATTGTAATTTTATTTACATTATTAAAGTTAGGAGAGTGATTCGTACGTTATTAAATAGACATTCAATAATGGTAGTAATTAATTTTCACGTCTACGCGCATAACAGTCGTCAATATTTATTGAGATTTAATCTGAATGTGTGTGTTCCTCACTAGCATCCGATGTTGTGGCAATATCATCAACATCCTCTCTAGGCGATTCTGATACCTTTACTGTATCTGATTCTGCATGTGATTCTGAAGATTTTACTGCATTGGATTCTGTATCAACTGAGTCTTTTTTCGTTATATTTTCTAGACTACTATTACGATAAACAGTGACGGGAGGTTTTTGAGGCAGGAATGGTTTTAATACATTGAATATTTCATCAACATCAATTCTTCCACTACCATTCGTTACTGATCCTTCCTGTTGAGCCACAGTTTGACCCAGTAATGAATTAATTGATGTTGTAGAAAATAAAGCGCTCAAACATCGAGCTAAATAAGGAACCAATGTATTAGCGTAAAGATCACAAAACCGAGTGAGGAGGTTAAATTCATCTTGATTTAACGTAGTGGATTCCAACCTGTAGAAATGGAAAAAGTTCCTTTATGATAATAGTATTTTTTATACTAATATTATGATGATGACTTACCTATAATAGTCACATATCGTAATTGCACAAGTAACGAGTGACCCCTGCAATTTTTTCGCTACTGCTGGGGCAATGGCTACCGGAGCGCATAATCTAATTTCGTTGAAAGCAGCCAAGACAGAGTTTGTGTATCCTGCTAACGGATCAAACTCTAGAAGAATCATAGGGGGTGATAAATCCGATTCCTATAATCCAAATTATCATACGGTGCAAGTATAATTAAAGAAGGCAGTTCGACAATAATAGGCTACGTTGACGGCAATAGTGAACAATTTGAGTGCAGCATAACTACGTACTTTACGTTTCGAAATTTCATATTTAGAAACCATACTAGCAACAACAGTAGACGGCCTAACGAGTTTGTAAGACTTTAAACTATCTTGAAACCTTCAAAATAAATGACACCCTCAGATGAATCAGTCTGCGCAATTGACAACTAATATACTATTTAAAAATGGCTGAATATTGACATACTGAGTTGTAGCATCTTCGACCGTTCGCGAAAAGCCTTTCATTACTGTCCGCTGAAAAAGTGGTGCTAACAAATTTCTAAAATCCGCTCCAACACGACTAAAAGATAGTCCAAAATACATACACTGGCCTAGCAATGAATCTAAGCGACCACCAACACCTCGTGACAAGTCGCAATCCAATGTGGATAGAAAATCTTTTACCTATCGATTAATACAAAAGTGATAAGTAACATTTAAGAAGGCATGTTGACATTAACGCACAGATGTTGGTTGGCTCAACCAACATCAGGTCAGTTTATATCCAGTAATAAGAAGGAGTATTTTTCTAACTTTTTGAATAAGCCAGCAATAAAAAATAGCAACAGGTTTAGTTTTGTTAGCTTGGTTGCCAGATCCAGTTGACAACAGCGGATCATCGTCAGGAAAGACAGCTCTGTATTGGGTGATAATGTCAAAGAGATGGACCCGACTAACTTCGATTGTCTTGCTTATATGATAGTAAGCTAAATATAGTGATATGAACACAATGTTAGCATTGCAGGGCGAAAGTAAATATTTTAAGTGGTAAAAAGGAGTTACTTACGTTCATCATCAGGAATATTATCTAAAATTTTCCTGAACCAAGTATCTCTAGCCTATTTGAATGAATAAGGACTTTAATATTGAGTTGGATTTTATAAAGTGTAAGCATTGGTAGTTTTCTAACTTAAAGCCGTACTTGGAGGAATTTAATTCTTAATTCAGGTTCGGTAAAAACATTTAATCTACGGATATATCCTATAACTTTTAAGCATGCCGGTAGTTGTAAATCATCATGAAGTTGTTGTAACAATTGATTCAACATTAACTGAGTTGAAGCTCTGACATCTTCTACTATGTTCTAAAGTTAGGAATAAAAAGCAAATTTCATTTGATAATTAGAAGAAGCAATTAGTTTGCGTGTAACTGTAATGATCAGAACTGGGTGTTTATTAAATATACCATGATAACTGGAATAGAAGATAGCTTCTTTTCTAGTCTTTTAACATATTCGATCAATTCTAAAGCTTCCTCGTAATAGCAATTTCTGACCGATGTATCCATTAGCTGTATAGGAAATGGAGCAGTTTCATTAACTCTCCAGTCGCACTCATGAATTTATACAAGTTTTTATTGACCAATTGTCGTGAGCATAGCAAACGCTATCTATATGCCTACACTACCTGTGGAACTTCTAAAATTTCCAGTAATTGCGTATGCCGTGACAAAATGGCAGAATTTTGCTTTCGGCTATAGAAGGGACGGTTGGATAGGCGTTAATAGACGTGAACGTCACAGCAATAAGCAATAGCATATTAATAGATGATCCTGTAACGGATTTTTAGTTATGCGTTGTAACGAGGACACAAATCGGTGAGGAAGTTTACCTTAAGTTAATCGACTGCGCTGCGTTAACAAAATCATGGCAACTTTCTTTTAAAACTGGTATCGACTTGATTAGTAGGTTGACGTGCTGCTCTACCTGCAGAAACTATAATACCACAGAGTATTTGGAAAGGTGTAGTTGTCTAGATTAGACATGATAACTTGTGCCCATGGCATGGTGCCACAAGCTTTATTAATGTATTGTTTTCTAATATAAAATTATCAATCTGTTAATAAATTTGTTGTCAATTTCTCTAGCCAATTCTTGTTGACTTACCTCTTGAAAGACTCTATTAGTGCACTCCGCCGTTTTAATAAAAGTTTTATAATTGTTGAAAGCTAAATCTTGAGTTTGACGACCAATTAATTCTTCTTCTTCTTTTAGGCGTTCAGGTTCGGTAGCTAATATAAGGATTGGATGTTATACTATTAATATAGCGCTTGACTTGTTATCATGTTTAGCTTTAGCAAAGATAGTTGGAGTGAATACTTTACAATATGCCAATACTGTTATGTAATGATGATTGGAAAAAGTTGAAAATTGTAATGATACTAGAAGGAATATCGAAAAGTATACGTCGATAGATATGTATTATCACTAAAATTATGGCATATCTTCCTTTACTCTAGTATCGCAAAATGGTAACTTTACCCAATTAATTTGTATCAACTACTGTAGAGCTAAGCCAAGGCAAAGTACATACCTAGAATGTCGATAGAACAGGAACTCATCTGAGCTACATAACGTTTAAAGTCTTCATTATTCCTCCACGAAGCTGCATGTGTAGATCGAATCAATTAGAAGATCAAACTTGAAAATGATTGAAATCCATTGGTAGATAGACAACAAACTAGATTACAGTCTAATAATGTTACACCAATGAAGTCTACAAGCTAGATTACATCAGTAATGATGCCACAACAGTGGAATTAATGTTGTATTTTACTCTATTTGCGCTTGCGACTTGACTTGAATTGGCGTTGCAAAGACAGAACGCTCCATTCAATCAAATACTTGCAATAGAGCAGCCATTATAAAACACTATTGCCTTCATATTAATTGATCTGGTAAATGATTGATAATAAATCTAACTCAATTGCATTTCATTCATGAGTTCGCTACGGTGAAATACCTGGAAAATCAGAAGCGAAAACGGATAGAATGGTTTCGTCATCCGCCATGTTGCTTTTACTGACCGTTTGACTGGAAGCTGTGGCTAGTAGTGGTGCCAGCTGCTGGCTTAATCACACCTATTCTATAGTGAGTAATGATGATGCCAGTTAGATAAGTTATTATATGGCATATGAATGAATGTTTGATACACTATACTGTCCAAAATGGAAGGAAACTTGGCTGCAACTTGTCAATTTTGCTGTTGAAAATTTGCGGTCTTAACATACAGATTATAAATTCAACAATTACTCTATATTGCTTAGGAATAAGTTAAGTTTTACTCTCTTGGATATATTTTCTAGAATATTGCAGTGATGAGAAGTAACGAGCAAATATCAGATGGTTTTGGGAATTTTTCGAGTATTATGTTCCATTCATATCATTCGGTATAGAGTGTTGACTAGATATTGTCTACTTGCAAGTTTTGTATAGTATGTCGACTTGCAGATAGAAACTGATGTAGTACTATCTAATGATAAACCGCTAGTCTATTCTATATACCGAACTCTATGAATGAAACATTACACTAGGAAAATGCTCCAAATGACCTGATATCTTTTTATTATTTCTCGTTACTAAAGTAGTATAAAATCCTATCATTAATAGCATGGATCTTACCTATTCTTATCCTACACAAATTCATTATTTTATTGTCAATCGATGCTGCTATTACGCCAATTTTGGACAACAAAGTTGACCAGTTGTGAACCCTTTTCTTTGACTTTTAGACAGTAGAGTGTATCAAACGTTGCTGCATTATCCATACGGTACATGAAAAGCTTCCATCCAAATTGCTGACAGTATAGACGTACCTTCTTATTTACTATCCGTCGATATTGCAGTTGCGGCAACTGATGAAGGAAGGAAGGAAGGAAGGACTCTGTTGCCCTCTGATTACCTCGTCCAGAAATTGTCCAGCTTTTTCTTCAAAAGTGTTTTGCAATAACTGTTGAACTCGAATTTTTAGACGAGATTGCTTCGTCTAGAAATCGTCCAGCTTTCCTTCAATAGTGTGTCTTGCATCGACTGTTGAACTCGAATTTTTAGACGAGATTGCTTCGTCTAGAAATCGTCCAGCTTTCCTTCAATAGTGTGTCTTGCATCGACTGTTGAACTCAAATTGTTAGACCAGATTGCTTCGTCTAGAAATTGTCCAGCTTTCCTTCAATAGTGTGTCTTGCATCAACTGTTGAACTCGAATTTTTAGACCAGATTGCTTCGCCTAGAAATTGTCCAGCTTTCCTTCAATAGTGTGTCTTGCTTCAACTGTTGAACTCGAATTTTTAGACCAGATTGCTTCGTCTAGAAACTGTCCAGCTTTCCTTCAATAGTGTGCCTTGCATCAACTGTTGAACTCGAATTGTTGGACGAGATTGCTTCGTCTAGAAATTATCCGGCTTTCCTTCAATAATGTGCCTTGCATCAACTGTTGAACTCGAATTGTTAGACCAGATTGCTTCGTCTAGAAATTGTCCAGCTTTCCTTCAATAGTGTGCCTTGCTTCAACTGTTGAACTCGAATTGTTAGACCAGATTGCTTCGTCTAGAAATTGTCCAGCTTTCCTTCAATAGTGTGTCTTGCATCAACTGTTGAACTCGAATTGTTAGACGAGATTGCTTCGTCTAGAAATTGTCCAGCTTTCCTTCAATAGTGTGCCTTGCATCAACTGTTGAACTCGAATTTTTCACACCAGATTGCTTCGTCTAGAAATTATCCAGATTTTCTCCTATCGTGTGCTTTGTATCCACTGTTGTACTTGAATTTTTCGCACTAGATTGGAAGGGAGTGATTAGTATTTGACACAACTGGAAGCGATTAGCGTAGAGACTGAATTTTATGCTTGGCAGTGTCTCACTTGCCAATCTTTTCCTACTGATTCTTGCTGATTAATTGTCATTCTAGATACAGTATCTATTCTTGCGTCCACTGTTTATCGAAACGGACGTAATTAATTCTTGCTGATCATAGATACAGTACAGTATCTATTATTGGGTCCACTGTTTATCTCAACATACGTAACAGAAGTGGTGTCCATTCTGTTGAAGGAGATTGCTGCCCGAAAATTAATTACATTTTATTAAAGATCTGTCTGTTAATTTACCTGCAGTGGTGTCGTGTCACGACCGAGGTTTTGGCAGAAGGAGTGAATATAAAAGTAGGTATACTCTACCCTCGTCGATCCGGCAAAGCTACTTTGTAACTTGATATACTGTAAAGTAGAATTACTCTTCTAATATTAGTCTCTGTGCTGATAGAAGCGGTACTACTCTACCTTCTATGTTACAAGCAACTTTTTAATCAACGTGTTTACTATTCAACTTTACAGTTGGCATTTTAGAGCTCGATTGGTTTAGTACTACTTATCCCATCGGCTACTCAACTCCACATTTTATCTATCAGCAATCCCTTCTGAAGCTTCTTCAGTGCATCGAAGCGTATATCTAGAATATCATCCCAACGAAAATTAAACAGAGATTACGACGGTGAAAATTAAAACTTCAACTAGAACAACTAAACGCCACCAAACCAAGTTTGTTGACAATCAGTGAGTACACTTATTAATTCATTAAAACGGCAATTGGCGACGACGAGTTAGCTTGATTGATGGACGCTACAACTACTTTAGCCGCAACGAATTTTCTATTTGCTAGTTTAGCTTACGTATTCAGTAAAAAGGATCAAGTCAGCAATATCCAAGATAAGTATGTCCTGATTACTGGATGCGATGGTGGATTTGGCAGAGCATTTGCTGAGCGATGCCATCAGCTTGGTTTTCATGTTTTTGCTGCTTGCTTAAAAGAGGAGTCAGTACAACAATTAAAATGCTATGCTGATCGTATGATTCCTTTCAAGCTCGATGTTACCGATAGCCAACAAATTCAACAAGCAGTCAATTTAGTTAATGCACAATTACCAGAAGGGCAAGGACTATGGGGACTCGTCAATAATGCTGGATTATGTGAAACTGCGTTTATCGATTGGCTCAAAATTGATACATTTCGTCGACTTGCTGATGTCAATTTATTCGGTCTAATTGACGTAACTTGTCACTTTCTACCTTTAATCAAGAAAGAGAGAGGTCGAATTGTCAATATGGCAAGTGTAGCTGGTATTCACGCATCGCCATTATTTGGAGCCTATGCTGTTTCTAAATTTGGTGTAGTGGCTTTCTGCAATGCATTAAGATTGGAAATGCTTCCCTTCGGTGTCGGAGTTCATTGTGTTTGTCCAACAGGATTTGCAACTGGTATGACTATCCCTGACAGAATGATCGAATCAACACGCTCTAGATATAATGATGCTAGTGACGATGTCAAAGAGAGTTATAAGTTGGTTCTTGCACAAGGTAAATCTGCATGAATTAAACCTGATAGAGACTACGATATCTTGTAAGATGCATATGTTGTTCTAGCAGTAAATATCGATAGTAATATTATTCCGCAATTACGATTACTTTAGTAGCGTAAAATGCAGATATATTTTACTACCACGAAAATAGCCTCAGTTTTATGGACGCATTGGAATAGCAATCTATTTACGCAAAGTATCACTAACGGGATATTCTACTAGTATTCAAGACTGGATCCATTCAGTGATGTCTAGTTACGCATTGATGCATATAAAAGTGATTACAGTAGAGATCATAATATTACTATTACCCGACATACATGCATATAGAATTATACTTATTCATAGTTGCAAAATAACAAACACTGTTCTATTTAATGAAAGAAATCAAATAAAGACAAATATACTGCATATATATCATCAATAGAATCCAATAACTCACTGTATAGCCTTTATTCATCAAAGTAGGCTTAATCCACCAGTTAATCAGAACAAGAAATGGATTGTCAACTTTAATTAGTCTAGATCGGCCAAAAGCTTACAAAATAGAGACTCACGACTATTGTAAATGATGTAACTGATATCTTGAATTTACAAATTTTAGTGATTTGATATAGTAAATTCGTCAATTTACAGTATCACAGGACAGAGCTATAGCTTCAACAATATAATTTACAAACATAGAACGAAAATGAGCTGATAATCTTTGATCTCTTGTCTTCACTAGTTGAAGAGAAAATCGAAAAACTTTGTACGAAAATACCAACTGATCTAAGTCCGGTAGTGGAGGCAGTAGAAGATGCTTTACTTAGTAGGAAACCAAAAAGGTTTTACTATGTTGGACCTTTTACAATGTTTTATCGATTGTTGTCCTGCTGTCCAACTAGCCTAGCGGATTGGATTTCCCTTAAATTGTCCAGCCATTATACTCCAAATATGCGCATTATAAGTAAGCAATAACTGTCATAATATAGATAATTTTAATTGCTGCTTTATTCTCATTTATATCTAAGCGATAAAAATATTTAGCTAGATTCAATATGAAAGTAATTGTCAAGGACAAATTCAGGATCAATAAACGTAGAGATGTAATAAAAATTTATAGCAAATGATAATGTCCGTTCTACCTAATACTAGTAAAATACATGCTAATCATTTTGCCTCTAGTGTGTATGCTGTAATTGTGTTATGCGCAAGCTGCAACTTGAGTTACTCCCCTTACATGGAGCAAAAAATTTTGATGAGGCTTATTAGCTTAAGAATGATTGAATTTCATGCAATATATTATCTAGTGCAGCAACGGTCTTAATAATTATTCGGTTATAGACGCGTTTCTTAAGATAGAAATAATGATGGACTGCATGAAATAGAGAATTTTCAATCAGCATACGCGATCGCTGGCTATCGTTTAGTATTTTCTTCAATATTAATTTATGCTCTTTGTGTACAGTGGTCTTATTTTGAAAAGAAATGTCTTCATATTGGTAATAATAGACTGCTGGTTGATTAGAAATAACGGTAATTTGATGCGTTGAGTTACTAGGTAATAGGCAACTTTGATTTTTCATTAATATAGTTTTATAATTATGTAATTGAATTTGAATTTGTCCATGTAATACCGTCACATTAGCGCGATAGTCTACAGGTATAAACTTATTTATATTGAATCCTGGAAAATCAGCAATATAATTTATCGACGAATTATAAGTTTTATCCAATAAATTCATTTTCATATCGATTTCTTCGGATGTCCACCATGTTAAATTATTTAAATGAGGCATGATCCACGATGTCGCTTTCCATGGTGACCACTCAGCTGATACCAAATCAATATTTGAATTGACTAACCGTTGTTGGAATCGATAGTTTAGCGATTTCCATATATCAAAATAAACTGCAGGTTTCTTGACGCCAAATTTCTTGGCATGTCGGGCAATACACATGGCATACTGCTTCATCATGTCTGGGTGAGAATCCCATCGAAAGTTGATCGTAGGTATATTGTGAATAAAGGTCTAAATATTTGGATTTATATAAAAAGAGTTTTATTGCATGATCAGCGTATCGTATTGCATATTCAGCACATCGTATATGGTAAACAAGTAGATCACTTAAAACTAGTCAGTGCTTCTTGTCGTCATCCGTGAGAATGGAAATAATGGTAATATTGTTTCTCTAATAGCAAGCGCGGACCCATGCTTTTATGACCAGGAATATAACAAGTCAACAAGTTAATATACTATACTGTACATCATAAGTAAATACTTCTCACTGAAACTGGTTCATCTGCATATTCTACGTATATGGTATGTCTGCAGTACATGATTTTGTTAGTAGTAAGTACTGCATTTGATTGTGTAAAGTTATTTACATTACTGATGTACTTAAAAATAGAACTCTATATTTTTCGGCCCAAATGTTTCCCCTCAATCATACCGTACTTGAGGCAGCTATGAGACTATCGTTTAACATTATTGAGATTTTAAAATCGAATAAAATATCTTATCCAACATTGGAAATTCTAGTATTGGTTCTAACTTTCTTATTGTGCACATATTTGATATTATGCATTGCTCTATGCATAAAATGCAGTTCAGGGCCAACTGCAGCTTTTGATCAATCCTCTCTTGTAAAAACTGTTTGCTAATACTTTACCAACCTTCATAGTACAAATTTATACTTACATTCGGCTTTAAATCATAATATTGTTGAGTAGCATTATCTACTACAGTTATTTTAGTATATGGAGTGATCCATGTACGAATCATCATATCCCAAGAATAACCGTATAAACCATGTCCATCCCAAGCGATGTAACCCTAAGTTATGCGAAAGGATGATCGATTCGAAAAATTACTACAGCATAAAGTATATAATTAACTAGCAATATAATTTTGCGCATTACATGTTGACTACATAATTGGTTAAGCAATCCTATTCTAAAATTGGGCAAACTAAATAAAGAGCTGATAGACTGTAAACAGCCCTAGCTGGGAAACATAATAATTGTGGCGTCTTAGTGTTGTTATAACCTTTGTTATTTGATGAGAAAATGGCAGGCAAAGTTGTAACACCGCATAGAGACTGAAAAAGAGGAATGTGATGTAATTTCGTTTACTTAATGAACTTTTTCTTCTGCTTGAACAGTAAGGCATCGTAAAGTCATAATTCTTGATGAGCTGATTTTCAAGTCCATCATTTATCGTCGTATCGCCAAGATTTAGACTATTGTTGAAGCGGTATGATAGAAATAAATAACGATTTAATACTAAATAATTTTGCCGGTGTCCGCGTAATTTGCGTACAAAATGTTTGGGCCAGTCAGGATTGCAAAATATAGGTAGAGTAGCTAGCATAATGTATGGAAATATTCCGATTTGGAAAATCCAAGCATTAGTGAAATGAAAATAACAGCCTAAGATAAGACCAACTGGCCTTGTTGTATTAAAATAAAGTAGAAATCCTTCAAATAAATCGAATGCTAAACCACAATGATGGACAATATGTAAGTTGATTTGTTCTATGGTCAATAAAGTACGAAAGGGAGAAAAGATCCAATGCGTTGCTAACGATCTCATTGAATGGCCAGAAATCCAATCTGGATGAAATTTTTTGATGCCCGCGTAGAAATAGACCATAAAAATCTATTTTAAAAGTAAAAATTTCGTCTAAAAGTGTGAGTCAATTTGCTGAAAGAGAGCTGTACTGTATGTGTTTTAACAAATTTAGCTACTAACAACATCAGATCTAACCTGCTTAATTTATCACTTACTTTTCTGTAATTTACTCCTTATACTTCATTAATAATTATATAATGAATTACCTTCTTATGATAGTTTACTCTACGTTAGTCAATCTTTCTAGAAATATTGTATACGGAAAACTTACTTGAAATCGAAATAGAAGCAATTGCCAAAGAGGAATAGCTGTATTGCATTTACTTCTATCCAATAGTCCGTCAACAGACCTACGAAAATTAACGAAAAGAATTGGAGATTAAAATCAAGCAAAGAAATTTAATTCATATTTACAGTATCTAAGTTATTGCTCCCACATTTAGCATTAGTTTCTTAAATTCACAGTTACTGAAGTTAAACACCGGATATGAAATAGCGTTATGAGAATGAAATCACGATCGTACTATTAATCTTAGGCCAATTTATTTTAAAAATATCCATTGAAATATACTGTAATAGTCCTGAAATTACAAACATATATTTGATAGTTCTTGGTATAACAGATTCCGTTAGAAATTTCAACCTTTTTGGCTAAGAGATTAAAAATACTAATTTCACTTAGTATTACTTAGTACTTTGTTGGAGTTATTTATTCGGGCTATGCTAAATCACTGATTCTCGAAAAATAGTATGAAGAATTAGCCAAGCTACGACTAATTACTAACGCGTACGGTACATTATTGAAATGTTACTCAATAAATGTTATAAACTTGATCTTTCCAAAACTTAAATTCTTTCGATTGTTGTACGCTCAAGATTCAATTATGATTACAAGAGATTACAAAACACTATTTTATCATTTAACGCTTTGTTAGAGTTACTTGTTCATGTGAAATCACTAATTTGGGAAAATAGTATGAAGAAGGAAATGAGCTATCTATGATTAATTCATCGTACTTATGGGACATTTATAAAATGCTGCTCAATAAATATGATTAATGTAATTTTTTTAACGCTTAAACCTTTCGATTGAGTATAGAATTAGGATTCCGCTGTGCATTGCTGCATGCCATTCTGTCAAATATTGTTCTATCGGTATAGAATTACTAGAAAATTATCAATCTAGTTCTGCTAATTTCTAAGTAGTATCGCTCAACCATGCTGCAGCTTTATAAGTTCTGGTTTCTTGATGCTTATTAGGATATTCTACACTGAAATTATAATCTTAGTTGCTACGTACCACCATCGATTCGCGTCTGTTACCGAAAAAAACAGGGCAAATAGGCCCAATAGGTAGGTATGATTATTCCATGCGGTCTTGTCTAATAAGATAATGTACCAATAGCAAATGGCTAACCAGGTCGTCATAAAATGATATTTGAGACCAATACAAATGCAAAATGAAGCTATTATCATCGATAAGTATAACATATGCATCCAATCTGATGATAACGGTTTTATAAAATCGAATAGTGGGAATATACAAGAATCTGGATTGCCCCATTTTACATTGATAATCGCCATTCCACGCTCTAACGTGATATCAAACATCATTAACAATCCTGTCGGTAGTTAGAAAATCTTATTATAAAAGCCCAACGAACATATTTCGAAAAGCCTTAAAATAGGATACTGATCTATTGTTACATGATAGCACTTAGCGAAGTAAATGTAATAGTACATACCGTAAAAGATACGAGTAATAGCAAGAGAAGATGGATCGACTGGCTGGTGAAAGAGAGCCATGATTTGTGTTAACAGAGTGTCATCAATCTTTTGATAACTATTTTCGCTTTTACTAACCATTTTATGTTTTACATTAATGAGATATTATGCTTTCTCGTTGATAATAAAAATAGATAGTATTCAAAATATAGAAATTTTAATTAAGAATGAGGAGGAGTGGAATTGCTGAGCGATGATAAATCAGTTAGTTTTTAAAATATTTATTTGTCATTTTATTGTAAATAGAAATTCTGCATACAAATGCAAATTTTCGTAATAAAAATTTCTGAAAGGTTGAGTAAATTTGCATACGGTAAGATGAACTATAAATTATGCAATATACGGTGTGGCATGTACGTGTAGAAATTAACTGATTGGCAAAACATAATACGCTTCCAAATAATAACAGACAATAGAATCAGTTTAACAATCATTTATATCTTTTTGATCGCAGTTGTCTTATACACAATTGGATATTGATAGCAGGCTATAATATTTTAGTGCAATTGACATAGTTTCTCTTTCGAAGGAAGTTATTTCACATTATAAGCACACAAGGGAGCGGCAATATCGATTCCAGAAATTTATTTGTTAATTTAAACATTAGTTGATTTTGCATTAGGAAACTTTCATAGAATATTTATCTTAATCAGAAATGTCGCAAGAGTTATTTATCACCACTATCTAGGGTTTATAACCAAAAATAAAACAGTTAATGTTTATTATAGCATTTATTATTAACGTCGGGAAACATGTGCAATACGGTACATCTAGAAAATTATTATTTTTATTGAAAGACGCCACAGTAGGCTAAATTTTACGACGAACAACGTTAATTACTACAAAATAGCATAAAATAGCTATAAATCAAATCTAATCTATTATTCAATATCAAGAAGCCAAGAATTCTAATATATTGAATTCATAGTCAATATTTTCATTTTGCGGTAGATCTTATTGGTCCTATAGCGTTGTGAAATAGGCTTATATTGAATTAAATATCGTCCAGATAAAGGATACCCTCTATTTAAATTAAACTAGTGCTGTAGCTTATTGTTATTATGATTCGAGCCGCTTTATTTCAACCATCGGTAGACCCTATTGTGCTATTTATGACATAAAGCAAGCAGAATAGTTGTTGCTCTTTAATATCACTCATACAGCTAATACTTGCGATGCAGTTAGTGGAAGTTAAGTCATGATCTTAGATTGTTTATAACATTATTCCTATTCTGTAGTCTAAAGGAAATAATCATTAGGTATTAAATGTTAAAATTATTATTTTTAAGGCATATTTATAAATTGCAATTCCTTTTTCATTCTTAACTTCTACATTTACAGCATAAAATGCAAAGCAAAGATGTCTAATGAAAATCATATTCTAATCTAATCTAACGCTGCCAACAAATATTTGATTTGTTATTTTAGGATATCGTGACTAGATGTTCAAAGAGTAACTGAATGATTCGTGGATCGTTGTTGTGTAGTAACTTTTGCATAGCTGTCATAACATCGTTTCTATAAAATAAATTATCTAGAAATGTGTTTACATCAATTTATCTGTAAGATGTTACATATTTTAAAAGATAACTCCGTAATTATATAATATTATCGACAACCAGATCATTAATGTTTATATAGATTTGCTATAAAATTTAATGAGTTTTCAATAAAAGCTTGAATTCAATTATATTTAAGAGAGACTAGTAGCGTTTACTTTTCCTCCTGACAAATAGGTGATCGTCAGTATTTAGAGTTGTACTGTAGGTAGATATCGAGAAGGACAAACATGACAGTAGGCTCGTAATATTTAAAATCTATAATAGTTCTACTTTTCCTTATTACAAATTTAGATCTGTAACAATCGGTAATTTCGTTCTTAATTAATTTTTAAGACAAAGAAGAATTGCGGCATCGTATGCTTTAATTGGTTTTGTCATTTTTGTTAAATAAAATTATTTCGAATTGAGAAACATTCACATAATTATGCACTACTTTATGCGCTAACCATATACGTACAATCTACTCGATTTCTAGAGTTTTCTAAATTTATGATAGACGATAATGCTAGTTTGAAGCTAATGATGTAGGATTAGACATTTGTTATTAAAAGGTATCAAATAATTCTTCGTCGAATAAGAGCCTTACATAGGTGTAGCATTTAGGAGTTTAATTAAACAATTAACAATTGATGGTTCTGGAATTTCGGTAATATTGTCATTTATTAAATAATTAACATATATATAACTCTACTTTAGGTCTACAAAAAGTATTTAGTAATACTTTCGATATCAGTAAGTTTATAGAATTACCTTTATGGGCTCGTATTAACTAAAACATTATGGATGATGTACAGCTGGACTACCGGAAGACAAGAAAATCATATTGACTTCATATGTGATTAGACTGAAATTCTAAATTTCTCCTTCTAGTAAAATCGCTTTAACATTTCCACTTTTAAAGCGTTAATACTAGTTAATTAAAAATATACAGAGTGTGAAGTAAAAGTCTTATGATGGTTTAGATAATATTTATGTTATTGGAAGAAAAATATGTTATATAAGCGAAATTATAATGATGTCGTCAAATAGGCTTTAAGATTTTAATTCTTTGATAATTCAATAGACAGCTGTTATGGAGCTTGATGCTCCTTGCGTATAATTAGTAGTAATTTACGATAGTAGAATAACTGTAATGTTATACTGTCGTGTGATTAAAAATATTAAACCTATCGTTTGACTCGATTACAATAGTATAGGAATAAGTTAGTTTTCCCTTACTGAGGATCTCCGGAGTTAGTCGGAGAACCATAAGAGTAGATAGACTAGTTTAGGTACGATCACGAAAGTTGTTTTGTGACAACAGCTTAGAGTATTCTTTATCACACATGACTAAAGTTTATTTTTATAGACTTTTACTTAATTTTCTGAAAATTCTTCGTTGAGATATTACCAAATATATTCTGAAGTGTTAATGTTTTCGTTAGCTGATTATTCAATTTCAAATTAAGATTGTCTGATATCTTCTACGTATTGATATATCCCAGCCATCTCTAATTTCATATTAAATATGGTACTTCATATTTAATAACAGTCTAATAACATGATCACGTAATTATTATATTCGAATCCAAAAGAAGAGCTTACATTATATACATTAAAATAGATTATCAGAAATATGGCAAACTTTCATATCTTTATTAGGGAATAATGATACTATCATCACCTTTAACGCAACTTACAAATAAATTAATGTAGGGATACTTCTTTTTCTATAAAGTTTCGTAGTATTGTGCAATGTTCATTAGACCACTGCAACTATATTGTAAGCTCATAAATTTAAAAGAATATACAAATCCTTATATTTTTTTCGTTTCATTGATAGTTATCATTTATACATGATGACCAATAAGACTATCACGAATACTATGTAGTATAGAACTGTATATGTTAATAAAGTAGGGTTAAAAACCCATACATTCATTACCAATATAATGTTAAGTTTAAGAGTGGAGATGTTATGACAATGGTATTTAGTAATTATAGCCTATTCGAAAGACTAAAAACCAGCATAATAATAAAGAAAGCCAAAGAGGAATTAGAACCATAACACTGCACTACAATAATATACGGGTATTTACTAACGTATTGGGTATTAAAAATTTCAGCAATATGTATGCTGTAAAAACTTTAGATTAAGACGAAAAGGTTTAGAAGATTTAAAGTATTGAAAAGTAGGTAAATATAAATAATTATTATTGTAAAAGACAGATTTACAAATGTAACTTATATAAATCGTCCTGGAAATTATTACGCTCTTGGACTAGAAGAATAATTCAGCGAACAACGCTTAATTGAATTTGCTAAAGTCAATAATTATCGCTATCAGGAGAAGACCATAATTGTTTATAATCGCTTTATAGGTTTCCAAGAAATAATTTACATACGATAATAAATATAATAGGCTATTGACATCAAAATATCATGAAAAATGATTAAAAGAACAGCTTAATAATTTTATACTTTCTTATGCGAAGTGATAATCACTTTTTGATCTTACTCTTTATGGTATCAAGTTTTGTGATGAATTTTAAAAGAATGATTGAATTTTTGGCTCAGTATCAGGAGACTTTTATTATTATCCCTAAATGCTGGAATTAACTTAGCTGGGTAATATCAAGAGTTTTAAAAGCAAAATAAGTACGATAGATTACGCACATATATAATCATGTTTTATTAATTGGCAGCCTTCTTGATCTTGAGGTGAAATGTAAAAAATTACTCATAGCAATTCGAATATCATGCGTAAATTGAACAAGAATAATTGGATTAATCGCTGGAAATGCAAAGGCAATTTCTTGTAGAACAGCTTTCGTAGTAAATGCAAAGTAAGCGCTTTGCTTTGAAAGAAGTATTTGTTCGAGAATTGTTGCCGGATTACGGCTGGTATGCAAGCTAAAGCCAATCAAGATACAAATATAATAAGGAAAAGTTAACATCATAAAAGTTCCCGTTGTAAGGATGACTACTCTGACAGCTCGAAATTGCTTAATAGCTAGGCGAATTTTATGTCTTCTTCCTCTCTCTTTATTAGCCGCCTTTGCCAAACGTTGAATTTTTCTTAAATGTCGCAAACTAACGATACAAAGATAGATATTGCAGCAAAATATGATAACTATAGGAATAATAAAGCAAAAGGTATAGAAAGCAACATAAAATACATAATTGCAGCGGATGATACCCAAGTCTGAGTAGATTGCAGAGGTATTGTTTATGCTAAATTTGCGGAAAGTAAATATAGGGCAAAAGCCGATGATTAAACAAGCCAACCAAACGATAGCTACGCTAGTAAATGCACGACTAGTCTTGATAATGCGATCATGGCTGATTGGATAGGCAATAATAATGGTTTTCTCCAGCGCATCGATAGTTAAATGGTAATTGAAAGAGGCGATAAGAAAGTCACGTATTGGATATTGTAAATGATATAAAAATGTCGTCTTATTCTTGGAAATCCAATGATGTGGAATGTAATAAAATATTGACAAGAATAGGGCAGCAATACACATATTAATTAATCTAATATGATCCCTTTTCCACAAATGCCGTCGCGTAAGAATAAGATAAATCAGTAATCCATTGGAAATGAGAATGAAAATGCCAAGAAATACGGGTAAGCAATAAAGGAAGGTTAAAGTGTTTGTAGAATGAATTTTAATAATAGCAATGCTGTTATTGATGGTAGTAATGGTAGTAATGGTAGTATTATCCATATTTAGGATAGAAGTTCTTCTTCGAAGTATGCTTAGAGATGGCTTATACCATTTTAAGCTTGAGTTCACCGATTTGAAGTATATTTTTACCTGGTTGTTGATTATCCCAAAGAAGATGGTATATGATAGAAATAAATCTTCTGGGAATGTCAAACCTACTAGGTTCTTTCCTTGGTAATTTTAATTGTAACTGCTCGATGAATGCTATAATTTAAGGCATAATTCAGTAATTAAAATATAATGCAATTTATTGATGTGCCTTATACATAAATAAATGTATTTGCCTCTAGATTATCCGGCTAGTATCTGATGTAAAAATAATGCATCCAAATATTAAAAGTAGAGCTATTTCAGTAGAGATAATATCCATGAAATAAGCTCTATTGTAAACATTGGCTTTGTCTTTAATTATTGGTCAAAACTTGTAAAAGACGTAAAATTTACATAAACATAATGAATTATACATCGATAAACATGTAAAATTAGGCCGTTAACACTTCATTTATTGATAATAACCGTGTTTTGCCTGCCTTCATAAATCATTTTGAATTTGATCAATTACATATCAATCAATGTGGAATCCAGATGCTGGAATGGCAATATTCTATTCGCCGGAAACTGCTATCCTTCCGCATTCTCAATACAGAATCATCTGAAAACGATAAACATCCAATTAATTAACGAATAAATAAGCTTAGAATGACAGTACTATTGATCATGATAAAAGCGATTAGTATATCGATACGATATAATTGTTTAAAAAAGGGAAATCAACTTTAGCGCTTGTTGTTATACAACTTGTAGTTTAGCTTTAAAATGTAGCAATTATGTTAATCATAATACAATAGACATGATATAGAAAACGTCATCTCATTCTTGGTATTGTAGACAGATGTAAAGCACTTTAATTGTATTCCTTCACTCAGATGGTTTCTATAAAAGATCAATGCTAATGAAAAATTTCTTTTGTTATCGGTGATAAAACTGGAAGTCCTGATCAACTAATTTATATTTAAGTGTGTAGCTGATGGTCGAAACTAGAAATTTTAGAGTAAATTAGCGTCTTAAAAGAAGGACTTATTGGTTCTGTGGTGTAATAAAAGTATGGAAGTGGCCTAAATAGCACAAAATAAGCTATGATCTCAGTGAAACTTTAAAGATCCTATTGAATAAAATGATTTAAACGCGGAAGTTGATCGGTTACGCCCATGGCTGAATTTTAAGGGGATATTATACAACACTCTTGCTAACAGCTTAATAAATATTAAGGAATTTCATTTGTTGAAGCAAGATTAGATTGTTTGCGGTAAAACAAGAATAGGGAGTAGATTGACAGTCATCTTACCTTTTATAACTTCCGTAACTTCTAATATTGCGATATGTTATGATAATCTGTGATCGTCGGTCTTAACATTTTGATAGTCACCAAATATTAATGCTATATATAGTGGTTTACTAATTGCTGAAGTTCATGAACTTATTGCTATCATTATGAAAATTAACCTATAATAATCCGCAATATTTAGAATAATCGATCCAATTACAAACATGATGAAGATTATCTTCCTATCCATCATTTACTGGTTGCTGTAGGCAGCAATTTGAACACACCTGCACACATATGCACGCATGAATTGTCATGATAAAAATATTTATACTTAGCATATCTATTGTAATTGTGTATATAAGTTCAAATGAGTTAATGTGACAGTGTTATATACAGTACTGTATTAGAGTAGAAATATCTATGTTAGGATAATTCTGTTAGCCTATCCTTATTTAGTTAACTTCTAATTTGGATATACTGTGTTTTAATATAGCACTGACTTTTTATGACAGTGACACTTATACACGTACTGAAATTAATCAGTATTTACGAACGTAGACATCTGGTGACTAATACAGAATAGTCAGATTACGATATGTCCTATCACGGAACATTTCCACGATAATTTACAATCTACCATAAGTAAATTACAATCACAATGATTCGAACTGTAAGTAGATGATTTGCATTCCCTATTATACTGTTGTCTGCATTAAGGGAGCAGTAGCTATAATTAATATCTAGTTCAGTAAATGATTTCAAAGTTAATCGTACTAACTATGACTCATGAACTATAGAGGAATAGTATATAAAAGCAGTATATCGTGTTATAAAGTGGATTCTCAAACTTAGTGTTTAACGTAAAATACGAGGCGTTTAAGTCTTTGTGTAGTCTGCTAGTAGAGCAAAAATGTTTTTGATAGAGCAGATATCGTTCCTTAATACGTGGTTCAAGGAATTGACTTATTGATCGTATATTACGTTATCTTCTTGCAAAGCTGTTTTGTGACAGTTAATAATTTAGTTTTGTCTTTAAGGGCTAACTATAAATGGAGCTAACGTCATCTTATTCGCTCGAGACAGATTAATAAGGCTACTTACGGATACGAGAATTGCAGAAATTGACAATGAACCTGTTACAAAACAGCTTTACAACAAGATAACGTAATTTACGATCAATAATAAGTCAATTCCTTGAATCACGTATCAAGGAAAGATATCTGCTCTATCAGGAACACTTTTGCTCTACTAGCAGACTACACAAAAACTTGAAGGCCTCGTATTTTACGTTAAACACTAAATTTAAGAATTAACTTTATTACACGATATGCTGCTTTTATATACTCTTCCTCAATAGTTCATGAATCATAAGTAGTACGATTAACTTTGAAATCATTCACTGAAATAGACATTAATTTTAGCTACTGCTCCCTAATGTAGACAACAGTATTTACGAACATAGACATCTGATGATTAATACAGAATAGTCAGATTACGATATGTCCTATCACGGTACATTTCTACGATAATTTACAATCTACCATAAATAAGTTACAATCACGATGATTCGAATTGTAATTAGATAATTCGCATTCCCTACTCGCTATTCATAAGCTGGTGTATCTTTATTGAGATCTAAACATTACCTTTTAATGGATTATCGTGATCTTGATAGTTTACTCTCACTATTATTTGTTGATCCAACCACAGATCGATTTTTACGCAAGTAAGATGTTTTTAAGTTTATGGTTAAACTAATGGTTATGTAAATTGACTAACATTCACTAATTCAACGTCATTATTAGCTAGAATGCAATCGATCCTCTTAGAAACGGTCTAATTGAATAAATTAAGTTAAATTTTCTAGTTCACTCAAAATCCAAAAGCATCTTTATAGCACCAAAAAATAAAGTAATTGTCGCTTATTATATTGGCTAATTAAATGATATAAAAATCACATTAAACTAAATTCTGCTTTAGTCTACATCCATAACGTATCCTCTATTTTGATGTTTGCTGCGGCGCAGCTAATACATTCTTTAAAATTTATTTCAAACATTAGGGTATATAATAGGCATTTGATCACATGATTGATCGGCTATATTTAGTCTATTTTTGTGCCTGGTCATGAATTCATATCCTAGATCCGAGATGATTATTACCTAATTATGCAAGTGCTGATTGAGGGTGGGTATAGCTGTTATACCATGTAGTTTGTGCATACTAATTGATTACCGTATATTATGATTAATATACCTGCATTTAATTAGTCTGACTTTTCCGTGTTAGGTGATTCTGCGGTCTTTAGTAATTGTCCAAGTATTTTTAGTAATACTAACAGCTAAAGTCATCAGCGTTTCTATTTTCCCACGTTGCTGTCTTGAACGAACTTGCTGCAACTAAGACCTAGTCTGCCGCATTTCTGACTCAACGTATAAGTGGTAGCAACTGCATAGCTGAGTAAAGTAATAATAATCTGTCAAGATTATTTTTTTACTAATATGAAACAGCAACTAATCTGACACTGTCGTTAGATAGGGAAATTGGTCGAATTATTGGTAAGTATCATTAGGAACTCAGTTGGTTAAAACTGATTTACAAAATACTTGGTGCAATCAAACCGGCTTATTAAAGACTCTTTGCTTTGAAGATAATGTACGTTTAAGGAGCATGGGGATAAGCAAACATGTTAATCAGGTCATCGAAAAACATCGTTATGAGATTATTAACGACATTCCTGTAGAGGATATCTTATTCGATCTTAGAGCTAAACAAATCCTATCAGATGAAGAGGTTGACATTCTAAGAGACTGCCGGTCCAATAAAGAAAAAGCAAATAAGCTTATTATAATACTCAAACGTCGAGGAGATGAGGACTTTAATCAATTTTGCTACATTTTGCAAAACCATGGAGCTGAGTACATACAAAATATTGGCTTACAGCTGAAGAAAGAAGCTGAGGAAGATCCTGATGTATTAGTAATGCCGACAGTAGGTTAGTATTATTCGCGATCGATTTAAATATTCTGTCACTTGTATCTTAAAGGAGCTTACTTTCTTCCTTCTTTCATTACTTAATTGGCCTATAAATAAGTAGAATGTTTTGTTTTTGATTGAGCTATAAAAACTTACCAACGATAGCTACAACGATATTTTAATTTATTAGCATAGTAACTTTTAGTCTTTCATAAAATATTTAATCTTTAAAAATGGAAAAGACTGTTAATCTCTGCTACTGCTAACTTTGCTCAATCGTTATTCACAGAGTACTATATCGGCCCTTTTTATTACTGTATATGTAGTTAGTTGTTTTAAAATTCTTCCCAAGTTTTTATCGCTAATGTTTCTCACTAATTCTATAGCTATTTTTATGCCAACGTCGAACTACAATCGTTAAGTATTGTAGTGATATTTACTGCTTTACTAGCTGGTTATATCGTTATTTAAGTATCGTTTCATTGCAATAGAATTTGCTGTGCACAGAGATTTTTTATTTGATTATTACAGCACAGATGGGAATTATTTTTATATAAATTACGCCGTAACATTAGATTACAATGTTGGTTATAAATTTTTTAGTATTATATAGCAGACATTGTTTCAAATTTTTAAATGTGATAATCTGAATATGGATAAGTTTGCTTCTCTACGCGTAATAATTGACAATTGAAACAGTATCACTATATTTTTTTTACTTATTGAAGCTGTAAAGCTTTAATTCTTAAAACTTATAGCGCCAAGTTAACGAAACTGACGTTGCTATTTAGTTGCTGAAATCGTAATCATTTCAGCACCAAATTCATAATAAGTATTAACTTAGCTTGAATACGAGTATGAATCCTACATAATTCAAAAAATTTCAATTTTAGACCTTCGTGATGTTCCTCCAACTCCGACAAGTCATTATATAGTACGTACGGATTTTATAGCTGTAATATCAAGTAAATTGAAGGAAATTGACGAAACTGGCGGACGTATTCTGGTTCACGGTATGGCTGGAAGCGGCAAAACAATTGCTGTGAGTCAAGCTATCAGACATACTGCGGAAGTTGATCGATGCTTTGAAACTGGCGGTGTTTACTGGGTTAAAATAGGTATGAAATTCTGTCTATGCACTTTAGTCCTTACAGTTGATAGTCTAGATTGACATGGAATGATAATTCTACCTATACTTATGGTATCTTAGTTGATTATGAACATTGAGATGAAATGATAACGTTTGCTATGTTTAAGGTATTTTCAATTATATACTGTATGTGTATGCTTTATAAGCTTCGGACTTGTAGATAAATAAATAAACGAACTGGATAAAATTAGTTCGAGGGGCACTTCTATTAATTAGTCTTATATAAATTGAATAATAGAGTGACATACATGGTTAATGATTAAAGATTTTTGAAGATAATGTCGTAATTCCTTCGTGATACTGCCCCAGCATATTTACGGTCTATTCAAAATAAACAGTTTCATCTATTTTGTCAATTATAAGGCTTAGTGTACATTCAAGTGCTCATAATTCCTTTTTTGAATGAGTGAGAAATCAGCAATTTATTCGTTTGTACTAAATTTAAATTATAGAATTCTGATTACATCTCACAGATCTCACTAGATTTCTTTGATTTTCTACAAATAGCTTAGTTTAGCTAGTTCATTTATCCATATTTAGTTGTTTAAAATTCGCTAACTTATTTTATAAGCATAAAGTTGTGTTCCAGTATTCATCTAACGTAGGAAATCTTTTGAGGTCTAAGATCGGGTCGTTTATGTCTTGAATCATAAAGGTGATATCAGTGAAGATAAATTATTCAGCAAGCTGAAAGGTCTTTGCATTAAGCTTGGCATTGAATGGAAACAAGTACCTCAGGATTTAGAGGAAATTGAGTCTTATCTCTCTCTCTATCTAGAAAGTATGTAAATGGTACAAATAGCTACCATTATTGTAACAATAAATAATTCAAATTAAATTAAACAGTTATAGTTAAGTACGGAATAGTGTCATGTTTCTAATTGATTAGCAATAATCTAGCTTACAATGGTATATCAATAATATCGTAATTCTGAAATTCTTAGATATAGCTCATCGCAACGATTATGAAAATTGTAAATAACCGCATTTTTGCTATAAAATTTGTAGATAATTATGAAACGTCGATGGCTTTGTTCGTTTTTGACGATGTTTGGAGAGAATCTTACTACCCATATCTAAAGTTTGCAAAAAAGTCAATTATCACCTCACGATTTATCTATCCTGATAATGAGCTCGATCACTATTGTATCCCGGCGTCTGTTAGTCCAAATATTAATACAGTTTTTACCTTCAATTAATAATCTCTATCAAGTTAGTGCTTGACTCAAATTTTCTTGCTATAGGACCGATTTACAGATGATGAGGCAGTGCAACTATTAGCAAAGTACCGTCGTGCTGAAGATGTAAAGAATTTGCAGGAGAACCCTTATGTTATACGAGCTATTAAAAGCTGTGGTGGACTACCATTAGCGATCGCATTAATTGGTGGTTTACGTTTAAATTCTGATAAGCAATGGATAGATGCCGTTGCGGTTATCGAAAGGAAAGGAAATCGAAATAGATTAGCTAACTATGAATTCAATTTATATGGTACTTTTAGTTTGAGTATTCAACAGCTAGACGATGAAGCACGACGGCTGTTTTTACTCCTTGGTGTTTTCAAAAAAGTTGCCATTCCGACTAACTCAATAATGGCTTTATGGAGATGTGATCGAATCACAGCAGAATCTTTGCTGGAAGAATTGAGTAGCAAGTCATTGTTGAAACTTATTGAGAGTGATAGTAGGTGAGAAAAGATCCATGACGAAATTATCAGCTTTCATAGTATTACTTTACCGGTATTTTACTACCGGCAACTGCCAAAGCCATCAAAATTTTCTGTACTGCAAAAGTATATATTTAAGCTGTCTTTACCCTCCTATTAGTTTAACAAGTTTCAGTGATTCACCGTGGTGGATCACATAGTATTACGTAGATAGAACAATCAGTTGGTAAGCGCTCTTGCTGAGTAATTGACGTTTAAGTCAACATCGATAATGTAGAATTACTGGAATATATCTGCCCAGGAAATTTTGAGCTAAGTTGTCGACTGGTACTAATATTGGTAGCTTATAAGTTATTCTAATCAAATCTACATAACGTCATAATTATACCCTAGTTACTGTTCCACTGATGCAGAATGATTACCAATATTATAAATTAAGTATTTTACCATTGTGGTTTACTACGTTACTTTTACCGAAACGAAGGGGCCGTAGTAATATTTTTAAGCATGTCATTACATACCGGCAATACTCGATCCGGCATTAATAATATTGTTTATTATTCATTTCAAACTTATATATATGTATATTCTCGATCTTTACCCAAGTGATCCAACCAATAGACTTTACTGTGTTTTACACGATCTCATGGTTGATTATCTGCGAATATCACCATCACCACAGGAAAGCAATCAAAGTTACTGGCGTCATTTAAATCACTCCCTTATTCAAGGCTATGCTCTGCAATGCAAAAGAGACTGGCATTTATATCTTGATGATGGCTATTACTTCCAGCATCTTGTGCATCACGCAATTCAAGCAGCAGATGATCAATTTCTTCGTGAAATAATGTCAAATTATCGTTGGATGATAGAAAAGCTCAAAATTGTCGAGTTATTTAATTTGCGTGAAGATTTGCAAGATTACATTAGCTACTTAAAAATAAATCGACAGGTAATATTAAGTTGCAGAAATAGTAATTATACCTTAGATTAAAGATAGTCAATTAAAATCGTTCAGGTATAGAAGTATTAAGCATTAATGTTAATTGTATCTCATGGTTAGGATGCTACAAAATCTGAAGAACTTTTGCGGCTATTACATCGTTACGAGTCTTACTTAGATACTGATAATGGAGATTTTATACAGTTTCTGTTGTACTGCGCTAAAAAAGACAGCAGTATTCTCAAGGAAGCCAGAAAGCTGGCATGTGATCAGATAAAATGCAATAGAAGTCGCCGCTGGATGATTACTGGGTGAAAATGATCTCTTTTTACATTGAGTCTTAATCTTATATAATGCAATTCAACCGTTTGATTATAATAAAGAGTTAAAACTGTTCACTTTAATCGTCATAATCGCCATCTGATATCATATGTATGTGTTGATTAATGTTGTGTACTGCATGTAACCATGTGGCTACTAGATTAATAACCTTTATTAAGTTTCTTCACCATACTTTTTGATTAATGCAGACTATTCTCTTAATTGTAGGTATCCTGATGACGACACAGATCAGAGCCTGTGGAAAGCGTCTAAAATAATGGGTAAAAGCTGGGAAGATGTTGTTCCAAGCTGTTCAAATCCAGCATATGGAAATCTAAAATTTTCATATACCAAAAATAATGGCAAGAGTGATTGTACAATTATGGTGAGCAGATTTAAAGAAATAAATATAACCTATGCAGTATGCATGCATGGTAGTATAGTATGCGATATCGAAAAGAAATATTAACTATAAAATGAAAAAATTAGAAAAAGCTAGTCCAGATGCTTATTATCTATTGTAAAACTTACTTCATATTTGAATTTATAAAGGTTAAAGATTATGAAACATTTAAAACCGCATGCAGTTTGTCAATTGGAGAGGCATATATTCATGAAGTTAGAATATCGGCCGATGGAAGGCTAATTGCCTACGCTACAGTGAGGGTTAGTTTGTTTAAATTATAAAAGTATACATAGAAACTGTAATAATGTTGATACAGATAATATAATTGATATACTAGGCATGCTCATATATATTAGTAGAGGTAAAATATAAATGCAGACAATTTTATTTTATCCCCACCTTAGCTCAAAGTATTTTCTTTCGATGAGTCTTAATTATTGATAAGTTTCGATAATTGATGATAGTATTCATCAATAAAATTCCTAGAATTTTATATACTTTAGGAAAGTGTAAGCTAGAATTCAATACTGAATATTTGATTTTATCGTTTATAAATATCTTTATTACAGAAGAAGCAGAATAAGAAATGGGAAATTTACAATATGGACATTCATGAACGTGTACCTTTTATAAATTGTGCTGGAGTGAAGACGCCTACACTTGAATGCCGATGGTTACAATTTTGTCCAGTTATAAGTCAAAACCCTGTTCTTTTAACGATTGCAGTGAATAAAAAAGATATTCAAGTAGGAGGCAATATTGTCAATGTAGCTGTAATTCTCAATAATTTTTTTAACCTTTAGTCTGCAGTTTAAATTTTATTCATACCAGTGTATTTTGCTCTTACGAATAAGCGTAATTACGCCTATGAATAAGCGCAATTTTAGTGGTAAATTTTGAGCCTTTATTACTTACTATAAATATAGAAATCTTAGCAATAATTAATTATAATAAACGACTAATAAATTCTCCATTTCAGCTGTGGAATATTAAGGAATACGGTATAGAAGAAACTGAGAAGTTAAATTCATGTTGGAATTGTTTGGAAGGATTTGAATTTACTTCCAATGGTGAAAGTCTTTCTTTCTGGTGGAGTTCAAATAAAAGACTACAGTCTACTAAAAGCTGGATTAATGAGTGTCAAATGGAGGTATTTGAATCTTATTAATGCATATATATGAATAAAAGTTTTACACATGGCCTTTTTAACAGTAGTGGTAATTGTCTAAATTCTTAGATATGGAATGTTGAGAAATTGTATTGCGAAAAAACATTCCTTCTACCAGAATTTATTGACCATGTTGATGACCGGTACACCGTGGCTACTGCATCGAACTATGATTACCAATTGAAAAGGATCAAATATAGTAATCAGACACAATCTGCCTGTTTTGTCATTTATGGGAAAGTTTTAGGTTTATTAACTCAAGAAGGGAGAGATAGCAAAACTTGTAGTTTTCTTGAAGGATTCACAGATTTCTTCTACCCCATTTACATTAGTGATAAGCCAATTTCTAATGTGATCGTTTCTGATGATCAGCAGTTATTAGTTATTCCGAAATCTCATGAAAATGACCTCACGGTTAGTTTAAAACCGTAAACTGAAGGAATTCTTTATTTTCATTACTATTTGCAATTTAGGTTAAAAATTGTTTTAAAGATGTTCTATCCTTCTTTAATGGGATTTTGTATTTCTCTTTAATTAGCTCATTAAATTCGTTAATGGACATGCCAAGTCTTACATCAACCTCCGTTGCAGCTACTCTTCTCATAATCTTAGATTTATGCCTGGCAGTTACCATTTATTTGATTATAACAAACACGGAACTCAATGCTTATATCAATACAGCCTAGATGGTACGTGCATTAGCAACATATTTTTTGATATAGTCTATCTGAAATTGGATCATAAATTTGAGAATTATCCGACTTTTCCTCTTTGGATTGTTGTAGTTGAGAGTACAATATGGCGAAACATTCAAGCCCGCCCTTTAACCGATAATGTTGTCAATGCCGATAAAGATAGCCAAGAAATCATCATTGATTCCAGTGCTTCCTTTATTAATTCAATTCCAGTAGTTGCTCAGTTAACCGAAAATAGAACTAAGGGAATTAAAAAGCTGAAGGTAAGTTGACATCGCTAATTATTTTTATATTTTAAGCTGTCTTTATCATGTATGGTTAGCCATTACATTTATTATTATATAAGGTAGCGAGGAAGAGTTGCATAAAACTATAGTACTCAGGGCTATTCATAAGTACGTAGTTGACTACAGCAGATAAGCTAACATTATTCTTTATCGGTAAACTTAGATATACAGGAACGAATCGCTTGATCTATCGATTGACTACAAGTTAGACCAAGAGTATCAAAATTGTTATTTATACAGTGAAACTGATTCCGTTATTTTAACGCGGTGGTATAAATGTAAAGTGATTGGCATTACGTCTCTCACCGATTGGAATAATGAACACTGCCACATAGTTGTAACTGAGGTGCCGCATAAAATACTGATATAACAAATTTCGAATTTTTATATTGCAAGGGATAATTATTGCCTTTTATATGAGATAATTGCCATTTTTGTTAAAAACGATCGTTATTGATATCCGTTTTAAAAATTATGTTCAGAGTATAAATACTAGATATTTGGCAAGATTACGCATATTTTGATTAGGAAATTTACACTTGCAGCCTAATTTTCGTATTGAATCTTAATACTACAGTACAAATAAACATCCGCCTAATCGCATATTTGGGATTGTGCAGTTTAATAGTGTGTTAGGATCAATTAGCCAAAAAGGACAATTCAAGTACACATTGTGGGAAGAAAGTCCAGCTGATATTGTTACTTGGAAGTCTAGATACAGGAAAGAAGACAACGTCTACATGTTCATATTTTATATCAAGGTAATACACAGAATATAATGGAGATACAGATACTGTAAATGAAGGCTTATTTCAAAGGGATAAATTGATAATGTTAAATTGTTTCCATTACGATTAATTTGGTATCCATACTATTCTATGACTTTATAACTATTTATTTACTGATTATTAAAATGATAAGATACTGTTAATGCTATTATTAGAAAGGGGAAAATCGTGATCGCTGGCTTATAATGATGGTAAAGAATAGCCAAGAGCATAAGATAGCCGATATAGGTGATGATATGTATCTCTATCAGTCCATTAAAATCATCTATTGCGATGAGTACTATTTGATTACGCGCCAGAAAATAAAAGAAAGCGCCGATTGTGTAGTTAAGGTGTGTAAAATGCCACGAAATACAGTATCAGTACATTGAAAATTTTGCCTTTTAGATCTGGAGATAAATTTTTGATATGTTTAATTTTTAGAACTAAAATAAAATTAAGATAAAGTTCATTGCAGTTTTTTTATTATCTTGTAGTGGTACAAACTGGAAGATACTGTCAACAACTGCGTATTACTTAAATCGCATATTTACAAGGAGGATGACGGAATTGTATGCAAAATCATCTTACCAACTCAGAAAAGCAGCAGCAAGAATCTAAATGTGTCGCTATCATCTCGAAGTCTGGATATGATGAAAAAGCAATGGGGTGAAAAAATTGCCAACATATTTGTATGTCACTTTATTACGATTATCACATTCTGAGATAATAAACAATTATGCAGAATATTTGTTTCTATTTTTATTTTTAGATTACTGATAATTCTTATGCTAAGTGCTGATAATAAGGTCGTGATCGATTGATAGCATCAATTTATTTACAGGTAGCATATTGTAATGAAGAAGCAAATAAAGAATGCTTTCTATTTGAAAGAAATGAGGAAACAACGGTAAATATCCCTTTTCATTTACGAGTTTAAGTGTAAGACGGGATGATTACTGATTTATTGCAAATTCTAACTATGTAAATTTAGGTATTTAGCCACACCGGCCAATTATTGGGTAAAAGCCATGGCGACATTATAAAACAGTTCTATTTGGATGCTAAAATCTATAGGGTGGAAAGTTTGTTCACGAAGAAATACTTTGCAGTCTTTGAAGAATTAAGTGGAAAAATTCAATTTTATGATAATGTCAGCCTACAATTGATTCACACCATTCAATCGCCTTATATTCAAGCATGGAACGTAACAGGCAACTTAGAGCAATCGATGTTTATATGCCAAGGAAGAACTGGAAAATACAGTATTATTAAGCAAATTAGTGAAACAATGAATGGCTAAATGTTATAAGCAGATAAAGATAAAAGAATGATGTTATCATTTTTATATATTCATGGATGTAATCATCCATGTTAATGCCAAAATACTATACCATTTGAAGGTACCAATGGATCAGTCTTATTTGGTTTATATTAAGCTCGTTTTTCGATTTGGGGCGATTCAGTAATACTAATAACTTCAGCTTAGTCAAGATCAATGTATTATTTAAGTAATCGCAAGTTTATCTCGACAATCAATACTAATCACCGCACAGTATCAAATTAAATGAATGCGTTTTACTTTCTATTAACTTCAAATCGCGATATATTTCGTTGAATTTTCGCGTGTTTCGCTTGTTTTTATAAGTTTTCCTTTATGTGATACGTCAAGTTATCACCCGTTGATATAAATAAACAAAGTTAAAATCTTTTACGAATGGCCCATCTTTTCTTCAAATATGATTGATTGATTGGTACAATTAGTGATTATCCATGTAGGATTGAAAATCTTCACCTATTTTCTATGCGTCAATGGAGATCGATTATCATATGTACTGTAATCGATATCAGACTAAGACCAGTTGCAGAGCTCTTCTTACTCTAAATAATTGATTTTCAAGATACCACTACTGTATTAAGCCTTTATTTTCATCCGTATCAGGAATCAATATAAATGAATTAGCGTTTGAGTATGGAAAAATAATTTTACCATCGATCTCATCTAATTTTTGATAAAGCTAACCTAGAATAGTAGGAGAAATTACGCTGATTGAAAAAGTAAAATCTCATGTTTAACGTTCAATTGATTGGATTGGAAGATTATTGATGATATTCGATACGAATGGAAATGGTGACCACAATATTGCATTCTATTAAGCTTTGGGGTCTAATTACATTGCCAAATTAACAGGAGCACCCCCCTCTCATACGAGCATTTTGCTGGTATCAAATATACTTCAGAATTCGATCCCATCTACCCAATCGAGCGGAATATCCTACTTCTCTACAGCAAATTGCTGCCGATATCATTTACAATACTGTACAATTTGCGACTCTACTCTACCTCACCCTCCTAAAATAGTGCGAGGCAACAGTAAATAAATAAATTAAATCGTTTCAGGTCATGAATTAAAGTACTGTCCATTATGACTAGCTCAACTTCCTGTCACTTCGCTACTTTACTCTACCTTACCGTCCTAAAACAGTGCAAGCCAGCGCATGGCGACATCGAACAGTAAATAAGTTAAATCGTTTCATGTCATGAATTAAATTACTGTTCATTATGACTAGCTTAACGTCCTGCCACTTGGCTGACGGAGGCATTACCCTTCATATTTGTAGTTTTTTTTGGAATACCAAATCTAGTCGTACGTTAACAAGTTAACGTATCATAGAAGAGGGGTTCCGGCAGCCTCATCATGCTATAAAGTGTAGGATTTTTACTGTATAATTTACGACTTTACTCTACCTTACCCTCCTAAAACAGTGTGAGGCATCAGTAAATAAGTAAATTAAATCGCTTCATGTCATGAATTAAACTACTGCTCATTATAACTAGCTTAACGTCCGGCCACTTGGCTGACGGAAGCATTACCCTTCATATTTGTAGTTTCTTTTGGAATACCAAATCTAGTCGTACATTAACAAGTTAACGAACGTATCAATTTTAGAAGAGGGGTACCGGCAGCCTCATCATGCTATAAAGTATAGGATTTTTACTGTACAATTTGCGACTTTACTCTACCTTACCCTCCTAAAACAGTGTGAGGCATCAGTAAATAAGTAAATTAAATCGCTTCATGGCATGAATTAAATTACTGTTCATTATAACTAGCTTAACGTCCTTCCACTTGGCTGACGGAGGCATTACCCTTCATATTTGTAGTTTTTTTTGGAATACCAAATCTAGTCGTATGTTAACAAGTTAAAGTATCATAGAAGAGGGGTACCGGCAGCCTCATCATGCTATAAAGTGTAGGATTTTTACTGTATAATTTACGACTTTACTCTACCTTACCCTCCTAAAACAGTGTGAGGCATCAGTAAATAAGTAAATTAAATCGCTTCATGTCATGAATTAAATTATTGCTCATTATAACTAGCTTAACGTCCTGCCACTTGGCTGACGGAGACATTGCCCTTCATATTTGTAGTTTCTTTTGGAATACCAAATCTAGTCGTACATTAACAAGTTAACGAACGTATCAATTTTAGAAGAGGGGTACCGGCAGCCTCATCATGCTATAAAGTGTAGGATTTTTATTGTATAATTTACGACTTTACTCTACCTTACCCTCCTAAAACAGTGTAAGGCATCAGTAAATAAGTAAATTAAATCGCTTCATGTCATGAATTAAATTACTGCTCATTATAACTAGCTTAACGTCCTGCCACTTGGCTGACGGAGACATCGCCGTTCATATTTGTAGTTCATATTTGTAGTGGAATCCCACCAAGTCTAGTCGTAGAGTGCTAGCTATGCTTACAGTACATTGACAAGTTAACGTACTATAAAAGAGGGGGTACCGGTAGCCTCATCATGGTATAAAGTGTAGTATTTTTACGTTGGTTTCAGCAATATTTTTTCCCTTTTTCTACAGTACGTCTGATTCGTCTGAAAAATAAAATACTGTACAGTACAGTACTGTACATAGTGTACTGGACCGTACCGTAAAGTACCGTAAAGTACCGTAAAGTACCGTAAAGTACAGTACTGTACAGTACAGTACTGCACAGTGTACAGTGTACAGTGTACAGTAGAACAGTACTACTGTACAGTACAGTAGAATAGAAAGGACTCCAAAATTAGTGCTGAATCCTGGATGAGATCAGCAAACATGGCTACAGAGAAAGTGTTCGATTTAATGAAAAAGAAGGAAGCCATCGAAGCAGAAATTGATCAATGGTCTGACGTTTTACAATCGGTAAGAGAAATCATTGAGTTGATGCAGATTTAATAGCAATGAACAAACCTTCTATTCGAGTGTTGATACTGATTAATGGGTAGTGCAGATTTTGCATTAAAGTAGCTACAACAGTCAATCACATGAATTATAATGAATGTGAAATTAAGAATTTACCTTACCTACTGTATACGTGCATATTCAAGCAAAGAAATGTGGGAATGAATGAACCATTAGTCGATTCTCAGGGATACCCACGAGCCGACATCGATGTATACACCGTTAGGAAAGCCAGGCAAAGGATTATTTGTATGTTTCTACTGTAGATGAATTTCGGAGATAATCGCAATGCCTTTTCCTTTGGCAAAATGGAGCTAAATCAGGCTTATTCCATGAATTCCATAGGTTTACAGAATGATCACAAAGCTGCTATGAAAGAGATTGAAAGTGGATTACATCAAATTCATGCTGATGCCAGAAATTCTACATTGGAAAAGCCATCTGAAGATACAGTCAACGAAATAGGTTTGAGAATTGAAGCCGTCTGATGACATTGGTCTAACAGTTAATTCATAATTTTCATAGCAACATGCTATGCGTCGTACATAATTGATTATAATTAATCAATTAATTAATGTGCTGCATATCAAAAATTGTTATAGATCAAGCCATTATTAGTTTTGCCATTACAGATTTTGTAGCTGATGGATCTCCAGCAGCAGAAGCTGTAAGTTATTTTTTATTTATACGGCCATCTTTAAGTTTTATATATGGATGGATTCATTTTATGTTATCAGTTTATCTGTAAATTCTTCTATTTAATCGATCGCTTGCTAAATGTAATTTTGTATTATGTATTCCTAAAACATAGCCAAGTAATGGCTGTATCTAAGTCCGATGTTCGCCGTGTTTCATTTTTATATATTATAAAGTGCATTGTCAAGACTAAGAATTCGAAATATTTGAAGGCCATAGGGTCTATTCATGCTGTGCCTGTCGTAGCATTTCTTCATGATTATTTTATCAATCAATTAAATTGTAATATTAAGGCTAATAACAAGATGGCTAATGATATATGATAGTATCAAAATTTTAAATTGTAAATGCGTACTGCAGTTTTTCATAAAATTGCTATACTTTGATATTCATTCTATCGTTAATTAATAGAAACGAAATTGTTAAATTCGTTTATATTCTAGGGTTTGGAAAAAGGGGACGAAATTTGCTGTTTTGGCACCGTAAATGCTGAGAATTTTAGATCTTTACAAGATGTTGGTTACATCGTCAAGCATAGTGAACAGGTCAGTAGTTGTAAACTGTATAACTTTGACTGTGCACTGTAAAGTGATTTCTTGCAGTGTATGAATGATTTTATTCCAGTCGTCTTTGTTTATCGATTACCAACGTGTATTACAACTTTCTCCACATATATATTAGAAAGAAGTAAAAGTTATCATTAGAAGAATGCAAAAGCTACTGAAATTAACAATTACACCTCGAGTGTGGTCTGGCAGAGGATTATTAGGGTAACATAAATCGAAATGATGACTTTAGTATAATTTAACGTACTTCAAAGCTACTTGGTCGATTCGGCGGAATAGTATATAATAACTACTTGAATTCGCTTGTTATTGCAGGTGTAACATATTGCCTATTAGTAAAGATCGACCGTGAAGGGGCCATGAATTTAATAGCTTTTTTTGTAAGAAATCTTCATCCCTACGACGATGTCCTCCGAGAACTTATTTGAAGAAATGCAAAATTATAATGACTTGTGCAGTAATAGTGCCGCTATTTATATTACTTGCGGTGTGTTATGAAGATTTTTTCTGTAAATAAACTAATCGACTAATAGCTCTCCAACTCCTCCGCTGTCTTATTTAGGAACCAATTCGTAGTAAAGGAATAATTCAATCTTAGCTAAAGTTTACCACACTCCGTAAACAACGTTGATCTAAATATACTTGCTTATATATTAGGAAATAGTACAACTACGAACTATGTAATAATGAGTGGTTAGTTAGTTTATCTCTTAGCCCGATATCTCGGTCCTCTACACTACATTATAATTATTCTTATTTCTATAGTTGAAACAATTACTAAACCTGCTTAGCTTTTGATGGATAGTGTTTGAAAAAAGCGCTATAGCTGCAGAAGTTTATATGGTCTTTGCTACAAGTGATTTCAAATTAGCGTCTTGAAATGTTGTCCGAGCATACGATATTTCTTGTTATCAGTTTTATAGTCTAAAGAATTTTTATGTATAATTAGTAAACAACTGCAGTAGTGTGTTCCCCAGATTATTTTGCGGTACCACAGAACAAAGGTGTCTTATATTATATTTTATCTGCTCTGTCCGTACAATTCGCACATAGTAAGTTCAAAAAGTACTGGAAACATGGAAATTTTCTCAAATAGTGCATATAGTGCTATTATTAATATTCATAAGTTAATTTCGAAATATCTATTAGCGAATACTGTGGCTCAGTCCTAAGATAAATATATTCGCATTAAATGAATGCATCTTTTAAATGTACATTTTAAAGATGACATCTTATAAAGAACAAGATCTGTCAATCATTCTTTTGATCTTAATAACAAGATTTTATTTTTGTAATAATTAGTGACATAATTTTTAAGCGGTTACATGAATGTGTTCTGTCTGGTATAACGATAGAAACCGATCATTTCTTGATTTTTTTTAATATCGCCCTTTGTAGTGCAGCTTTAACATTTATTGTAATCGTTAATCAAATGCTTTCATTATTTAGAGGATTAGGAAACTACTCAAAAGTAATAAATTAAAGCAAATTTATAATGCTTACATGTGTAGATTAATTTTTTGTTTTATGGTTATAGTATACGATCATCGAAGACGTATGATTTTAGATCGATCATTTTTAAAGCATGATGAGCCAAATTAATGCCTTAAATAAATTTTATTATGCTAGAGTTAGACTAGGAGGCAACACTTTATTATTAATTAAACACCAAATGATTCAGCACATTGTTAATAAGTACCGTATGATAAAGGTATTGCCATATGCAGCTGTTTAATTTCATATTTTGCAATATATTCTATTGTACTCGGAAATTAAATAGTAGTATATGTTCTATGATCCCTTGAATGGTCCCATTACATTATAGCCAGATAGCCACAATGGTGCAAATAAATTTTGTGAATATTTGTTCTCGTAGGAAGTGGAATAAAGATTTAGTAAAACTGTGATGAACGTAACGGTAATCCAGAGGACATTCTAGTTCTTAAATAATTTAGTTTAGATGAAAAGATCTTGATATGAAACTCGCCCAATTTTAAATTCGTATTTTGGCTGCATCAGCAATAGTTATTGCTGTCCAGCAATTAAATACCTTGATAGTAATCCTGGTTCATCGAATTGCACACGTAATAGGTCTTGATTGAAGCGAAAAAGTTTGTACAGTTATTCTTTTATATGCTATTTCAGCATTATGATGGAACATTACAGATCTAGCATGAGTCCAAGTTTTCGAAAAGAGTAAAAGATTTTACATCTATTGCATGGAAGGGGCAAAAATTATCGTTTAGCAAGTTCAATTCGATATTATTTAAAAGAACAATAGTAATTTCACTTCGCGTGTGTTCGAGCGCTTTTGCTAGACCGTTGTTTTAATTACTATGATTAAAATAGGCTAAAGGATTAGTAATGTATAACATGTACTGCTAAGACTTGAAAAGAGTGCTAGATTTATCAGCAACAATGAAATGCTATATGAGTTATGGCAAATTTATTTCTCTTAGGTTCGCTTATTCGAATTCAGTTGATTTGATGGTCATAGGATCAGTTAAATTTCATGGAAATATTCTTGGTTGGATTACCAGTATGCTCCGAACTAGACATACTTCGACCGGCTTTAAATATTTGTCTACAACATATGATTGATATAAACTTGACCCTACTCTTAAAGCTAACATACACGATAGGATTAATTGCGCAGTTTAAATAAGAAATAATATGGCAAATAGTTAACGCTAAACGAAAGTCTTTCGTTAAGGGATTAAGCGGCCCAAATATTGCCAAGAAAAAGCAAATATGCAGGGGTAACCAGCTAAGGACGAAAACCAATAAAATAATCAATAGCATAGTAACGACCCGACGATTTGTTTCAGTGGTCATACGCCCGTTGATAGTTAAGATTGTTTTATGTCGATGGACTTGTAAGTGATACATAATTAAAATGTATAAGCCACCAGTGAACATTAATGGTAACCAAAATAAGCAGCCAAAAACGAATATTACGTAAATTTTATTTCCTAAGATAGGATCAGGTAAGAAATGATGACTACATTGAGGATGATTCGGAAATGTTTTATCGTCGTAAATTGCAAATACCATGTTAGGAACAGTAACAGCAATGGCTATTAAAAAAATACCAATGCTAATTAGGGCAGCCCTTGCGGTCGATAACTTTGGCTTCATGGGATAGACTACCGCACGATAGCGTTCAGCTGCAATTGTGACGATGGTAAAGACAGATCCGGAGGCAAAAATGGTAGGCATGTAATACAGAATATAGCATAATACTCGACCAAAAGGCCACCATAATAATAAATCTTCTACTAAAGTTACTGGCATAGTTATAGTAATGATGAGGATATCATAAAGAGCCAAAGTCATTAAGAAAATATTCATAGTTTTACGAACTTTTTTCTGTGTATGATCGATCGTCGATCGAATCAATACAATATTGCCATACAAGCCAGTAATAAAGATAAGTACTGCAACAATGGCCACTATGACATACATGACATGTCCAAGCGGAGGAATGGGAAAAAGTGGTGGTTTTGAAATGTTCTGAATTTGATGACACAATTCCAGTTTTCCTCCAGAGCGCGTTCTATTAGCATTAAATTGTAATTCATCTTGGTTTGTAGCATTTGAACAAGGCATGATAGTATATTTAGAATTGATGGTAATGTTAGGACTGAATAGTTTTATAATAAGAAAGATAATGATAAGTTTATTATAACAATAAACAAAACCAAGATTTCTACGTGCGATTTAATATAAGCGGTATATAATTGACAATTTCAATCGCTATCATTTAAAGCTAGGAGTAAAAGTTCAAGAAATTGCAATGAAGGGTAAACCGCAAGCAATATGATTATTTTTTTTATTATCTTTAAATTGTGTGCCTTCAAAATAAGAACGAAAGTTGGATAGTAGTCGGCTGGGTTCACAGATTTTTGATACTGTAAGGATATCTTTGATGGGAGAAATTTGATAAAAATTGCTGACCGCTGACTTATTCCAAATGACAATTATTACAATTCCGCTCCCGTATATATTCAATTCAATCATAATACGGCATGAAATGTAATTAAACTAATAGAATAAAATGAAATAATATTAATATCAATAAAGATACTTGTATCTATTCTATTATCAGTATGTAATCTCATAAAATCTTTGTGATGTTAAGGTGTTCAACTATTGATAAAATGTAATTAACAATATCATAATAGAATAAGATAAGATTCCTAACAATTAATTCCTCAATTTCAATATTTTAGATTAAAGTAAAGAATAATATAATCCTAATTTAATCAATATTAAAGCTAAAGAGACAGGATAATGTCGACTATTATGGATGTATCGATGTCAATAATAGTGACCAAAGTACTCTTATATCAATCCGAAATAATTGTTATTCGTATTTATTATATCGAAGCATAAAATTTTCTAAGAATAGTGCCTGTAGATGAAACGATGAAATGGATATTACAGAAAAATCTCTATGTAACGTAGGTTTTAGATTTTAAGCGTAAAACTATTAGATATCTTATTTTTTATTTGTTTACCATGAATTGCAAGTAACTAATACCACTTCTTTTGTCGAATTGCTACTTGTTAAGGTTAGTTCTGATGCAGTAAGCAATTAAATGTGCAAAGAATAGAAAAATTATACAGAGACGCAAAGTCTGCAGGCCAAATAATACATATAAAAGATAGTAAGCTAAAATAGGAAGAACGGTTACGGAAACTTAAAGGTAGATTATTTAATAAATAGCGACGTCAATCACTGTAATTATTCATGAGGAGAATTTCAAAACACACTTTGGAGTATAATTGTAAAAACGATTGCTTACTTTAATCATCATAGGATATTTCTATAGCCTCCTGAAAAGAGGAAATTTTGATCTTTGATTTGACTTTCACTATCCGATCTAGAGAAGATGCTAAATATCAAAACTACAATAGTACATCGCAAAAGTATGATTAAATACGGATTGAAAGTAAAAGGCTTAACTATTTATTAACTTATAAAGTTTCAGAGAATGAAAGCGACTTGGTATAATAAAAATGATATTTTAGGTTTATGATCAGTTGAATCATTATTATAGTCCACTTGTGTAAAAAGATAATTTTTCTGTAATGATTACTAGGTCATTAAGTGATCACAATAACTTTTCAATTATATCTCGCGTATCTGCTTTACGTATTAGAAATCATCCTGTAAATGTATTAAGTAATAAGAAATTTATGTCTAATTTTGATAATCCTTTTTTATTAGCTCATATTGGTTGTTTTGAATGAAGTATATATTATAATCTCGAATATTATATCATGCGGATGATACAATGCTTTTTACATCCGGTTTTTCTGTTCTATACCGAAACGGTTACCTTTGCTTCATTTTCAACATGTAGCAAACGCTATAGTAGGGCTTTTATCTATAAAATATAGGACATGTTTACATGATATTTAATAATATAATTGTGGAAGAGTTAATTCTGATATTATGGCATTTTAGTATTCTATTGAATTATTAATATGAGCTGATGATGTTACAGATTTAAAGTGTCAATATTTATGATCGGTGTTTACGTGTTGTTGATAGGAAATGTGTGGTTGGGAATCGATACACCTGTCTTTTAAGAGGACGCAAATAGCTTATTCTGTATTATTGCTAAGGGTATACTAGCATTACCATTATTAGTTTAAACCAGTACATATAGTACACATGTCTTCCTACTTTTACCTTCGTTAATAATGTATGATTATTGAAAATTTTTGCAACCGGTAACGTTAGTATCAGACTAGACGAATGGCAGGTGCTTGAATTGATTGTTATCATAATTATAATAAGTAAAACGTTACCTTTAAAAACAAAAATGTGCTAAATTGAACTATATTATTTTAAGATAATACGCTTATTGGATAACTATGAGTGGATAAAAAATGAGGATCTATGTTATAGTATTTTTACATACATTTTCTTACATGCTACTTCCATTCTGTACTCATACGTTCTTACCTTACGATTATATAAACTGATTTATGCTTATAGGTTTATATTAACTATAAATGTGCCTTATGTTATGTTACAGTTTTCCTAATAAATTTTACATTATCTGCACATTATACGAGGTTTACTACCTGACTCAAGCAGTATTACGAATCACATACATAACAAGTGTGTATTGATATACCTATAAATAACATATAATAAGATTGCTGATGTATACAGATATAGTTTGAACTGATATTTATTATATCTTTAATAGAATAATCAACTAATTCCTGTTTATCACGTTCTGTAATAGTTACATAATTAGTATGTTACCTTCTTCCTATATATGGCTAAATATCACGATGTTATCACGTCAGGCGTATATAGATGTAGTTATGGTACTATATTAAGGTTATCTATATATGTATTCTCATGTTGCCATACTTGGCATGATAGTCTATTTGTAATGACTAAACTAGGGAAACCTTTCTGTTAGTGATGATCTTGTGATCTACGTCAGTAGATCAAAGGTCACAATAAAGAAAGTATATAAACTCTTCGTTTTAACAATAAAGTTAGTTCTTCAACTTAATTACTGGGTCTCCTTGCTGAGTGCAGATCTAGTACTTGTTACAAAATTTGGAAGTTGTAACACTGTTCTTATTACTTATAGCTTTTATCTTAATTACAGTTCTTTAAGCAATATCAGTTTTAAGTTTAATCATGTAGTCATCATTACTTATTCACTCCTCTAACCACTGAAATAAATATTCGAGCCATAATTAAAAAATAATACCGTTAATCATTTTGTTATACTTTACTTATGTAATAGCTTCGCTACAACTGCATCTAAGTTTCACATTTTATAAAATTACTGTGATATTTGACCGTTCATATTTGTGACGGTATATAAATGCTTAATCTCAAAATATATATCATTACCGGGAACAGTTGAAAGCTAGCAGTCATGGCCGTAAATATCGGTATGTGGTATAAATAGTACATACGCCTAGAGTACTTGAGCCATATTATCATCAACTACTGTCAACTAAATAGTTTATTCTGCCAATCTGTTATTACCATTAACTAGTTGCGTTTTTGCAATAGGACTAAGGTCAAACAGATTTGGTTTGAATTAAAATCATAGTCAATCGTTGTTCAGTAATACAGTATATGTAAGCTGCACAATCTAAATCGTTCCAGAACAGACATTTCCCACCGTGTTTCGGAGTATTGTATAGATATTAAGGCCATACGACACATATGAAAATATTGAAATTATTCCGCACGAGTCAGAAATGCTTGATAAGCTTATAATGAATATTACAATCTGAGAAGAAATCGTAGCTTAACATTCGTGTTATTTGTTGCTTATAATTATTTTGTTATTAGGAAGTATTTCTAAACAGTTGGTTCAAATAGCGGATACATTTATCAAGCCATTTCATCGTCAGCTACTATTAAGTACTTTAAATTCTGGCTCAATATACTATAGCAGTTTAGCTAAAACTATTTCAGCGTTGTTTTCCACGTTTTCAGCTGGTGATTAATATCCTAAAGATATTTCTTTCGGTACCCTATTGTTAACTTTAATACATAATATAAATATTTTTTCGATTTTCGATTACTCTTTCGGTATATAAGCTGACGATCAAAATCAGATCGTCATATTACTTATGAAGCGTTAAAGTAATAAAATCAGTCTCTTGAGAAGTTTACTCGAATTCGTAACTATTTAAATGTAAAGTTTAAAAAAACTAGCAACACACGATTATTATAGCTTATTGAACTGGAAAGTTTCCATGCGAAAAAAAATTTTATCTTTTATTTTTATTGAAAAGATCTGTTATTAAATCAACATTACAGGTAAAATTCATTATACAATCCTGTACCGAGCCTAAAAAATTTACCTACATAATTTTCTACATGCAAAAATAATACGAGGGATGGAAGGTATGTGATCTATATTAATAACTTGCTACCGTTTCCGAAATATTACTAGGATTGTGGGTTTGAAACTAACATAAGTTAATGTTGTTGAATAATTGATAGAAAATCTGCTATTGATTCAACATCAGACTTACAAACGTCGTTCAGTAACCCAGTAGGTTACCTATAAGAATCTACAATCAAACAGACAATTACATCATTGGTCGCGAGTTAGCTGTGAAGATACTATCTACTGTATTATCTTCTACTGCTGCATAGAAAGGAAACAAAGAGTACGAATTATCCTAGAAACTAATATCTATGAAGAATTTTATGGCCAAAGAAATTTAGGAATCAAAGGAACAATCTTTTGGAATAAAGTTCGCTTATTCAATACCGTATAATGTATTGGTGTGACAGATTCGGAATGTTTTACTTAATTGCGTCTTCTATCTATCTTGATATTCTCTACAGGAAGAGTGAAGTAACTAATTAGGCTAGCATATTAACCATAAAAGTGGATCATAGAGAAGAGCTTCAAACGTAATATATAAGATTGGGTATTACAAAACGTAATGACCATTGTAAAACTATATGTATGCAATTGTATAGATAAAAAAAATTATTTACTTTATCATAAATATGCGTTGCAGATATGTACTTATTACTGCCAGCTTCAATCATACCATGTGATTTTGTTTTTGCTCTGTTAAATGAATCGGCTATCGCTTCAAAGGAGAGCAGCTTCCACGCAGCAAAAAATTTAGAAAAGATCACGTCGGAAAATCTCCATTTTTTCGAGCTATACATATACTTAAAGTATCTCAAGATACGTATTATTCTAATTAGACGATCTATGAATCGTATGTTCATTCCACCACAGCAGATAATTTCTGACCTCATCAAGTGTTATAGGAAAGTAAAAAAGCAAGCTGATTGCAAGGTGACTGACTCTCTGACTAAAGAGCCACGGCAACAATTCGAACAGAACCGCTAATAAAGTATCGAGAACTACGTATCAATCAATTCAAGATAGCGCTGTGATACATCCAAAGATTTTAGAAATTATTAACCAAAATACTTCTACGACAACATCGATATAGAGAAAAGTCTTTTATTTAAGGCTATTATAACTAATTCGAAAGTGAATGGTACCAAGATCTGTTTTATTTTAGGCCATACATAACTTTCTACAGAATTAAGCAGTAAAAATGACATATTGGATACTGCCAAAACTTTGGACGAGCGCTTCTCCAATACAAATATTAAGGCATATCAATTCCGTGGTAGCCATTCTGTAACATAATGTATATTAGCGACGCTATACCTACAGTATATAGAAATGTTGTAGTTTATGCATTAAAGTAGAGATAAACTCTATAGATCTTCAGTTAATGGACTGTATAGCTGCTTAAATTCATTTAAACTTTGTAAGTAATTATCCGCATCTATTTTGAATTTTTACTATTTGGTTCTTAAGAGTAAAATTCAAAGTCATTTAAGCGGCATTGACTACAATTTATCATGTTTTCGACGCCTGATATTCGTGGTGCTATATTCGAACTTGGTCTACAGCTTACTCAATTTATTTAATCATAATTTTATTAATCAGTCAATTTACTTAAATTCTAAATTTTATATTATTGGATATATAAATATCAAATTCGAATAAACTCATTGTGAAAATTGTTGCCGGGTGTTGGTTTTACTCATCATATGTGCCTGCGATTACAGTTGTGATTCAGTATTTGACTGAAATTTTACAAACTTGCATAGTGCTTAAAATCTTTTAGAAATAATATCGTTGTGTATAAGACAAATTTAAAATTAGACGTTTGATTGCTAAATTCGAAAGGAATTCGGTTACTTGAAGCTTGAATTAGTGTACGACTTTGACGCTTATGCAAGAATAAATCTGACACAATAGCTATATAGTTTCGATTATTGTACCGTTAGTACTTTGAATATAACAGCCATTATTTGTATAAAAAGAGAAAAATATGCACTTCTCAAAGCCATCTTGAATTAATGTCGAAAATAAGAACAATTAAGAAATGAATTTAACCAATGAAATCAATAGCTAACCTTATATAACCCTTCATAATTATATTTCAATCGATTGCGCACCCGTTTAATTTTATAAACTGGCTTTGATAATAACTAATTGTAAATTTGCATAACATATATAGTAAGATTTTGTCTAGATAGCCTGGTTCTACCGCAGTTGCAGACTGTTTATTCTGATGTTTAAATTCAATTTGTCAAACGCGACAATTGTAAAACTTTATATTTTTTACAAATTTTGAATGCTGTACTGTACTTAGTTTGATTAAATGACTGTTCCCTCTTTACCGGCTTTGACAAGAATCAGATATAAATCTATTGTGCGTTAAAGAATTATTCTGCGACTGATATATGCTAAATAAAATAGCAGGAGATTGGAACACCTGTGTGGAACGGATGTTTAATGAACACGAATTTCTTTGATCAACAAAGATGCTGACAGAAATCAGTTGGCAATTGTCTTCAAGTCATATTTCCTTTTCACAGCATAAAATATTTTATGCGCTTTGAGAATTCTCTGACGTTTAGCATATCATTATCCTCGAAGGAGCGATAATTTAACAATAATTTTACATTTTTCATGTTCTGGTACAATTATTCTTCCTACTCATTGAGTCTTTAGACACTAGAAAGGAAATAGTTTTTGCATATGCTTCGGAAGAAAGAAAATATATTTGAACGAACGTATCTATTTAATTTTAATAAATCTCGATCTCTAGTTATGTATTAAACTAAATTTCATAAAAAAGATTTATTAGCTTACTCTTTCAATTGTAAAATATAACTACAATATCAGATAATAATTGCTGTGTAAATATAAGTTCATATATTGATCTATTTAATAATTTATAGATTAATAATAAACATAAAACAAATTGCAACTTACTTCTCCCAGACTTGTGATTTAAAAATCAGTATTAGAAATCAGATGCTTACATCTAGACTAACATGCAAAGGTGATCTTTATTCTATCTGTTGTTAGCGATGGATGAGTCGTCGCTAAAAAAGAAGGATAAGTATCTCAAAATTTTAATACCATCACTAATTGAATAGGGGGAAAAATAGCAAAATTCTAAATGAGATATCCTACTTATTAAGGCCGGATTTATTGAATTTAGGAGTCGTTATTGTAATAGAATTTCTAATGTACTATAATACCCGCAGTTGCAAAATCAGCAAAAGTTCATGAGATATCGTATCTATAACTAATTTTATAAATGCTTTATAATATCAAAATAATTTGAGCTATATTATTGTAAATAGTTTTGTCCAGATTTCTTTAAGAAGTTTTTTGCTATCAAGATATAAAAACTGATAATGAGACCTTTGCAGAAATTGTAATTTTCTGCATTGTTGTTTTATGTCGTAGTTATAGTATCATGAAACGTAATTTATACACTTAATAAAAATTTTATTATTTAAATTTCAATCAATCTTAAGCCATATTCAAGTTGTATCACACTCCATTCTGAACAAAATGTTCATTCGCTAGGAGAACAACATTGCAGACATGGTTCTGAACTTTTCACTATAAGCCTAAAAATTATCTTTCTCGCTATTTAGAGTAGGAATTTGTATGTCTCGATTTCAGTAAGATTCGATAGAACGTAATTTTTCAACGTAAAACCTCAGTTTTATCAAACCGAATAGAACAAAAAATTCGTATTTAATTAAAACTCTTACGATAACAATTAGATCCAGTATACGAGTCTACAATATGATATCAAAATTTTTAATATTTTCACCATTAGTTACCGATACTTTATTAGAATGCCGTAGATAATTTCTAAGCTCTTTATTGGATAAGCCAAATTGGTAGCCTCTTAATGGAATAAACAAGTACAACTTCCTTTCATATTTACAGAAGGAATGTATGAGTTAAGGTCTCCTCGTATAGAAATTTGTAAATGTTTTACTAAAGCTGCTTAAATCAACCACCAAGGGTTATGTACTCGTAGTAGCATAGTTTCAGAAATATTCATATTTTTATTGTCGTATTCTAGAGATGCTGAATTGAAAATCAGATCTTGAATATCGCATTTATAATCTACCAAAGCTTCATCGAATAACAACAGTCACAGTTCACAGCAGTCTGAGTTACAGAACTCCTGATCTTCAATTATTGCTCGCTCACCTACATTAAAACAGAAGCTACTATTATGAATAGTAACGTATTTTCACTGTCGTATTATTTAAAATGCCTGTAAGTGTAATCGTAATCAACACTTAATGAGAAATTTGAAGATTCCTTCCTTACTGATTATATGAAAATTGACTAATATTACATTACGATAAGTTTAATCAGAAAATAATCGAGTTTGATTCCTCACGGGTTCGAGAACACTTTAATCCTGAAAATTAGGTTTTGTTTTCTAGCGCACAAATATGGTTGCTATAAAATTACATACAGAACTTAGGATTAACTTATGTCATATTGTTATTAAAGGTTGATATTAGGACACGTCTAAAGTAAATAGGTGATTTAAATTAAGTAATTTTTTCGTTTACCAAGACTATAAAAGCAAACCAAGGACTTCACATATAATTCAAATTCGAGAATAAGCGATCATTATTTGATCTGCAAGTTAGCCATAAAAAATACACGATAGATAAAACTCACGATAAGTAAAGCCATTAGATTTCACTTTATGAGCCTACTATACTCTTTTACTATTTATTACTTAATGTGCTTTTTATCTTTCAGTATAGCACCAAGGTATTTGTAACAGTTCCCTAATTTAATCTTATACTGTACTTAAGGGTGAAGCATTTATATCGAAACATCAGCATTTACGGTAGAACAATATTTATGAAAAATTATATTGTCACAGTATATAAGCTCAGATCACTGATTTAGAACGTTACCATTAGATATTAAAGGCACATTCTTCGGTGTTACTGACATTTATGGTTTAGTAAATATGATTTTATTTTGATCGTAAGCACGCTAACACCCACAAAATAACTTAATTCTGCGGTACAAGACTTTATCATGTCGTTAATCATGTCAAAGCTCTACTGCAAAGTTAACCTTCACATGGAATAGATATTATTATGCTAAGAATTAGTAAATGGTAAAAGAAAAATTGAATTTATTGTGCTGCTAAATGGCTTTCTTTAAGCGTAAACTATTATTATCTATATGATCGTACGTTATTAAGGATGAGGAAAAATTTGCATATTTTATTTAAATGAAAAATACCGATAGCTAATATCCATTAATGATGACATAGCAACGATTTAACGGGAACATGATATTTATTTGCTGCAAATTATGCCTATTATTTATTTGCTAATGTGCCTAATAGATATCAGCACATACATGATTCTCCTAAGAATAATATATTATTCAAAATTAAATTTTTACTGAAAACATTGACGAACAAAAGCTAAAGAGTTTTAATTAATGATGATCGACTAAATATCTAATATCGGACAGGCTATCATTAATGTCTTAGTCAAGTGGATTAGTAAAGTTAGTAAGAAAATGGCAGGAAAGTAAAATGGTTACTGAAGGAGAAAACTTAAAAATGCACAGTATTTGGGATCGTACAATTCTTACACACTTAATATTTTAATAAAGTCGTTATAGTTGAAGATTATTTAATTTCTATTCTTATATTTGTAATATGCTATTACTGTATTAGTGATGGTTATAATTTTTTAAGAAAGTTCTACTATAAATTGCATAGACGATCGGATTAATGATGCTGTTGCTGTAGCTTATTAAATGGCTAGTTGTATAGATCATACGAAACGTTTTGATATGATCCGATGAAATTTTACTAAAAGCAGCGACGATGAAGCATGCAAAAAGTGGTAACCAGGTCAAGATAAAAGTTGTGACGATTAAAACTAACATTTGGGTGCTTTGTTTCGCTGCGGTGTTATAAATATTTTGCGCTAACGTTGAATCAAATATTCGATGTCTAACTTTATTAAGTGAATAAATAAGGCCACCATAAAGGAATAGGATTGTTATAAATGGAATAATTAATACGATCATTGTTAGAAATAAAACATAACTGACGTTAGCTACGAAAGGATCTGGCGAAAATATCACTCCACATTGAGGAAAATTAGTATCGTCCAAATAACGAGTATATAAACAACATGGTAACATGCATAGAAAAGATAGGCAAAATATTATAAATATAACTATGAGCTTCTTTAATTTTGTGAAAGTTAAGAACGTAAAAATTGTTCTTATACTCCTATAACGATCTAAAGCTATAGCTACCATGGTGAAAACTGAGCCACAAGCGAATAACACAGGAAGATTAAAATTTATATAGCAAGCTGTGCGTCCAAATGGCCATTTTAGCGTTAAATCGTAGGTCAAAGTTTGAGGCATTGAAATTAACACCACCAATACATCGTAACACGATAGTGATGCTACTAAATAGTGGAATGTTGACTGCATCCTACCATTGCTGTTTTTCATTATAATGTAGATCACCAAGATATTGCCAACCAGTCCACCCAAAAAAATGATTGTAGCTACAGTGATGATAATCACATAGAAGTAAAGTGGAAAAAAGCTTTCTTCCACGGGAGACGAAGTTGAAAAGATATAAAGTGTAGTAGTATGACTGTTGTTCATATTATCCATCATTGGCTAAAGTACTATCATTTTTAAGTAGATTGCAATATTCAAATCAACGCAGCACAGTTATGATAGAGTGTGTTTACTTGAAGGATGATGTTTCGGTTCGATAACAGGTACACTTAACTTTGAAAAATTGTTAAACCTATTACAACTTGATCAATGAAGAATTTAGAAATTGTTTATAAATGTATCTGAGTAAAGGTGAAACATTTGCACTTACAATCCAGTAATTTTATTATAAAGAATAGTAAAATATTGCATAAAGAATTGAAAACCTACAGAAACTAGACAAGGTTAAATTATTTCTAATTTTTTCTACATAAAACAGAAATTATACGAAATATAATTATTATCATTGTCTTTGAAGGTATTATTATCCAGTTAATTATTCTATTAGCCATAATTACAATAACATAGTTCTCGATTTAAGAATATGCTGTTATCACTTGTCCAACCCGATCGTCTGGCTATTTAATTAGCGTTAATATGCCTTAATAAAATAACTATAATTTGAATTGATGAGTTTAAATATGACATTGTCATTATTATGACTGCCGACATTTAATATGTGCATGACAGTTGAATTTTTTTATAATGCATTGAATGAATATTGATTATAATACCTGCAATTTTACTAATAGTTATTAAAAATGCTATCCATAATAAACTTTTTGGATCGTATGCTATTCCAGTACGATATGATGTATCAAAGGTTGATGGTAAATATTATTTTAGATTATATTGTTTTGAGCTTTAGCAGTATCGGTAACACTGCTGAATAGAGTTTTCATATAATGCATGCATTTCTATTGAATTAAAGTCACATAGGCACGTTAATTTAATAGTTGCATAGGTTGCTTTAGGTATTGTATTGAAAAATACACAAAGCAAGAATGCTATGAAGTAGATGTAATCAATGCGCCTATGCATTTTTATAATAATTATTTTAAATTTAAATAAGAAAGTTATTGTGACTGTTCAACAAAAAAAAACAGAAAAAGTATTTGTTAGAAATGTTAGCAACACTCTCATTCGGTTTCATTCAAGTACAGTATATGCTCCTTATCCAAAACAGACGGAGTTATATGTGCTGTTATAGTAGCAGGCGTTGAACAAAGATGGCAATGTTCCCATAAGAGGTTACTCACCGTAAGATCTGTATCTTAAACTATCGACTGTAACGTGTTACTTTAAGTAGAGCCTAAATTAAGAATATAATATACAAGAGTCCTATTACGCAGCTGAGTATTATAGCTGATAATATTAATAATTAATGTACGACAAAGATGTACAAATCCACAAAAGCAGAACTTGAAAATAAATTAGGGTAACGAATGTAAATGAAAATTTATATAGCAACTTTCAAGAAACACAATGAATATAATCAATTATTACCATCACATTGAAATTTTCAGAAAAGGAATCTATTAAAGAGATTAGATTTATTGCATGTGAGAAAATGCACGGAAAAGAAAGCCTTATTACTATTAATTAAAGGCTATGAAAACATTCAGGATGGGCACAATGATTTGAATGAGACCGTGCTCAAAATTTAACAGTCAAAATAAGATAGATCTGCTTCTGGCAAAATTTTGGTGATCAATGAGAACCAATCAATGTAGCAAATTAGAAAATTACCAATAGATGGTAAGTAGAAATTAATTACCATGATTAAAGAGACAAATGACAATCTTTATTGGAGTTAAGAAATTTAAAATTAATAAAAAATTCTAATGGTAAATTCATTGCTGCTTTGGTATATACGATAAATGGTGTGACAGTGTTATATGTTGCATAAGAGTAGAAATAGCTATGTTAGGATAATTCTGTTAGCCTATCCTTATTTAGCTAACTTCTAATTTGGATATACTGTGTTTTAATATAGCACTGAATTTTTATGATAGTGACACATATACACGTACTGAAATTAATAGTTATAATAGGGAATGCAAATCATCTACTTACACTTCGAATCATTGTGATTGTAATTTACTTATGGTAGATTGTAAATTATCGTGGAAATGTTCCATGATAGGACATATCGTAATCTGACTATTCTGTATTAGTCACCAGATGTCTATGTTCGTAAATACTGCTGTCTGCATTAAGGAGCAGTAGCTATAATTAATATCTAGTTCAGTAAATGATTCCAAAGTTAATCGTACTAACTGTGACTCATGAACTATAGAGGAATAGTATATAAATGCAGTATATTGTGTAATAAAGTGGATTCTCAAACTTGGTGTTTAACGTAAAATACGAGGCGCCTAAGTCTTAGTGTAGTCTGCTAGTAGAGTAAAAGTGTTTTTGATAGAGCAGATATCGTTCCTTAATACGTGGTTCAAGGAATTGACTTATTGATCGTGCATTACGTTATCTTGTTGCAAAGCTGTTTTGTGACAAATGGTATGAAAGAATCAATTCTAGACGATTTTACCTTTGAATTAGCTAACTATCTGTACGCTTAAACTGCAGTAATTGCTTTGAATTATATACCAAATTATGTTTCTGATCCTTTTAAACTTATCAAATAGAAACTGTTTCATACTGTATTATCAATGGAATTGGATAGACGAGGAAAAATCAAAACGCAACTTTTTCATAAAAATTTAGAGGATTGGAAGCAAGATATTTAACAAGCAAATATAATAGGCTTGACGTTTAACCTGATGGCCGATTCATTAATAAGTATTAAATCAAAGTGGTGCATAACTGAACATACTAGCATTTGATAATTAGATCATTTCACCCTCATCATGTACTGTACATCATACAAATCTGTTATGATTTTGATAGTGCCTGTAGTCAGTAACTCGAGTTAGGTGTTTATTGAACTGTGAGCGCAAATAGTCAGAGTGAGTCATAATCCCCGTCGGGCTTTTAAGGCATCGAATATCGATCATAAGAGAATCATTAAAGTCAACCATATAGCCAAATATCTAGAAATATAGATGCAAAGGTGATATATTTACCCCTAAATCGCTACCAACGACTTAATTTGCTTTTTTTTATTAATAGTATGTACGGTAATCAGCTCTGATTACTGCTAAACTGACTATTTTTATTAAACTTTACTGTGAGTAGTGATGTAACTCATTGCAACCGTTGCATGATCAAGAATTCTAAAATATTGATTAATTACCGTAATTTATACTTGATATTGCCTGTGAGTGCTAAAGGTATTTGCAGTGGAAAAAAATTAATGTAGCTGCAAACTAATAAATAGGAGATTAAAAACTGCCGATGATATTAGATATCAACATTTAGGAGGTTAGAGTGATTAAAAATTTCGTTTAAGTAACTGATTACAGAACTATTTTCTCCTTTTTTTCCAATCGCTTTTATCAATACTCATTAACCCTGGAATAAATAAAAAATTTGTAGACAGCTCATTAAATTCACCTTTATTGGTATCACTCATGATCATAAGCATAAATCGGTATCAAAAATGATTTATTTAAATTAATATAATAGATTCAAACTGTTTCTACAATTACTAAAGATATTAATTGTAACCTGGACATAATTTTATAGACTAGAAAACAAGGCAATTTGATGTCCTTATTTATATTAAATTCATCGAAACCATAGCAGCTAAATTAAACATTATTAATATTCTTAACCGAAAAAATCGTAACTTGTATGTTCATTTTACTATACTTCATATAAAAAAATTTTCATGTTTCCTATACTTTCTCATTTGATTTATATATATAATTGTATTCTGTGAATTATGACTTTATGAAGACCCAGAAAAATTCAATTCTTTTAGATTACTTTTTGATTGACATCATTCATTTATTAAGAAATTGCGTTTCTATTTACTTTTTGTAATAATAGAATTCTTAGCTATATAGTATTAAAAATATTTTGCAGTTCTTTAATAGAAATCTTTAACTCATCTAATCAGTTTTATAACAATTTAGCGTAGATAGGAGTAGATATTCGTATCTTATCTTGGAATAGCAATGTATTTATAAGCATATATTTGTGCAAATATATGCTATATACATATACAATATATGCTATATACATATACAATATATGCTATATACGGTGGCATATTCTGTCTGAACTTGTTATTATAACACAGCGTATAGCCTTTATATATATTGAATATAGCACTAAACTAAAGTAGCTCACCTAGAGGAAAAATAACTATGTTGAACTACCTTAATTGTGGCATGATTATCGATAGATAAAGAATATTGGTACATATTAGTATGTTGCCTGGGAAATCAGATAATATATAGTTTTTATTGAAGATAAAGATGCTGACTGTAGGATTTGGTACACAAAAATACATATACAGAACAAAGAAGCCTACAATATTACGTAATGAATAAATGAAAGGTCAAATTAGCTACGTTTGCAGTGAGTACGAAAATTTTAAGCATATTTTGATTCGATTTAACTTTATATAAATCACAAAAAGGAATAATTCAATTTACTCTGTAGTAACCAAATCTAGTTATCTTAATTGACAGCCGGGAAAGTTTAAAATTAAGGCATAGATTAATTGTGAAAGCGCCGAAGCAGAAGGAAGCAAATTCTTTCTTCTTGAATTAAAAAGCGTTAACGGATCAAAAAATTAATAACTAGTTACTTACTATCACATTGAAAAAACTAGTCTAGCAAAACTGTGTAGTTCTCTTGTTGTTAGCCGGTAGAACTGTGCCGCCATTAAGATGCTTGATTTTGCTTTCATTGATATTTCGCTAAAGAATGAAAATTTTTAATTGCTCTCAAATTAGTAAAGTTATGAATCATGTAAGCTTAGTCAGATTATATTCTAGAGTCTACGGATAACTAAACTAACGATCAAATCATAAGTAAGTCGGTTTAATCAGCGACTGCAGTAAACATTACAGAAATGAAACACTAAGAAAACCTACTAATATCTAGCAGTCAAGACTTAAATAAAGCATTTGGGTTTATATTGTAGTTATATTCCAAGTTAAGGTATAAA
>NW_002060946.1:7843493-7849960 GCF_000150275.1 Trichoplax adhaerens | reverse complement strand
TTCCATTACATCGACATCCTATCCAGTTTATAATTTCAACGCGACACCGGCGATAAAGACTAACAACAGCTTCAATAGTACAACCCAGCCATTTCAATGTCTAACTCATTTTGGTCCATATAAGTTAACATTTCAAATTATTATCATTGTAATAGGCGCTATGATATTAGTTACTGGTGTTTTAGGCAATTTAATGGTCGTTCGAACTGTTTATCAAAATCGCCATGGTTCGATGTCCTCCTTAACATATACATTAATAGCAAGCCTGTCCATTTACGATATTTTTGTTGTAATATTAACCCTACCTTTCACAATAGCTGAAGATTTATTATGTTACTTCCCCTTTGGAAGAGTCTTATGTCACTTGTTTAAGCCGCTACCAGCATTTTTCGCAACAGGGTCAGTCTTTACCATGACTGCAATAGGCATAGATCGTTATCGGGCTGTAGCTTGTTCACTTGAATATCGTGGCAATCAAAAACGGAAAGCACTGATGTTAGTTGGTATATTTATCTTAGGTTTCATTTGTTCATTAACTAGCTTTATTTTAACACGCTACGATGATGAAACATCTCCAGAACAACCAATATGTTACATGAATTTTATTACTCTAACTGGATCTGAAATTTATGTGCCAAGTACTTTTGTCTTTCTTTTCATCTTGCCTCTTATGATAACTATAACCATCTATCTACGCGTAATTGCTTATTTGCGATGGCTAGGAGAATCCAAAAACAATTTATTGAAGAAGAATCGAGTATTCTATAATGCTGCTGCTCGTTCCTCGATAAAAATGATGCTGGTCATTACAATGTTATTTGTAGCATGCTGGTTACCCTTATATTGCTGTTTCTTTATTATTGCTTTTCGAGTTTTACCATTTGCCACAACACCTCATTTTTATGTTATGTATGCAATATGTCATCTATTAAGTTATGTTAATGCAGTTGCCAATCCAATCATATATGCCGGTTTTAATAAGAAATTTCGTTCCGCATTTAAATCTACTGGCTATGCTGGAGAAGCACAAACCCGCTATACTGTCAATTAAATGCTGATAATGTGCTCTAATATTTTAGGCTTCTATTTCAAATTTCATCAATTCTATATTTTAAATATCAATTAATTGAAATAAAAATCGATACCGGTATATGTTTATGGCACGACTGCAAGCCCGACACGTAAAATTAAAAAATTTATTGCTTACAGCTATGACAAAAAGCTGTAAACAGAACTTGCATTTGTGTATTAATTTATTATCATCATTGAAATAACCATTAGCCCCGCCATAAATATTACTATGACCAATCAATTACGGTTTCATTTTCCCCTAATTATACAAATAGTTATTCGGAAATAATACCTTACAGATTTTGAGCTGATGTGTATGATTGAAGCATTATCGCTTTAACTAATAGACGTACTGTAATACGTAATTATCAACCCTAGATAACTACCTTAAAATAATGCGATAAATGTTGCTATATAATAAACTACCATCACTATAATTTGGTTCTTTATTGAGAAATCATTTTGAAAGAATTACGTTCCATAACAGAATATACTTCATAATTCTTAAATATAGGCTCACTACAAACTTCTTAGAATTTCATAGAATTGGGATAGTTGCATATGTATCAATTTCTTCTTGCCACATAAATTATCTTAATATGATTTGCCGATATTAATAAAAAAATTGAATGGTTTAAATTGCTTACTTAGTTGCAATTCCGATATTAAAAATTAAAACATGATAAACTTCTACTTAAAGGCGTAATGTCTGATGTAGCACAAATTTTATAATTAGTCTATGAAAACTAAGTCATTTTTTCAATCGCATTAATAAGGCATTTTGATATCGATGATCGTCCTAATAATCAGTTGTATATTTAAATACTAGCATAAGAATTTATTAAAAAAGCAAAGCAATCGATAAATATTATCTAGGAGTTAACATAACTTATAATATTTAGTCAGCTACAAATTGACCCAATCAAAATAGTTATTTTTTTGTAAACATGTTTTGATTATTCAACTGTTACAATTTCTTTAGTATATTTTCATTTATTATGATTATTATCATATTTAACGCCACTGATTTCATAATAATTTTACATAAATTTGGCATTAAGATAGTAGGCACTTAATGTACCAGTAATCTACAATCTTATTGAGAATTTTTGACGTCTTTCCTTCAATTCTATTGCTAATCGCCTTTTATATATGAGATAGATTGGATTGCTATTGTTATAATAAACACAAAGCAATATTGAATAATTTTATTATAGAAATACGTAATTGGCGAAAATGTAAAGAGAATCTTCTCATATTTTTTTTAATTATTCGTTCTTTTCTCCAGCTCCTTTTGGCATCAAAGTATATTAGATCCAGAAATTAATGGACATAACCCCAAAATTATGAATAAAGACATTATTACGGTGTTGCCTTGTCATCAGGATAGTTTAATAAGTACAGTAGTAGCTAGTATGGAGAATATCCATATTTGTAGTGCTAGGCAAGGTAAATAATGCCTTAAGGTAGATGTTGTTTGTAATAGTTCATTACATATTTGATATTGATTGTTATTGTGTGATAGATAGCAGTAAGATGATTCAAGTTCTAGTTGATGATAGTTGAATTAGACAACCTAAGAGCTTAGATTAAGATTAAGTATGAGTAAGAGATTCAAAATATTTACTGATAGAAAAGCTATGAAATGAACATCTCAGTTCGAGATGTTTCTCCTAGTAAGGTATAATAATAATACTGTTGTTGATTACAAATTAGACGGTTCCTATATAAACGGGAACATTTGAGTTGAGTGGGGTGGTAAAAAGTTGTAGATGTATCTTTGCTAATAAAAGTTTTATCTTTACAGTCTTTTGCTGTGTGTGTTTAACGTTAAGTAAAAGGGCGTTTAAGTCAGCAGCTACTTCTAGACTTTTACTGTACGTTACCTTGTCGCAGAAGTGAAATTGTGACAGACATATTTACCATAAAAATAATGACTTCATCGTCATTACTAATACATTAAATTATCCGCTGCTATTTAATAAATATTAAATAGTTATTACCAAATCTAAGCACACCTTCGGTAATAAAGGGCATCAAAGTCTGGTTAGAAGCTCCGTCGGATTTAAGTTGCTATGAAATCGGTATAAGTTTTCGTCATATGTGGATAATATATCTGCTATAATAAAAGTCTCTAGATTTCACGTGATGAGTAATCGATCGAAAATTCAACTTTACAAGCTGAAATCGATCCATTCTCTTCATTTAGATTAGGTTTCTTACGTAATTTGCCCATCGTCTACTTTATAATCAATCTATTTTAAAAATACGGCAATGTAGCTAGCGTTCATGTAAAATATTAAGAGAGCATTATAATATCATCGTCTCACATTTAAATTGCTTTATTTATGGCTAATCATGTTGAAAATGATGATCTAGACGATAGAATTTCAGTTCGAGTATTTTCTTATTTTAATGTATTATTCTATTGAAGTTAATTTCAGGATTTTTCCTCTATATATTTAAAGTAGATGAAGTAGTGGTAAACTAGATAGATCTAGGATTGCAATGTAAATATTTAAAGATAATGAATTTGTAGAAGATTACATTAGAATTTATACCTTAACTTGGAATATAACTACAATATAAACCCAAATGCTTTATTTAAGTCTTGACTGCTAGATATTAGTAGGTTTTCTTAGTGTTTCATTTCTGTAATGTTTACTGCAGTCGCTGATTAAACCGACTTACTTATGATTTGATCGTTAGTTTAGTTATCCGTAGACTCTAGAATATAATCTGACTAAGCTTACATGATTCATTACTTTACTAATTTGAGAGCAATTAAAAATTTTTATTCTTTAGCGAAATATCAATGAAAGCAAAATCAAGCATGTTAATGGCGGCACAGTTCTACCGGCTAACAACAAGAGAATTACACAGTTTTGCTAGACTAGTTTTTTCAATGTGATAGTAAGTAACTAGTTATTAATTTTTTGATCCGTTAACTCTTTTTAATTCAAGAAGGAAGAATTTGCTTTCTTCTGCTTCGGCGCTTTCACAATTAATCTATGCCTTAATTTTAAACTTTCCCGGCTGTCAATTAAGATAACTAGATTTGGTTACTACAGAGTAAATTGAATTATTCCTTTTTGTGATTTTTAAAGTTAAATCGAATCAAAATATGCTTAAAATTTTCGTACTCACTGCAAACGTAGCTAATTTGACCTTTCATTTATTCATTACGTAATATTGTAGGCTTCTTTGTTCTGTATATGCATTTTTATGTACCAAATCCTACAGTCAGCATCTTTATCTTCAATAAAAACTATATATTATCTGATTTCCCAGGCAACATACTAATATGTACCAATATTCTTTATCTATCGATAATCATGCCACAATTAAGGTAGTTCAACATAGTTATTTTTCCTCTAGGTGAGCTACTTTAGTTTAGTGCTATATTCAATATATATAAAGGCTATACGCTGTGTTATAATAACAAGTTCAGACAGAATATGCCACCGTATATAGCATATATTGTATATGTATATAGCATATATTGTATATGTATATAGCATATATTTGCACAAATATATGCTTATAAATACATTGCTATTCCAAGATAAGATACGAATATCTACTCCTATCTACGCTAAATTGTTATAAAACTGATTAGATGAGTTAAAGATTTCTATTAAAGAACTGCAAAATATTTTTAATACTATATAGCTAAGAATTCTATTATTACAAAAAGTAAATAGAAACGCAATTTCTTAATAAATGAATGATGTCAATCAAAAAGTAATCTAAAAGAATTGAATTTTTCTGGGTCTTCATAAAGTCATAATTCACAGAATACAATTATATATATAAATCAAATGAGAAAGTATAGGAAACATGAAAATTTTTTTATATGAAGTATAGTAAAATGAACATACAAGTTACGATTTTTTCGGTTAAGAATATTAATAATGTTTAATTTAGCTGCTATGGTTTCGATGAATTTAATATAAATAAGGACATCAAATTGCCTATTTTTCTAGTCTATAAAATTATGTCCAGGTTACAATTAATATCTTTAGTAATTGTAGAAACAGTTTGAATCTATTATATTAATTCAAATAAATCATTTTTGATACCGATTTATGCTTATGATCATGAGTGATACCAATAAAGGTGAATTTAATGAGCTGTCTACAAATTTTTTATTTATTCCAGGGTTAATGAGTATTGATAAAAGCGATTGGAAGAAAAGGAGAAAATAGTTCTGTAATCAGTTACTTAAACAAAATTTTTAATCACTCTAACCTCCTAAATGGTGATATCTAATATCATCGGCAGTTTTTAATCTACCATTTATTAGTTTGCAGCTACATTAATTTTTTTCCACTGCAAATACCTTCAGCACTCACAGGCAATATCAAGTATAAATTACGGTAATTAATCAATATTTTAGAATTCTTGATCATGCAACAGTTGCAATGAGTTACATCACTACTCACAGTAAAGTTTAATAAAAATAGTCAGTTTACCAGTAATCAGAGCTGATTACCGTACATACTATTAATAAAAAAAAGCAAATTAAGTCGTTGGTAGCGATTTAGGGGTAAATATATCACCTTTGCATCTATATTTCTAGATATTTGGCTATATGGTTGACTTTAATGATTCTCTTATGATCGATATTCGATGCCTTAAAAGCCCGACGGGGATTATGACTCACTCTGACTATTTGCGCTCACAGTTCAATAAACACCTAACTCGAGTTACTGACTACAGGCACTATCAAAATCATAACAGATTTGTATGATGTACAGTACATGATGAGGGTGAAATGATCTAATTATCAAATGCTAGTATGTTCAGTTATGCACCACTTTGATTTAATACTTATTAATGAATCGGCCATCAGGTTAAACGTCAAGCCTATTATATTTGCTTGTTAAATATCTTGCTTCCAATCCTCTAAATTTTTATGAAAAAGTTGCGTTTTGATTTTTCCTCGTCTATCCAATTCCATTGATAATACAGTATGAAACAGTTTCTATTTGATAAGTTTAAAAGGATCAGAAACATAATTTGGTATATAATTCAAAGCAATTACTGCAGTTTAAGCGTACAGATAGTTAGCTAATTCAAAGGTAAAATCGTCTAGAATTGATTCTTTCATACCATTTGTCACAAAACAGCTTTGCAACAAGATAACGTAATGCACGATCAATAAGTCAATTCCTTGAACCACGTATTAAGGAACGATATCTGCTCTATCAAAAACACTTTTACTCTACTAGCAGACTACACTAAGACTTAGGCGCCTCGTATTTTACGTTAAACACCAAGTTTGAGAATCCACTTTATTACACAATATACTGCATTTATATACTATTCCTCTATAGTTCATGAGTCACAGTTAGTACGATTAACTTTGGAATCATTTACTGAACTAGATATTA
>NW_002060946.1:7774332-7842440 GCF_000150275.1 Trichoplax adhaerens | reverse complement strand
AGTATTATTTTACTATACAAAATACCTAGAAAGTGATAGTGTCTTTAAGTTTTACCCTGCCAAATCATCATGTCGCCATCTTTTCTTCTTCATTATTTTACAAGGTATTATATAGATTACTATAGAAGTAGCCCTATAGAGCAAATGCCTAATCTAAAGAAAGGGCGTTTGATCGTCTATTCAAATTGTAAAGAAATTTGACTTAGTAGCAAAACCCTATCCTTAGAGAAAGGGGATTTATAACATGACGATAAAGTACTGTAATGTAGTCTATACTCGTACAGTTACAGTACAATCTGACGCTAAAACATCAACTGTCAATACTCGCGAATACTAAGCGATACTAATGTCAGAAAAGTAGTCGTAGTAGTCATATAAATTTTTTTGATAAGCGATTACTGTGATCTTCATAAAAAGCGAATTTTTCCGGATTTGTGTCCGATATAGTTTTCGGATTCTGGGACCGGTCGGGTTTGTGTCCGATATAATTTTCCTGTTTTGGAACCGGTCGGGTTTATTTTATGTCTGAATTATAATTTTTCTGTTTTAATTTTTGGATTTTTGTTCATGTAAAATATCGTAAGAGTTGATTTTGAGATTTGGACTTTTTGTTATGAATTTGAAACTTTGGAATTTTATGACGTGACTTGAAGTCACATTAGGAGATTTAGTGAGGAAAATAGAAAATAAGATGGAAATTGGTAGAGGTTGTGTTGATTGTTAGGTAGTTAGAATGTTGTTTTTATGACTAAATCTTGATGTTTAAAGGTTGATTTTTAGACTTTTATAGTGTATTAATGATAGAAATTATGTTAGAAATGAAGTAAGTTTGATGTATTTTTATAGTTAGCTTGTTACTTTTATAGTGTTTTGTAAGGGAATCGTAGGGTAAATTGTGTCTGAACTTTGAATGATTTTTGTTTTCTTAAATGGTGCAAAGTAGTTTTCTAAAACGGATCTTAAGAGCGATTGGTTAGCAAATGTTTAGTTTTAAATACCTCTGACGGCTCTACGAAGCCTATAAATGATGGTGCAATTAGAAAATTTAGGGAGAGAGTAGAAGAAGATTTTATTTGAAGAACTTGTTGAATTTAAAAGGCCTTCGGGGTCGAATTGTCGTAAGTTAAAACGTTCTTCTTTTTGAAAGGTTGTTTGGTCGTTGACAGTTTTTAAGTCTGTCATTTATTTTAATAATACTTAAAGTTAAGTATTTGTAAGGTTATTCGGTTTATACTTCTCTCCATTTTTGTTTTGAAATAAATTGTTGTTCGGTTATTTCCCCAAATTTTATTTGGTGTCAAAGTATTAGCGTTAAGTCGACCGGAGTGCAACGAAAGTAGAATCAAAGTTTGTTAAAGTTTCGTAGCTTGATCTCTACATATTTCATTTCATTACACCAACATTAAAAAAATATACTTTATAAGGAACTTTCATCAGATCGTATAACAATACCATAAAATTCAATATCAATATGAGAAATTTCAAGTGTTATTGAGTTAACTATCATTCTAAGCTTAGCATGCTAGAATATAAACGATACTTGTTCAATTTTCTAAACGGCTTATTCATATCTTATTAAAGAAGTTCATATAATGTTTGAGCATATTATGAGCCACTGAGTGAAAGTAAATAAGAAATTATGATTATTTTCAACACGAATAGAATATTAAGTTTTCTATTCTAATTTCTAGATTTAATTCGCTCATACTCTATGATGCGAGTAGAAATTAAGGTCAAAATCACCAATATTGTCACGTAATTGGTAAACGCAAATTTAGTCTGGCTCCTATGTGTTTACAATGCCAGCGTTATGTAAATATAATAGGTCCATACTGATTTTCATAAATTCTTAGAAATTACTCTGCTGGTCTGTTCGATTCACATGTTGGCCATAGAGAGATATACTTTACGTTACGATTACTTACTAATTACATAATTATGTATTAATTTCATTCCTAAAGCTTCAAAAGCTGTATATCGAAGGGCAGCATGATTGTCACAAAACAGCTTTGCAACAAGATAACGCAATATACGATCAATAAGTCAATTCCTTGAACCACGTATTAAGGAACGATATCTGCTCTATCAAAAACATTTTTGCTCTACTAGCAGACTACACTAAGACTTAGGCGCCTCGTATTTTACGTTAAACACCAAGTTTGAGAATTCTCTTTATTACACGATTTACTACATTTATATACTATTCCTCAAGAGTTCATGAGTCATAGTTAGTACGATTAACTTTGGAATCATTTACTGAATTAGATATTAATTATAGGTACTGCTCCCTTAATGCAGACAACAGTATTTACGAACATAGACATCTGGTGGCTAATACAGAATAGTCAGATTACGATATGTCCTATTACGGGACATTTCCACAATAATTTACAATCTACCATAAGTAAATTACAATCACAATGATTCGAAGTGTAAGTAGATGATTTGCATTCCCTATTATAACTATTAATTTCAGTATGTGTATAAGTGTTACTGTCATAAAAAGTCAGTGCTATATTAAAACACAGTATATCCAAATTAGAAGTTAGCTAAATAAGGATAGGCTAACAGAATTATCCTAACATAGCTATTTCTACTCTTATACAGTATATAACACTGCCACAATGATGTATTTTATTAAAATAATTACTATATAAGCAAATCTGCTGATTTATTCATGTTGTAAATCGGCAGCATTCGTTTTCGTATTTATTAAAAAGGCTAGCAGAGTTAATACTATGGGGCAGAGCAAGCTCAAAATAGTTTAAGTGAAATTATACAACCGTGTGAGAAAGGTCAATTTGTACGATAAATTTAACGATTATGATAATGTATTTTACTTGACATTAAAACTAAACTATGAAATGATGTCACTAAAAGTAAATCTGGGCCAACTTTTTATGTATCACAGATTTTTTTTAGGCCATTAGTCTGTTAGATTGAAGGTAGTTTACAATAAAATAAGGCCCCAATTAAAAATTCTAAATTATTTTTCGCAAACAGTTACAAATTAATTAGAGTGTGATCGTGTAAATTATATAGTAATTTATTGTCTAAAATGCTTTCATGGCTCTAGTGTATGGTTTTTACAGTAAATAGCATCATGAAAATTAAGCTTTAGTCAATTAGATTCACCGTGGAAATATCTAACACAATTAATTATCAGCAAAAGACAGTTAGGTTTGCTGCATTGTCTACCTAAATGGTTAAAATTATGGCTCGTTATTTATGAATTATCATTTTATTCATACGCTATCTGATGCCAGGTGTAAAGAATATTTAATAAACGATTAGATTGCCACGAAGACCGAGTGATTTTAATTTTGAATTTTATAGAATTAAGTATCGGACAAAGTCTGTAATAACCGTATGCAATGATATATTTGCCAATTAGAAATTACACAGAACAAGCGATAAATAGAAACGGTAGCTATTCAATACTAAAATTACTGCGGAAAAAAAGAGCTATTAATCGCCGTATATGACAGATAAATAATGTAAACATATAGAATAAAGAAAGGATCAGAAATAAAATCTTGTAGAGCATTATATATGATAAAGTCAATCAAGAATCAAATTTTACTTTATTTGATAAATTTAAGCACAGCTTATATAGATTGTCATTTATGTTATAAATAACGTAAATCGCTGTAATTTATATAACGTGCAGAACAGTTGTATTTACCAAAGCTAAATCCTAAAGTACAAATTAGATGGTATTTTGGCAACATAGACTAAAAGACTATGCTATTCCAACAATGTAGAGCAGATAATCTACAAGGTATCGGTTAAGCTATCATATTTATTATGAAACCATAAGGGACAATTATATTAATGTAAGGTACCTGATCTATTGGTCTTCTTTAGGTAGCATTAATTATAACTATCACTATGTCGCAGAAATTTATTCTGTAATGTAACAGGCATTAAATTTACTAAATTATGTCGTAATCTTGAAACTACGTGATAAATATAGTATTAGAGTCTGAAAAGATTAAATTCCATGGTGCAAGTAGAAGAAATTATTTCAGATAATGATTGCTACTCATTTATTGGTAGTACAGTTTAATAGATCTTTATGAAGATTCGTTTGTTGATCAAACTAATTAATTATTATATTAGTACTGAGGTGATACATAGTACTTATTTAGTTTTTTGTCCATATTTGCTATTTGTGTAGTTTAGTCTAATCTAAAACTACGGCAATTGACCATGTTGTGCGCGCAGCTACTTTCATCTCACCTAAAATTGATTCCGCCAGGCAAAAACGTACACTTTAAGGTTCACTAACTTTGGCAACTTTAGATTTTACTGTCCACTTATCCTGTTAGCTCAGCATATGAGCATTTACGCGTATAATTCATAAATATTAGAGATGTCAGAAATTTTCATTCATTGTGATGCTATTAGCAGGAAATAAAGGTACAATAAGATTTAATTTCGAGGAAGCTGTCCATCGCTAGGGTTATTATACTTAAATTAATTATCTGACCAATTCGATGTTTTTGACTTTACTAAATACTATTGTTAATACCGGTAATAGATATTATTATCTTGATTATGTCGGTTCAAAGATTTGATTTTATTTGCAGCAGAAGGTAATTGTAATTATGCGTAAATTTCATTTGCCTTATTCTCATCGGCTTTTGAATAACAAATTTTCAAATGTCAATAACAGTTTCCGACTATTATACTTCCTAAGAATTGCTTTTAGATATTAATTACTTACTAGTCTGTGAAATTAAGGCCTCATTGCTCTAAAACTTGGCATGTATTAGAAAAATAAAACTCTAAATAAGTAAAAATATAAGCTTATTTTTGTGGAAATGACTGAAATGACAGCTATTAAAATAGAGATTTTGTTCCTCTAACTATTTCTCTATATAAGGTTAATAGATTATCGCATCAAAATATTGTGCCTTTGTATATTTTGTTTTTATCGATACTACTGATACTAGCTAAATTTTCTATACTTTCGCCGACAGAGATAATACAGTCACAGGCAGCTACATAATGCAAGATTCAGCAATATCACGCAAAGTTTAGCGAAGCGGTAAATTATGACATCCGGGTATTAGAACTATAATGACGGTATTTGACTTTATTTTTACCAGATAGAATCGTTCTTTACATATATCCATTGATAGTACAATTGTGCGCTTATTTATTAATAGATCATAACATTTCCCATCATGACAGATTAATTAAGTATTGTATAGTATGTAATAGAAATAGAGTTAAAATCTATGTCTTATGTGTTCCGATTTTTAATTAAAAGTCAACTTCAATCTTTTAATTTACTGTACCTTTCTACATTGGGACATACATTTGTGTATCTTAAAAGTGTGAGGATCATTATAGAATATGACTTGCAGATGCAAATTTTAATATTCGGCAAATATTTTGCATTAACAACGATATAAATTTGTTTTTAAGAAAATACGTCGATTTTGGGAATAAAACTCAGCACTTTTATATGCTTTCAGTTTGTTTTTATACTACATTTTATTAAACCATTTTTCTTCTTAATATAATAGAGCAAGGCAGAATAGAAAATGATTAAAATAGTAAATTGAAGACTTAATTTTCGTACATGTGCAAATACCAATAAAAAATTTTTACTTTTGTTGATACGAACTAGACTGTAACATTATAAATCATAGCAATTTAAACTACAGCTCTTAATTATATTTACAGTGAGGAACCTTGTTATCTATCAGAAGATTATTGTAATCCACGGAATAAGCGATAGTTAAAAACTGAATTTATTGGGGAATTAATTGGAAATAATAGTAAAAGTACACAGTAAATTTATGTTTAAAAAATTCATGCCAAATTAAGCTAGAAGCAATAAATTAATAGCAACTCATTTCTGAAAATGTTGTATATATTTCCTAAGTTATGCTTGATCGCCGTTATGGATGGTAATGATCATAATTGAGAATAATTCCTATTAAATTAAAAAGATCGTTGTATTGATATAATAGATAGTAAATTTATTAATAGATAAACTTTGAAATTTCTAGTCCTATCAATTCACTGAAAACATTTTGTAGTTGAAGTTACCTCCTATAGGTAATAAGTGCCATCAGTATCTGTGCATTAATATGTCATTTTCGACTTGCGTAAATTAACTATAGCAAATTTCTTTTAATAAGAAAGAAAATTATAAGCATATATGCAATTGTACATTTTCATTATAGAAACCAAAATAGTTGGATCATATGGCGCATACATATATATATATTTACATATATATTGGCTAGATAAACTATTGAAGGGTTAACGCCTTTTGAGTTAAAGGAGGCCATTAAATAACAGCTAGCATGAATATTGAAAGGCTACCATCTAGTTATTACCAAAATTTATTAGCCTTACATTTAGTCATTCAATACTGGAATTCTAGTGTAGCTAGCATTAATAGAAAGATGCTTTGTCATTTCTATGTAATCCAAACATTCTATTCTACTTTAAATTCCTAGCAATTTTATAACCGAATTCTGTGTAAAGTTATATAAGCACATAACTACATAATCGATTTCTAATCAGAAAAAGTACAAGTTTTTCAACAAAAATAACGGTATAATAGAACTGTAGGATAAATTTATATCACCAATCAGCATTAAATATGCGTACAGCATTTAAAATAGGAGATTGAACTAAATGATAAACAAATTGTTTGCATTATTCCATAAAATAGCATCGAAATAACAGTATTTACATCATACCCAGCCATATAGGTTCCAGTAAATGTTGGAATTCGATTGACGTTGCGTTGATAATGTGGTTAGAGATGTCATATTTCATTGATATGCATCAGTAATAGATGATTTTGTATCAGTAATGTCAAAGTCGGAATTTAACTTTTGCTTGTTACTGAGATAAGGAATAAGAAAAATATAAACTAATAGGTAGGTTATCATCGGCTTAAAGTTGCCGGTGCTCTGATTTTTGTCTTTTACTAACTGATAATCGCATGACCTTCGTTTCTCGTGACTGCAAACCACAGCGGTGCTCTGAGATTTCTTTTACTATCTGAAGTGAGAACACATACCATAAAGATTTTCGAAATCTTGAGGTAAATCCAGCGTATATTAACGGATTAGCTGCACTGTTGCAATAACTTACTAAATGGCTTACAGCATAAATAAAGAAGAAAGTTATACGAGTTTGGTTGGTTACTGCTCCGTACGCAATAATAAAGAAGCAAATAAATAATGGTATCCAACACATTATAAATGTGACCGATACTAGTAACATCATTTTAATGGTTTTGCGATTAGCTTTACCATAGGCTCGATTATAGTGAAGATTAGCTTTATTGTTACGTCGGTGTATCTCATATAAAATTAATGAGTATATGCAGACAACAATAAGTAAGGGAGTGATAAAAAGGATGACAAATATCGCAATCGTATAGATTCGTAAAGACTCCATTTGCTGATTTGGATCAGTTGAAAATTCGATACCACATTGGGGGTAACCTGGCACTGATGTATCATATTGAGTGTAAATAATAGAAGGCAAAGCAAACGAAAATGCTATAATGAAAATGATCAAAGTCACTAAACCTTTCTTGCCTTGCTTTGGGTTAGGATTAGCTGCTTGTAGTACAACAAAATAACGATCGATAGCTATAGCTACCATAGTTGTAATTGAGCCTGCTGCAAATAAAAATGGTAGGCCAAGCGTAATACGGCATAAAACTGGACCAAAAACCCAATAGAATGCCAAATCTTGGACGATAGTCATCGGTAACGAAATAATCATGACTAATATGTCGTAGACTGCTAAATTACAGATCAAGTAGTACATTAAGGTGTTCATACCTTTTCTTTTATTTTTAATAATGGTGACGAGAATGGTTAGATTACCAAAAAATCCAAGTATAAAAACTATACATGCAGCAGTACCGATGCCAACGCGAAGACCAAGCCATGGGTCTACTTGCGGAGCAACTGCAGCAGGTGTAGATGTTACGTTACCAGAAACATTGGCCATGTCGAAAAAATTTGTTGCCGGCCACTAAATTCACATTAAAGTCTAATTTAATAACGATAGCAAAAATTGTTTAAGTGTACAAATTGGATTAGTAACAAAATAGTGGTTAAAGGTCTTCGTATCAATAGGTATATACCAATCTTTCTTTCTACTAAGACCAATAAGAAAGAATTCTTATGAATGAATTATATATCGTTTAAGATTCTTTTATAGACGCTTTCACGATGCTTTACGAGCCTAACCGCAAACAAAGACTAGTGACTTTCTATTATAGAGTCAAGTGAACCAAGGTATAGAATTGGCTTTAGTAAAAATATTTTAAATTATATTTTATGAGAACAAATCACGCTAGTCCACTTTTGATAGATGACCTTTAAGCTGTTAGCAGAAAATGTAATTGTCGGGTTTTTATAGTTGTTAGCACGTTGAAAATGAAGATTTTACTTCCGTTGAACGTTACTATTCGATAGGTAATCAAAGTTTCCTGTATATTTTTTCGCTAATTTCAGTCTTGCATTAATCTTTCTATTTTTTCTTCATTAAGCTTTTATTTCTTACTTTAACACTACAACTTCCTCTACCGTATTGACAGGCCAACGATAGTCTCTTTCCCCTTCAATGAAACAAAAGATGTCGTACTATTTCAGGATTGATCGACTTAAAGTTAATCTTGATTCGGATTTGATTAAATAATATCAAATGATTAACAATCTCTATTAGCTGACTTGTTATTCACTGCCTTTGGTCAATGCAATAATGTGCGCTATCATGGCTTGCTTTTAACAATGCTTTTATACCATCATAACATAATTTACTTGACTACCAATTCGACAATCACTTGTTACTGTAAGTAATCATATTAGATAGACACTAGAAATAGCTGGATGACATAAGTATCAGTGACCTCATTAATTTATTAAAAGAAAGAAGAAGAAATTTGATTGATGGAGAAGGTTTAATTATTTATTAACTAGCCCAAGCCTAGTATTGTCATGTAAATGAAGTCGGAAATCAAAATATAAAGTGATCATTCAATAGAGACGCTATATAATTAAAGAATAGCTTTGTAAAATATTAGAGAAAAACAACCTGTTTGTTTAAGATGATATATTATCGTAAGTACAATATTAAATGATGATTGGCGAAAGGCCACCCACCTATTTAAATGAGGAAAGCTTAAACTATCCTCTTGATATTTAGATCGTGTAGAAATCCAACTGTGATACAACTTTGTACTAGTAAATAAAAGCACTAAGTTACATTTCATTAGGTAAAAATATTCTGTTTTGTGAGTGGTTTTGTAAAGATTTATAATTTCTCTATTTAAAATCTATTGCTAGTGGATTAAATTCAAGAAAACCTATAAATATCTATGAAAGATACTTATCTAATTATGCGGTATTATGACGACGTCTGGTCGTTACAAGTAAATAAATACTTAGTTTGAGGCTATGATTGATAAGCAAAAATGGAAAATATTAAAGTGAACTCGATAAGTTTTAATTGATGTTATAAACGTCACAGCTTAAGGTGTGAGTTAAAAAATAGTGACAGTAAAATTAGTAGCATTTCATAGTATATTATCTGATATTTGATTCGATGGCCTAGTTCATGATAGCGTTTATAAGTTCCTTCAACGAATCTAGTTTTGCACTATTTTGATTTATTCGAGGAAGGTTACAACATTGCTACGCAACCCTATGAAAATAAGTGAGCAAGATGTAAATATTTTTGGTTATTGCTAACAAACAATTTCTTAAAATAAATGCTACTGTTTGAATTTGTTTGCAATAAAGTGTTGCATAATCAAAAAGGATTCGTTTTTTTGGCATTAATATTCAAGTTTATATAATTGCTGAATCGACTTATGGCCAACCCATGATATATTACTGGGCGACGCTTATAAGATATAATGCTGGATAATGAAATGATTTGTAAATAAAAAATAAAGTCACATTGTTTTCGAATGATGCCTGCGGGTAAGTGATGTTTATCAAGCGTCGAATTGAAGTAAATGCCATGGGAGTATTGGTATTATTTAAATAGCATAAATTAATAATCAGTAATCTATTGCATTAGATTCACTATAGAAAGCTTGAATAGTATCCACAAGTAATAGTGTGCTATGTTAATAGTAATATATAGAGTAATCACCTGACTTGCATTATGGAGCGATTACTGGTAAGTAACGCCAATGTGTACGGTATATTTAGTTGACGTAAGGTATAATTACATTAATTATTAATTAATAGAATATGGGTTGTCAATAATGGTATTAGATAGGCTAAGTAGAACGTAGTATGTACTTTGTAATAAGTTTGAAATATTTTTATAGAAATGAATTGTAATGCAAATGCCACATATTTATGGTCTGCTTAGTATGCATAGATAAATTGCTCTAAAGTACTACTGTCACAAACTTATGTTGCAAACTACTACACTAAACTAATAGATTACTTATGCCTTGCTCCACCACACCTGGAGATCTACTGTATGGTAGTTCTTTACTACTTTCGGTCACACAAATATGATCCATTAGCTAAATACTAACAAAATCTATTTAATTAGCAAGTACGGTGCTTTGCTCCGTAGCAACTACCTATACAAATAGTCCTAACTGCGCAAGAAATTTAGACACTAAATGGATAATGATACATGCTTAGATGATAGAACAATCTGTGAGTTTGATCGATAAAGAAATTGTAAATAATAATGTGAGCGATCATTTAAAAAAGATAGACCATTGAATAAGTATCTAGAATAAAAAAATTAAATTGGCTAAATTTGCTAGATTATTACTGTCTAGTAAGTTAAAGCCAGTAATGTAGCAACTATAATTCTTAGGGATTCTAAAAGCTCAACGTAACAAAATTAATTATTAATCAACCAGTCCATAGATCGCTAATTTTCTTTCTCTCCTATTTAGCTTCTTTAACAGTTGCAGCGATTCATGCGATATCTTAAACATCAAGTTCAATTAAATTAGAGATATATTAAGAAAGCAATTATTACACGAAATGAATTCAACTTTAATGTGATAAACTTAAAGCGATTTATCCTAGCAGACAATATGCGATATTATTACATTACGCAGATGATAGTGCTACCGTTCAGTATTTTTAACATATTTGTGATATATACCGATCACGAAATTCCAAATTTTAGAAAAATAAGGGCTTTATTGAATCTTATATAAAGATTAACTACACACAGCTCTACTCTAGCCGAATATTACTAATAAAGATTTCTAGAACGAACTAACAGAATAATCTAAAGTTGCATGGTTTTATACTTATTGTAGCATTCGCAGCTACAATCCGCATGACAACCTTTTACCTTATTTTACACATAGTTAAATTATTCTTAGTAACACTATTCTACTGCGGACCATCATTAATCCAATATGGATACGACTACAGTATTTACGTCGACATTATTCACACCGGTCAAAGTACAATAAATTGACCATATCCCAATATACGATTTACAGTTCTATTTTTACCTATAGCCTTATTAGTAACTCAAGACCTTACTGTATATAGTCATCTGTACTCTAGTATAGAGTCTATACCACTGCAATCTATAGTTATGGCTACCAAATATCTCTTAGGATAAATATTTACCGTACGTTATACTAAACATGGCTAACAGTCTACAATCACAATACTAAGTTACATTACAGTATAGTATGAGAACTATTTCATCCGCAGATGCGGGAAATTCTCGAGGTACTCCGACTAATGTACTAATTGGACAACTTCTACACAAACAATCAATACTTGACCGATATCTGCTAGTCCTAGGTTGCTCTTTATTTGAGACCAACCAGGGAAATGGCAACTACTAACAGCAACCCAGATGAGTTTGACTGACTAGAATCGAGTGTATATTAGGTTTGATAGTTAATCATTTCGACATATGTCATAGCAATGGTAGTGGCTGATATTACAATCAGTATAAGCAATTTTAGTTTATTGGTACGGTAAATTAGTCTCTGAATAATTCTTGTGTATAATAAATGTCCAAAAAATAATTATAATTATCTTAATTAAATTTGTTTAAATTCATTTCTAAACTCTAAACCGTTACTAAACCATGGTTATATTTCATACTTAATTGCCATTTCATGAATTTAAACGAAAATTATTTATAGTTTAACGATATTAAGACTATTCTTTATTGTATTTGTAAGCTTCCAAATGGTATAAAGTTTCGATATCTCTTTAAGGAAATATGTAGGAGTGACAGTTTATTGAAGTGCTTTCCAAGTAAGTTTGACTTTCGAAATTTAAAGTGAACAAAACTCCAACGCAATTTACCAAAGTGTTCCAAGTCATACAGAAAATTTAATATAATATCAGGATTGCAACCGTTGCATTTTATATCTTTTATAAGATTTTCATTACGGTTTACTTTATTATACTTGTTGGCAAATTCGTTTCGTAGCTGGAAATTAAAATTAAAATTAATACGTTATTAATTCACGGTAACTTTGGCAATTTTGGTCGTATTGAATTTACTATGTGTCATAAACATTTGATCATTATTCTCATTTGTCTTGTAGCTAAAAAAGCTTCAAAAGCTATACCATATTGTAATGTAGACTTAAATGCTTTAGTAACTAAGCTTCACCTTCTATTATAATAGAAAAGTGAAATGTCCATTAGTATTTTAGTAACAGTGAATACTACTGGTATTCACGCTATCATTTATTTTATTTTAGTATAAAAACTATATAGATTATTGCTGAAACTGTATCGTATTTTGATAGTTGTAGTTTTTTATTATTATTGTACGTGGGTTGATGACTAATACTTGCATTTTATAGTTACATTGTTAAAAAATAGAATAAACAAGAGTCATAATGTTAATTCGAAATATTATAATCTGTTATAATAAATAAAGTAATTTAGTTGGGGCTTATGGTATAATTGCTTGGCATGCTACATAAAAAGTAGATTGCATAACGCTATGAATATTTATTGCCATGTAATGAGGTATATCATTAAATTTCAGAAGTAAATAAGAAAAACTATAGAGAAAGTCGTTGATTGATGTAATGAGTACTACTATATCTAAAGCGATGCGATATGCTGTTTCTTAAATACTTTACGAGCATATTTATAAGCATGATGATAGCATACGATCTGATTTGTGAAATTATTAGTAGAAAAAGACTCTGTGTAACAATCTATAACAAACTAAGACCAATAATGTCTACTTTATATCTGATCTTTCATGGAGCAAAAGAATGAATTAACTTTAACATTTAGTTGCTAATTGTCAATTTTATTTTATGTAAAGGATAGTTAGAGTAAAAATGTCAATAAGAAACGATAACTTTAAATATGGTATGTATAAATCTGACAGTGTTTCATTTCGGAATATGGGACATCCAAATCTGAATTAATATTCTTCCACTAGCCGCGCCAGCGAAGATTTGCAGCCGACTCTATCTTTATTATGAATTTAAATTTAAATTCAAAATATCCAATTACAGAGAATTACTTGGTATCTGGCTAATACTTGAAAGTGATATACGTGTATTCAGTTAATATAAATGCGGAATGGATTTGAAACAAGTATAATTTGAATTGTGCTTATTGATAATTCTATGCTTATAAACATCAAAATCAATCTATGATTTCTAATCAACGAAGTTACGATTATGAGTTTATAAGAAGGTCATTGAAGTGAAGTTATAATATTAAGTAATTAAATTTTAAAGCTACTCATCAAAACAAACCTTCATGTAATAAACTTCACGTCAGAGTTAAGAACTGGATTCAATATATATTATCTTAGTTATGAATAGTCGTAGCTTCTGTAATGTACACTATGTATGCTCATGGAGCGTATATATTAACTCTTTATAATTGAAATCATATATTATAAATTATGTTAGTGCACTTGATTTCTTATAGCTTGACTGTTGAAATGAGAGATAACCTCAATGAAAATTTTAGGACGCTTGTTTTTGTTGCTATATCATCGTGTTGTTAGCCAATTTTCATGAAATAAGGTTTATGATAAATTTAAATATAACATTGTATCCGATTTTATTTTAAAGCAGTATAATACTGGATAAATGCATATTAAGATAAACATCTGAGAAATATACCGTGAGAGTATATTTATAATTTAAAGATAATATTAGTAGGTATATAGTGGAATATTGAAAGAATGAGCCACAAATGGTGAATAAAAATAATAATTAAGTAGACTGTATCATACGTTATTATTTTAGTATCATAATATTCCTTTATGCCAAATACCGTAATTTGTATAATGATCGCAGATAGACCGTTGTATTAGCCACGTTAATTATTAGTTATTTTGACGATATTACTATCAGCTAACAATAGTAGAATTACAATAAATGATTTAGATGCATATCATTATTGATTTTGTTAATTGATGACATTACTAGCCGTTCAATAATTATCGTTTGTTATTCAATGTCTAATGGATTAACTGCATTATTACTTGATTTTATGTTCAATCTGATCATGAAGTAACGCCTTAAGTGAATCATTAATAAGTAGAGATGTAGCAATGGTTGCCGAAAGTCATGCATAAAGCCAGCATATATTATAGGATTTATAGCACTATGGCAGAAAGTGATGGTGTTTGCAGCTGTCAGTATGATATAATAGTTTAAATAAAGAGTTAATGGCAAATTTTTGTAGTAAAGTGAAGTGAGGAGGCACGTATACCATGGTATCCAGCACATTATAAACATCATATTGACCAGTATAGCCATTTTGATGGTTTTTCTTGTAGCCTTAATGTAGGTTTGAGATATTCTTTCATCGCTATTCCTAGATCGTCGCCGCAGAATAATGAGTAAGCGATAATATATCACACTGACTATAAATAGAGGGGCTACAAAAAGCATTCCAAAAGTAATTGCAGAGAAAACCTGTAATTTCTTGACGTCAGATGCCAAATTGGATGAAAAGGTTAAAGTACATTGCGGTAATGCCGGTAGAGAGGTATCGTAAGCGGTATATATCATAAATGGAATAGTACCTACGAAGGAAATGGCAAAAATGATTACCGTTACAACCTTTTTCGGTATTTGTCGACGAACTGGACTTGCAGCGTATAGTACAACCCAGTAGCGATCCATGGCGATAGCTACCATCGTTGCAATTGAGCCGATCGTTAATAAAACGGCTAAGTTATTTAGTAAATAGCATAAAAGTGAGCCGAAGGGCCAAAAAAATTTTAAATTTCGAACCGTAAATGTTGGCAATATAATTAAAATGACTAAAATGTCATATATGCCTAAATTTAGAATTAAGTAGTACATCAATGAATTATATTTATTTCTTCTAATCCTTGTTAGTGTTGCTATGACACATAAGTTTCCTAGCAAACCAACTGTAAAAATTACTGCAGTCGCTAGACTAAGGCCAATACGAAATATTTTTACTTGATAGAAAAATCCTTGACTGATAATGGAGCCGCTTATATTACTTGTCATGATTTTAATTTGCTATTGCCCACGCATGAAAAAAAAAAATATATTCTAGTAAATACGGGTATCGCATACGCGTATGTAGGCCAGTTGTTGTAGTTCTGCTATCGTTATAATAACTTTAATGGATCATTTCTAACATCGTATGGCAATTGTTGGCACATTTGTAACTGTAGCTGAAGATAGATTCCATTGCACACTAACAATATTTCCTAGATGAGCATCAATTTTGCTTGTTCACTGACTGAATAGGTAGCACTCTTTGTTGGCCTTATGCATATACCTAGAAAATGGAGATAAGCTATTGCTTCTATTATGACAAACTATTAAATCGATGAGCAAAATCGCTCTCCATCAGTAATACGCATACTCGCTAATAGGGTTCGAGAAAATACCTAAAAGTTTTTGTGTCTACGAACACTTAACTTAAGTGTCGTAATAGTAAAGGCATACTTGTACGCCTAATATTAACGGCTGCTTTAGAACAGATATGGATTGCTTTCACTTGATGCCCTGTTTACAGTCGATAGTAATAATTATTAATAAGTAATATTAAATTATTTATTTGAGTGATGATGATGTCGTTTAGGTATTTTATTGTGAAATAACTGTTTCTCTCCTTATATCAAATATCCCTTAACACCTTCACGGGGGTCATGAGTTGAACAAATTAATAATTCCTAGTCCTGACCATGGACATGAAGGATTCGTTTCGCGGTTTCTTTTATTATTCTTATGGTGAAAGACGATAGCGAAACTGCTAACCGTTAGTATGTTTGGTGATCCACGTCCTAATTGAAACTAACAACTATATTCTTTGTGATGCTATGCTCTAGTATCATTCTACGAATACTCCATCATGATGAGCCCCTATTTCCTGTTATGGCCTTGATCAAGAATTCAAGGTTATTCTCTTGGGTGTTGCTGTTATTGGCTAACGCCGGAAATTAGGTCAAATTTGGACGGACAGACATTAAGCTAAATTTGATCACCAAATTGTGCCCAACACTTCATTATGACAGTACTTTAGTGTGTAGACAGTCGATTCTGAATTGATTGATTTTTCTAAATAAAGTCATATTAAATTGTATTGTATTTGGTGTTAGTAAGCTCTGCTTTGAAGTAGTCACTTTAGATCATCAATGTTGGTCCAATTAATGAGAATGATTTGGAAAACGGACACGGAAGAGCCATACTGAGTAATTATTTTTCGATATTTTCGCCTGGCTCTGGTATGCAAAGTCCGTCCATCCGAGGAAAGGGTGCAGTACTGTACTTCTAGCAGTTCCTAACAGCACAGGATACAGGATACTGTATACAGTATAAAGTATATTTTCTCTTCCAGTTTGTACTGTACACTGTACACTGTACAGTACAGTGTGTACAGTACAGTCACGCACTCTTTCAGTCCAAGGAAAGTCAGTCCAGGGTCAGTCCATGTATTGCTAGCAGTTCCTAACAGTACAGGATACAGTATACTGTACAGTACCATACAAAGCGTACTGTACTTTACCATTCAAAGCGTTGTTTCTCTTCTCTTCTAGTTTGTACTGTAATTATAGACGACAGTACTGTAGAATACTGTACTGTACACTGTACTGTACAGTACAGTACAGTACAGTACTGTAGATTCAGTGATTCACTGTACTGTACTGTACAGTACACTGTACAGTACACTGAGTACAGTACAGTCAGGCACTCTTTCAGTCCAAGGAACAGTAATTCATGACCGGGAAGACAGACAGACTTTTCTGATCAAATAAATATCGAAAAAGACGATGCTACTTAGGATACAGTATGTCGATCTTTCGTGTCTCTTTTCTAAAGTGCTGGTACTCACTGAAATACCATTTACGACTAATTTGCACTAATTTAAATACCATTTATGATCGTATACAACTGTTCCCAAGAAGAACTCAGTACCTGTTTTAGGGGAAAATCAGTCAATTTAAAATTGACTTTTTGGATACGTAAGTACTATCATAACCAAGGGTTTGACACCTCGAATATCTTGACGAAAGGATGGAGAATATGTCTGTCCAGCAGTCCATACCACAGTAATCGTGGTACAGTACTGTGTACTGTAGTCCAGAGTCTACAGATTCCAACATTGCCAGAAGTACTGTAGTCATTCGGTAATACAGAATTAGCAAATTGTTTTCTTGCAAAACATTCAAATTTTACTCTTGCTCATTGCAATTTTGAACACATTTTCGACGTACAGTCCATGCTAAATACCTCATATTGGAGCCATGACGAAACGCAAGGTGAATACGGTAATGCTACAGCTAATAGAAATTGAACGTTGTATTTTTTCTGGATGTTGAACTTCTTTCGCGCCAATATTAGTTCCAATCGTGTTGAATGAAAACAGGCAGCGGAGTTGAAGTAGGCTCTAGTCTGTCTGCATATCTGTCTTTTTGCAGATGATAATCTGAGAGATACAGGATTGCAATACTGCCTGTATTGATTATGAAATGCCGAAGATCGATTAAATTGAATGTTGTCCTGTATTTTTCAATTCCTATTTACTCATTAAAAGTGAAATTTTAACTTGGCTAAGTGATCCCATTTTGACTTTGTTAATGTTAATAATCTTTTTTTCGTTATATTGATCTACAGAAACCTTGTACTAGAAGTACCAAGAGAAGAGCCAGTAATATTCGTGAAAAGATTGCTACGAGATCAGGTGAGTATTTGCATAATCATGCTTTATATGTCAAGTTCTGATACGTAAAGTATTTATCTAAATCTTATACCATCGTATTGGTACACTACTTTTTGGTATCTTTCTCGTAGGCTGATACAATTCTGTTATTGATACTTCCATGACATACTGTATTCGTAGTATAGGACCATGAAATTATTATTTAATCATGAATATCTTGTATAATAATAATAATAATAATAATAGTAGTAATAGTATATCGTAATCTATTTACCATAGACTTTGCTGGTATGATTTTAAGTTACAAACCAATTCACTTGAATCTACTGATGATAAATAAATCGTTACGTTTGATTAGCTGACACAAAATGTTCGATCGAAAGCGACAGGACAAGCTGTAATCCGGACCTTGAAATACCTTCTCATTCTCAAGAATATGAAGGCAATCATTCTAAAGCAGTTAATTCCTTTAAAATATCTTCAAATAAGAGGCAAAAACTGAAAAAAACAAATGATATTCCTGCAAACAATGAAGAGGTGATTGCTTTATCTATAGCTCTATCGTTTAGGGCCGTAATTCAATCCATAGCATGTTTCTCGTATTAGTAATTTACACAGGAAATGCTAGTTGTCTTTCGCTACATGACCTATAGGATATAGTAATTTTTACACTATCACTGTTGTTGCTGACAAACGCGTATGGACACATGTCTACTTGTAGATTTCTATTCTTTCGCTACATGACCTATAGGATATAGTAATTTTTACACTATCACTGTTGTTGCTGACAAACGCGTATGGACACATGTCTACTTGTAGATTTCTATTAGTGAAAACGTTAGCCATGAATCATCTCCAAAGACAAAGCTAAAGTCCGATATGAAACTCGCATCGATACCCACTTTAGATGGATTACCTCCAAGCTTTGACGTCGAATTATTTACTAAAGCTATTGCTAATAGCCAGCTCATGATTGTAAATATTATTATATATTTCTTTTTTTGGAATTAATCAGATTTATACTTTCAAAAATTGATTTAAATATCAACAATATTTCTAGGAAAGGAGCTCAGATAATTTTGGAACATCTAGAATTAAGTGTATCCAATTTGGAAGCCACGAGATCGAGACCTGGCATGTTTCTCCATATCCGGAGGACATTACTGAGTTAAACAAAATTTTTATCTGTGAATTTTGCCTTCGTTACATGAAAAGTGCTACTACATTACAATATCATATGGTATTTTACTTTCATTATATTATTTGACTTTAATATTAAAATTCTATTACTCAATTTTTCATACTACACTACATACGAATGTTTTGCTGCAATTGTATTTCAGGGTAAATGCAATGTCTATCACCCACCTGGAATTGAAATTTATAGAAAAGATAACTTATCAGTCTTTGAAGTTGATGGAAATAAGCAGAAGGTAAGTTATCACTCCTGTATAAGATTTAGTGCTTTTGTATCAGTAACATTCTACTTTATAAATGTTAGGAATACTGTAGGAACTTATGCTTGCTGGCGAAATTATTTCTTGACCATAAGACTTTGTTTCACGATGTTGAACCATTCTTGTTTTATGTCATGGCTCATTATGATACCTTTGGCTATCATATGATCGGCTATTTCTCGAAGGTGTGAAATCATTTTCGTGGCATTAATAATGTCATTAAAAGCATCTGAATTTTACGAGTATATACTGCATACATTATGTCCAGATATGCGTATTGCTAATGTCGCGTCTCTACCTTTAATAATTTGCCTCTAACAGGAAAAGCGATCAGAATGTAATTACAACTTGTCATGCATCATGATTTTACCCCAATATATGAAGCAAGGCTACGGAAAAATGCTAATCGATTTCAGTAAGAAATAAGATTGCGTTACCGGGCTAGAATTTCTCTTTACTTTGTTAATCTCACTTTTGAAACTTATATAGTTAATTTAAATTGTCTATCTATTAATCTTTTGCTAGGTTACTTGCTATCAAGGCTGAAGGACAGATGTGGGTCGCCTGAGAGACCGCTTTCTGACTTGGGCCTTTTAAGCTATCGTAGTTACTGGAAAAGTATTATTTTACAACATCTACAACGATATAATAAAGAAGAAATTTCGTTAAAAGGTTAATTAGTAATAGCAATAAATTTAGCAAGGTGCAAAGTCTTTTATAAAAATTTACGAGATTTACTTCTAACTGTAATTGCTGACGTAAGGAAATATTAATTTATAGAAATTAGCCAGGATACTGCTGTCCATACCTCTGATCTGATTAGTACGCTGCAATCGCTTGATATGCTTAAGTATTGGAAAGGAATGCATTTAATTCATATTAAGGAGGTGACTTGCTGTACTTTCATGTGTAATATTTCGATAAGATAAAAAACGAATGGAAATTGTTAATTGTACTGTATTTGATCGTATCATGTAAAAGATTGACAGCGATTTGATAAATTTTCGATAGGACCTTATGAAAGAATTTTCAAAGAAGAATAGGTGTCGACCTGGAATTGCTATTGATCCTACGGCTTTAAAGTGGTCTACGACAAATAGCAGAGAATGATTTTTAATACCCTATATTTCGCTATGTGCATACCGTATTTCTTATCATATAGTTGATCCATTGTTAACTCTTTAAACCATTTCTGTTTATGTCTTGACTTGGACCCTGATATTTCCTCTTTGATAATTCGTACCGAGTAATCATTGCAATTAATGTACGGTAGTAGGTGACAGTGTATAACACTTCTTGTAAAAAAAACTTTGGTTTATAATTCGTATATTTAACAACTTAAAAATATGTCGTAAAAGTATTTAATAACTGGATTTTCTATTCTGAGATAGTTGAATTTGTATTAAATTGATTAATGAATAAGTGGTGCTGTGAATGCTATTATATTCTTTCCAGTTTAAGATGCCATGTAATTTTGAGGAAATATAATGTAATTGTACGACTGATATATATATATATGTAGATTTATTTCATTTAGATGTTAACATAACTGCTTAATGATACTGAAATCAAAGTATATCCTTAAGGTTATGTCTGTCCAATTTTCATGATCATGAAGGAATTAATATTAAATAGTAGCCATTTGGGATAGTAGAAAGGATTAAATATTGTGTTATTGTTGCAATTACTAATGGGTCGTGGCAATGATATTTAACTTTGCGGCACTGCTGTCATGCTACGAATACTGTAACAAATGTTCCTTGGCTTACTTATTTAAAGGCCATTAAGAATAGTAGCTACACGGAAAAAAACTATAATATCTGAGAGTGTAATCAATTTGATGATTTCATGGGTGATGCGCATACTTCCAGACAAATTACGATCATAAACACTTTCTTAGCAATTTCTACATGATCCTTGCAGCATCCAAGCGAAAGTTAATTGTGCCAAGTTCTTTTGCATCCCAAGAATAAAAGACATGGAAATATTATAAATTATCAATGATTGTTACGTACTTGTATGTATACAAGATTAGCAACGTAACCCTTTATTGATTTAAAGTATAATAATTGCAATTTAGAATTACTCAAGCCGATTTTAATTGTGATTAAGAATCGATCCGTACCAATATAGTATTCATTAACTTGATATCACAGAATATAGTCTAAGACTACGCCAAACTGCGACGTGAAATGTAATATTTATACAATACGATAGAAACTGCAGCTGGCATTTCACTAGACAATATATAAATCGCCTAGAGATGGTTAGACTGTTAGAGCTACATTTTGGTATGGTATGCATACAATTGTAATTGGACATTATATGAAGACATAATGGCAATTATTTGAAGTAAATGATGGGATCATTAAATACCGGCAGCAACACTTATATAAGTTAAATACACTTTAGTTTGGATAGTATAATTGGTAATAATTGAAAGTTCTACTACGAAGTACAGGTCAACGACAGCAGATTACCTGACCATGTAATAACTATAAATGTGCGGAGAAGATTATCAAATTCATCTATGTACAAATGAGTATGCTGAGGCACCTTGAATTTAATAGAGATTTATGATGTTGCACAAGCAAAATGAACGCCTTCGCCATCGATATCGGAAGCGCTCGAATCTGTTGAATCATTCGAATCATCGCTGTCATCAGAGCTGTCATCACCTTGCTGCATAGCCTACGATTATTTCGGTTTTAGTAGCAAAATATTACAATGATGTTAAATTAATAATTCGCAACTCGAACAAAGTTTAACAAGAAATATCATCTTATACGTGTACCTGATAATATCGCATTCGACGAAGAAATCGAGTTATCAGCTCTTCACTAATCGGGTCTATCGGACCATCAACTAAATATTCTTCTCGTCGTTGTTTATTTGCTTCAGTAACCTAGTGAACAGCATTAATATCCATTACGATGTTAAATGAATATGAATTTAATATGCTGTATTATAAATAAAAAATTATAAACTTATATAAAATATATATTTACCGAATCTAGAGATGCTAAATCATTTCGTTTGTTGGACGTTGGCGTCCACAATTTAACGTCGCTGTCTATTCCACTGGTGGCTAACATACAAATGCTCGGATGAGGCTCCAATACATTTACCTAATATATATATTAAATAAGGCACAAGAATTCTAGATTGATAACGAGTAAGCTTGATGAACAATGGTTAATGATAAAGTCCTTAATAAGTACTTATAAAATTCAAGAAAATATATTAGCACATGGAAAGCCTACCGCTCCTGTCTTATCTCCAACTACACATTGAACTATTTCTTCAGATTCCTTATGCCAAAAAAAGATATGACCACAGTCGCTACCACTAACAACGTACTCGCTCTTTAAACCAAAAAAGTTAACTCCTTTGACTAGATCAAAAGCAATATTGATTAACAAAGTGTCTTGGATAGGTAATCATTAAAATAGCGAAATGAGTTCGCATTCAGGGAACATTAAACAAAAGACTAGATTTTCATTACCGGTAGCGTTATTTTGGTGTCCTGTGTATCGCTTGATATATTCGGCACCGTCGCTAGTAACACAATTATTTCATGATGATGAGTAAATTATCAATCAGAAAAATTCTCTAATTCAGCGTTTAGCTGATATTGCGCGCCTCAACAATATCGAAAGTAAAAATGAGGCAATGCCAAATGGAGGCATACTTCCTTACCTATGACTACTATCAAATAGGTAGATGTCATCATCGTTATAGCTTAGAAGTAGTTCTAAACGTAGAAATTTAACTTAATTATTCAGTTGTAAATAAATGACAATACAATCACATTAACTACTGATTTGAATATAATTTAAACTTGTACCTGAACCATCATAACTGTACACAAGACAGGTGATATTCGGTCGATGTGCATATGATCGATTCATCTTTAAAAAATCACAATATATGCCGCATTAGAATATTGCTAAAATTACGATGGAACAGCAAGTAATCGGTGTTAGGGTAGGAGCGACAATAAATCTAAATGTAATATCTCAACAGTATTAAGAGATATTACTAACTATAGATTCAGAATTAAAAATAATACTTACGAAAAAATGAGGAGAAAATTTTTTAACAGGGTCAATTTCATTCTAAAGAAATAAGTAATACTTATATATATCGTATAAGATATATACATTACGCGCTCGTAATATATAATTAATCGATCAGTAAATTACGTATGATCTGAATGTAGGATATCCAAATACAACGTCATGACGTAACTATCACAACAATTGTAGCAGTTTCAAAACATCAGTTTAATATAGATAATAAAATTAGGAGCTTATACATTATATGAATGGATTGATAACTGTCGTCCTTTCATAGCCTCACTAGCTAATTCTAGCATTACAGTCTATTCTTAAAATGCTGGCGTCACATCGGTCAGGAGTTACATACCGAGTCGATTTTACGCCTATCATAAATTCTACAACAAATAAATTAGTAATTCCGTTATAATGACAGTTTGAAATTGTTGAACGCTTTATGCAATAAACCAATTCTGCTTTATCAACTCACCTTGCATACTGATCACGGCCAGCAACAGCAAACTCAAATTCATTGGTTGGATTAATGTCAATCGTATACAAGCCAACTTTGTTGTTTCTTTCATTTCGGCAAGTGAGTAATCTGAATAAAATGTCATAGAATCATTCTTTATTCTACCTGCCCAAAGCTTATCTTGGTACAATTGTGTTAAGTTTGAAATTACAGCAGATTCGTTGATGCTGAAAGTCATAAAACTCCTCTAACGCTAACTGGGGCAATGCGCTGCCTTATACTACATTTAAGAAGTGTACATTGCTTTAAGTCAGAGTATACAGCTACAAACTTGATCGGCTTTTCCTGTCTGACGTCCACAAGCTGAACTAAAGAATCTTCACCGCAGCTGAGAAATACATAGCTGGAATTGGGTGCAATAGCTAACTATATAGTAAATTACAAAATGAGAAATCATTAGCGGGTATTGTCATGTAAACAGTATCAAAAGATAATAAATATTCGCTAAACACCTTAAAATAAATGATTTATAGAGATAGAGTATAGCTAATTATAACCTTATGAGCAGCTCCTCGATGATTTGCAATTTTTCGACTAGGTTGTCCACTGCCTGAGTTACTAATTTGCGATAATCTTACCTATTATTATATAACAATGTAATTGAGATTATCATCTCGCAATAAAAGTGAGAATTAAAGGTAGATAAATTGGTGCTACAATATCACCTGACCATCACGCGCACATGAGACGATGTTGATACCAGAAGAGAGCGGTAAGAACTTGGACTAATGTTAATTAATATTAAATATTAGGAATCAAACCACAATATAAAATCGATTAGTTTGCATAGTATTATTTCTGAAATAAAAAGTCTGTAATGATATTTCTAAACTAGATCTAGTTAAATTTAACTTTAATTGTCTATAATTATTTGGTTATCATTATTGAGAAAGCAAGAAGCATTTTTAGACAATCTGCTGAGACATACAGTAGTTCGTGGTAGATAATTAGTTATACGCGTATAATGCGATTGCATACAGTAGATTGAAGTACGATGGTTTTCTCTACTTTACTAGATATCTTAGCCAAAGAGATCAGCAGCTGATTGTGGCTTAACTGTTATTTAATGTAATTCAATTTATTAACTTTTAATCGCTGTTACCCTATAGCATCAAATTAGTTTTACGATGTACCTGAAATACATTACTCCGATGGCCAGTCTCAATAACATGATGTTCTTTTCCTTTTGCCCAATCCCAAAGAACAATGTTTAAGTCATCACTACCAGAAGCTAGAAATGTTCCACAAGGGCTAAAATTTAAGGCATTTACACAACCATCATGATGCTCTAATTTCTTATCCAGTTGCAATCTTTGAATAAACTGTAGTCCACTATATGCTAGACATTGAAAATTGTAATTATTCTGATTGCCAAATTGCCGACTGATCAAATTTCTTGCGGCTGTCCATTTTGAAGATCGGTTCATCATTTTCTGGTAATTTACTGTAAAATAATCAATTAGACTATAATCAATTTGGAATACAATTCTAATTGACTCTATGGAGTAATACGGCGAGATTTAAGATATAATGGCTAAAAGTCAAGCAATACAGAGGATAGCATAGACGATATATCAGAAGATGCCTATCCAGGAACTACCTACAATACAGTACACTGTATAAAGTACAATATTACTGCATCGTGCCATTAATTTTATTTTACGATCGACCGAAGAGTTTCGTAAAGTGCTCGCAGAAAATCACGATGGGTTGGGTAAAGTAAAATCTGCGCCAATTAAATGGATGAATCTCTCTTATAAAGTAGCTTGATTTCATTGATAATTATGCTTCACAATTTTCCGTGATTGCATTTAATTCCCCATGGTCAATCGACCAGTCACCTCAAGGGAATGGCCGATTCCCGATTTGTCGAATGAAACTCCATCGAGAGTCGATTTAATGTTCAATGTTCTCAACTCGCACACTCATTATGTGGCATATCGCGGCTAGAAAGAAATAAATAAGCATGTTTCCATCTACGTCTAGATGATATTTAATGGGTGGGATAGCGCAGCTCTCGACGAGCAATTGCCCTGAATGTGTACCACCCGGAAGGGGGGAATATAGTAAACATCATCAAAGCAAATATGCTGTACAGCAGATGCAACGTCCTATACATGCAACTTTCCATAATAAATGGACTTTCCATGCTGTAGTGTTACAACTTGTGCATACCTGATCGTCTCTTTCCATTGGATCGACTATGTTTTAACTGGAATGATAAGATTATCGGTTTAACAACTACTACCGTTTCCTATTCTTCCTTTCATAATAAGTCTCCATTACAGTATTTTCTATCGTCCAGTCGTCAACACTTACCGGCTTGAAAGCGAATTGCAGGGATAAGGTAATGGCCAACAACGAATGATTTCTCGCTATAACGATTGCCTTTGCAATTGGGAACACAACCTATCAGTGTTGTTTGTAACTCGGATGTACTGAAAGCTTGAATAAACCACAAATAGTCAACAATTATCAACGATAAGGTAGCAAACTTTGTTTCATCTTTCTTGCAAGTAAGCGCCCCATCTCCATAACATTGTTGACATCTTCTATGCTGCCAAGAGCGTCCTTTTCTAACCTCCCTTACTTAACATACTGCACAGTGTACTGTACACTGTACAGTAGTACTATGCTACGGATGTTGTCTGTCCGTGCACCATATGGCAAGGACAACTGGAAGAAGATCTCAGGCATGGGACAAAATCTTAAAATTTGGTCCCCCTTTTCCCCTTAGCGCCTGATCAGAAAGGTGTAGACGTACACTAAAGCTACTAAAGTCTTCCTCTTTAGTTTTATCCCCTACTGTACTACGAGGTAAAAGGAAGGAAACATTGGAAAATCCGAGTACTTTATGGTCAGAATTGACATGACAGTGCTTTACTTACAAGCAGTCTAGTGCGTACTGGACGACTTAGGCATGTTGGAAGACTTTGTCGCCTCTTTCGAAATAGCCGAATGGAATGGGGAACACTATTTGTAGCTCCTCGGCTCGATTTCTTCAGTGATTATTAGTAAAACAATACTCTATTGCTGTGATGCAGGATAGTGTTTTACTAACTTTAGCAAAGAGACCGAATTTAATCGAAGTGTACTGTACATACTGAGTTCTGTCAATTTATGGTATAGAAATCATAGTCTTCACATTCATACTTTGTAGCCATGGAAAGTGTAAATACTCCAATACTGTTCCAGTGTTATACACTGTAGTATCGAAATTGAAGTAGAAATATTTCTTGAATGAGTTTCTAATTTAATACTTGACTTTCAGCTTAGTGTAATCTTGAATAACTACAGCACAGTGGAATACTCACCAGTATCGGCTGGATCTTGCTGTATTTCATATTACTTTTTGCTCGTTCTATCATATAGTCTTAGTCATAGAAATTATTAACGAAACCATAGAGTTAAGGTTAAAGAAAAAGTTTTCCTAACCTCTACGTATGAACAAATGAAAGCTAGTCTACAGTACAGTATGTAAGCTGACATGATATTGCGGTACTGTACACTAGTGTACAGTACTGTGACAGTGTTATACGCTGTAGTATCGGAATTAGAATGGAAAGAGTTATTTAGTGAGTTTCTATTTTAGATATGTGGTGTTTAAATATAGCCCTAACTTTTATGGCAGTAATATATATATATAGGTACTGAAATTAATAGTTGAATTAGGGAATCAAGAATGATCTACTTACAATTCCAATCACTACGATTGTAACGTACTTATGATAGATCGTAGATTATCGTGGGAATATTCCGTAATAGAACGTACAAGTGATGTAATCTGACTATTATATATTAGTCATTAGATGTCTATGTTCGTTAATGCTGTTGTTTTCATTAGGTAGCTGCAGGTAAAATTAGCTTTTGATTCATTGGAAAGTTTCAACGTTCATATTACTATCTAGGATGTCGAAACTATTGTAAAAGAGTATATAAATGCGGTATACCGTAGAAAAAAGTTACTTCTTAAGATTAGTATTTAACGTAAAATACCAGGCGTCTAAATAGTCTTTGTGTAGTCTACCAGTATAGTATAGGAAAAGTGTTCCGATAAATAGTTATTGCTCCCTGATACCTACTTCAGAGAATCAACTTATTGATCATACATTAGGTTATTTTGTTGCAATGCTGTTTTGTAACATGTACACTTCTGTTCTAGCTGTACGACACAGTTAAAAAGTCTCCATCCTACCCTTGAATGCGTAGAACACTAGTAACATACGCGTTTACATACTCTCAAGCCGCAACCCACGGCTAACCATCTTACGGTTCCCTTCAAAATAGAAAACCTCGCAAGTTTAGTCATTGTGCTGTACACTTGTGCGGCATCTGAAATAGCCTCCAAATCTTCACACGGGTTCTATTTTTCGATCATTTTTCCAACTATCGTAATGTAGCTATCTAGGTGATTGCTGTTGTGGATAGATTGCTTTTGCGAACAACTGCTAGTTATACCGCACTGATTATTTCCTACACTCTGTCGTTAGCAAGTTATTCGGGCTTTGACCATATCATTGAATTTCCATTTCAGATGTTTCGTGCTCCATATACTATAAAACGTCGACAGCTGTCATTTAATGCCCGTTCGTTTGAGGCAGAGGAGGTTTCCTATGGTGATGTATGCTGCCAGTATATGTCAGTTGCTACTATACTAGAGATAATTGATTAGCTTACATTGGAGATAATTTTATTAAAGTAATGAGAGCATATTTGTGATTATATAAAGCTTTGTAACGTACATTTTCGGTCCGTCTAACTATTTTATACTCTATTCAGGTGCATAAGCTAATGTCTCGCATCGAATCATTCCCATCATGTCTATACTGCACTTGTATTTGTACTGTACTTCTATTTAATGCTAGTATTTGTAAATCCGACATTATAACGTTAAAGTGCTTATATCTTCATTCGTATAATCGCAGCTGTTACTATCCATCCGTAATTAATTATCTGTAGTAATGCAGAGTCCATACAGGATTAGGAACCGCATTGCACGTGTTACTGTCATTAATTGCTGGATAGGAAAAATACGAAATGTAAAATAGTTTTAGGTGTATCTTGCTTAACGTACATTCCCAATATGCCGGCAGTTTAAAAAAGTAATTAAAAGCTATCGGTAATTTATGCATTTTTATAGCATAACAATACACTGATATGCGTTATTGAAAACAACTGTAACATGAATAAATATAATAATTAGTTATTATTACTCATCCTGGCCTCCAAACTATCGGCCTGACCTTTATTCTCAGGAGCACTATTTCTTGTTGTTATGCGATTGATATCCAAATTGTAACAGAAATCAGCGATGACAAGTCGAAAATGGCGACATACAAAATATTTTAAGATGTACCTCCTTATATTTTTTTAGCAAAAAATTTACGTGTAATGAATGATTTATACACAAATTATTTTCATCGCTTCCGACGCGTAAAATAATTCTTTTTCATCAAGATAATCATAGGAGAAAATTTATAGGCATATATTGAATTGCGTCACATTCTGAGTATGATTATATGCTCAATATTGGATTGTTCCACTACACATAAAATAAAGTTTAGCAGAACTTGAGTAAGCGTGTAGAATTAAAAGTGCCATTGGTATCATACTTTTTTAAAAGTCACCATCAGGATTATCCCTCTAGTCATGATTATCTCGTAGACTTTTAAGAATACCTAGTAAAAAAATTTCGTAAAAGCATGGTATGGCCTTGCCACGAGGTGACTTATCCTACGAAATATTTATCTTATTTTCGTCAGATAATATATCGCTATCTATGAGGCTGGACATACTTTTCATAGACAACTACATAGTTTTATAATATTATCTATAAACTGATAATTAACGTTCATGTCTATTTCCTATAAACTGAATAAATTTACAATAAACTTTAGGTTCCTTTACGTCTAAGATAGACTAGTGTTATGTTATTGGTCCTTGTCACAAACCAGCTTCGTGACAAGGATAACGTAAAATAAATCTCTAACATTCATGAGTCATCTTATAAAAATACTTAGGTGAGAACATCTACTAACTAATTTTTCACATTCGGACTACAACATGTCCATTCACAGAATCATTTCAGTGCACATTACAGCACAGCATTAAATTTACTGCAACACATTTATAATTAGAGTAATTCCTATTGTAATATATTATCACTATATTATATTCACCAAATTTAGATAGCTATTTCTTCACGGTAGTTCGTACCGTGACAGTCCTCTTGGCGATAGGAGAGTATTTAGGGTCGTACTGTAGATTAGTGTCAGGGAGAACAAACCTGATATTAGACTTATAGTGTAATTTCTGTAATAGTTTAAAATTTTTTTGGATACAAATTGAAATTTGTAACAGGTCTACAAGTACTAGTAATATTAAAGCTATCGAGTTTTATTACAATAACAGGGATGCGGCATTGATAAACATCATAGTTATCGTGTGGGTTACAGTATGTCTCATAAAGAAAAGTACGGCGGTAATTTAGAATTTTCTACTTTTGGTGACGAATTACATTTGAACTAATCAACCGAATAATTCAATTACGTAACAGTGCAAAGTCAATCAACAATCAGATTTTAGGACATTAAAAAATGAATAGAAAAACAGCTTTATTATTGTCAATCTCACCTAACAATGAAGCTCAACAGAAACTGAATAACTCTTCTATTCTAGAAATACGCGTATTTTTTTACTTTTCTGCTACAATAGCAATAAAAATTGAATGTTCTATTTACAGTAAGTGACCTAGTAAAGATGTGATATTGCTATATCAGTATACATCTTTTAAAACTATAAACGACTTTATGAAAATAGTATTAGAATATATCAGTAGTTAAATTAGGCATATCTAAATTCGATATTACTCATTCAATATCAATAAAAGTCGATAATTCAATTACGTCCTACATTCAAATTCAAATTGACGTGAAATAGAAAAAATTTTTATTCAGTTTTCGTTCTTGTCGCTAAATTATTGAAATCTAGATATTAAAATTTGATCTATGGTGTAGCTTATTACCTACAAATAAGATCTTTCTGCTAAAGGCAAATACCAAAACTTTCTAATAGGTTAGAATTGGACGGAAAATCTTGTCCGTAATTAAGGTGCTAAGTAATTTGAGGATTAATTCGGCAACTATATGAATTAAAACTATATTTACTTGAAGTATTATTAAATTATCAATGGCTTCAAAATTTATACTCACTATCTCAAAAATAAAAGGACTGCAAAATGAAATTAAGACTTCAGAAATAAACTGACGTTGTCAAGTTTCTATTCGCTAGGCCAACCCAGAACAAAAGTTATGAGCCTAAATAATACAACAATATTTTTTTAAGTCGATCCACCAGCTATCGTCTTAATATCAGTAGGCTTAATTGGCTTCATTTTTAATGTTGCTATACTCTATGTCATCGTTTTTTCCAAGCGATTGAAAGATCCTACATATATAATGATAAGAAGTATTGTGATAAATGATTGTCTAAGTTCGTTACAATTATCAGCACTAGGTTCAGCGCCGTTTTATATGTCCAAGCAAACCTTACAATTTGGTAATATATTGTATTCTGCAAGATATTGGTATACACACTGTACTGTTCTTATAATATATCTGTATATAGTTTAACCGTGATTAGTATCCATCGTTTTAAAGTTGCTTCCCAAATATCAATGGTGCGAACAGATGCAATCCGTTTACGATTTGTTATTCAATCAATAACAACGATTTGGATGCTTGGTTGTATTTTTCCTATTCCAGTCCTAATGTTAGTTATAGTAACAGCTATACCATCGGAAGTTATGACATAGTTTATTTCCCTAACTTGGAATATCTCACTCCGGCCTATTTCCTTACAGCAACGATCGTTACGTACGTCTTGCCTTTACTTGTCATGATCATTAATTATGGGCGCATTATTAAGCGGCTACTGTATAATATTTCTACTACTTCTTTAGTATGATTTAAGCAAGAGATACAACTATTACCTTATTTTGCCTGCTTATCTCTCCTCTAAATATGCTCGTAAAGAAGGGTACATAGTAAGCATAAACTGTTTTGTTGAATGTAAAGTGACCCCTAGCAGAGGTATAGTTTTGTGGCATTAGAAATTGCCAATACAAGATCCATCTTTTAGAGATTCTATTCATGATACAGTCTCTTACACTTAACCTACTCCATTAAACGGCTAAAATAAAATTGAATATGGCATGTATACTATAATACACGAGTGAGCACTACAGTACTTTATTCGAACTATGTGAAATATTTCGGTATCCATTCTTGGGAGAGGGAAGCTATTACTGGTCCTAAAATGCTAAAGTTAGTTTAGATCTGTAAAATAAAGCGGCTGGTCCAGCGACATTATACATCTCTGCCAAATAGAAACTTCCTTCGTATCTATTTACTGTGTCCACGAGTTGATTTTCTTGACACACTGGCAAATATAGTGGAGTATCGCAGTGATCATAGCATGATAATCAAATAGTCCGTTCTACTTCAGTTATTGTAAAACATTACATATAGTACATGTTCCTAAAATTATTTATCTGATAGTTAGGATATTTTTAATTATCATGGGATTACCGGCTTTTAAAGTAAATGAGAATGTTATAGTACTAGCTATTATTAAGCATTTAACGATACTGGCTGGCTGAGCTTATTGATAGAAGAAGATTGCATCTGCTATTCTCTATTATAGTCATAGACTATTATGTATCAAAAGCTACTTCTAGCAAATTTATTTATTTTAAAACGCCAAGGCTATTAAAGGCCTAAAGCATTTTCTATAAGCTATTGTAAAGTATAGCTGTGGAATGCAGTACCAGAACCTAATAATGCGATAATTTATTTAATTACCAAAATTGTAGCAAATAATAACTAGCTTAGTAATACACGCTGCGAAACGGATCTAGTCGGAGCTTCCAATCTACTCAGATCTAGTTGACGAATTTAATTTATGATCTTAGCTATACGGGAAAAATTTATTTAAGTAAATCTATTTAAATCTCTTTTTAATAGTAAAAACTCTTGTAATTCCTCAAAAGTCTTTATTGGAAACTATTCGATAATCGATCATAGTCTAGTTTGCAATAACTTTTAAGAAGATTTAGAATACAAATGGTATCATGTGGCTACTAGTACTGGATGCAACCTGCAACGATTTTTAGTGCAGTAACTCCATATAGTGGCAAAGTACAAATCGCAAGATGAAATAATACGATTCCATATCAAAGCACTTGTGTGATATATACCGATCACGAAATTCCAAATGTTAGAAAAATAAGGGCTTTATTGAATCTTATACAAAGATTAACTACGCACAGCTCTACTCTAGCCGAATACTACTACTAAAGACTTCTACAACGAACTAACACATTAATCTAAAGTTGGATGCTTTTATCCTTTCCGTAGCATTCGCAGCTACAATCCGTATGGCAACCTTTTAACTTATTTTACACATAGTTAAATTATTCTTAGTAACACCATTCTACTGCGGACCATCATTAATCCAATATGGATACAACAACAGTAATTACGTAGACATTATTCACACCAGCCAAACTACAATGAATTAACCATATCCTAATATATGATTTACAGTTCTATTATTACCTATAGCCTTATTAGTAACTCAACACCTTACTGTATATAGTCATCTGTACTCTAGCATAGAGTCTATACCACTACAGTCTATAGTTATGACTACCAAATATCTCTTAAGATAAATATAGAAGTTGCGCTACCGTACATTATACTAAACATGGATAACAGTCTACAATCGCAATACTAAGTTACATTACAACTTGCAATTCCGATAACAATTTTACTATTACCATAAAATCCCCAATGTGATATTCCGCTGTTTTAAAGCTCTTAACAACCAGTTTTGAAATACCTCATTTCTGACGAATATGGCACTACTACAATCTTAGTTACGCAGCGCCCAAAAAATCAAATAAGGCTGCTATTGTCTAGCTTACCCACTTGCTCTCAATACGCTATGATAATTACTTCAATAACATAGAAACGAAATAAAAACTAAATGATTTGAAAAACATAATTGAATAAATTTTTGCTAAATAATAATGATTATTGACAGTGCAAACCACAGCTTTTAAAGTTTAGGGTTTATAAATAATTTTGTCGAATAAAAGAAAAGACCTGAAAGAACTTCCGATGTTTATTTTTCCTGCATTCATTTAATCCTATGTTTTCTTTGGCTGCCCAGGTTTAATTATTATCAAAATTTCGTCTTATATTACTTATCATGCAAAACAAATTCATTTTACGCTTAATTAATGTCATAATGAGTCTCCAGAAACAAAACAATTATGCATAGCAACCGATGATCGGATTTTAATTAAATATAGGGATATAGTTACAAGAATGAGCTTCTCATTATATTGCTTTACATCAGACAAACAACTCCAAAATTAAGTTAGTACCATTCTATCTCATTTAAACTGATACTTATTTTTAAATCAGCTGTCGAAATATTATACTTTCGATTAAAAATCAGGTTGACTAGGATTTTATCTGTGAAAGACATCGCTACTTCACGTTCTAAATTTTTGATATTGGTGATTACTGACGATGAATTTAAGAATTGCAAGTAGCGTCGAATATTTATATGCTGCTACGGTATACTGAAAGTAACGATGGATTCAACTCTGAAAATATTTTGAAGGTCTTTAACATCGCAAGATACAAGAATCTAGAATCTAGAACTGAAGCACTTACTCTCGCAATTATTATTTTACAATAGTAAACATTATCGGCGTCCTCTTAGAATGTATGGTTGATTATGTAATTTAAAATGCCACGATCATCTCCCACAATTCTTAAATATTGGCCAGTGGTTGTAAATTAGTTCTAAATTTTGGGCATTAAAATGCTTTTCATTAGATCAAAATATACTTAACTGACGTCTACAAAATAAGCTTGGAAGGTCCTTTCAGCTTGATATGGCAACTGCCGAGTAACATTGCTTCACTTCTCAAGAACTTTTTCAAAGTTAAAATAATTGTGCATTATTTATCTTTGATGACAGTAGATAGTTTAGTTCTTTGATACGCACCTATCCGATATCCTCACTACGGCCGAAATACGTATCAGTTATTTTAAATTTGACAATATTTGAATGTAAGATTATCCTGAACTTGGTGTTCACGATAAAATGAATGATAGCAATAGTATAAATAGAAGTAATCCTTTTTTCAGTTATCCGGCAACCTTTTCTATACCGGTCGGGTTATTTGGATTAATGTTGAACTTGCTGTTACTCTTTGTTGTAGTGGTATCGAAACGATTGAAAGAGCCTACCTATATTTTAATAGGGAGTGTCATCATCAACGATTGTCTAAGTACATTGCAACTAGTAATAGTAAGCCTAACTCCGCTTATCTTACAAAATTTTAATTTTCAAGAAGCGGAAATCTTTTGTAAAATATTATTCTATACATTTTATAGCACTTATAATACTTCTGTTCTTAGCTTAACCGCCATTAGCGTTTATCGTCGTAAAATATTGATTCAGACGGCTAGTATTCTTACCAAGAAGCAACAATACCAATATGTGACGAAAATAACGGTTGCAATTTGGATATTTGGTTCACTTGTTTCTATACCTAGTCTTTTCATTGTTAGTAATGCAAGGCCTATAATGGCTTCTTGTGATATCACTTACCCTAGTAATTTTCCGCATTTCACACCGATCTACTATTTAAGCATGACATTTATTACCTATATTATACCTATAATTATTATTACCGTTAATTATACACGAATCGTTAGGCAAATTTTATCCAAAGTTAAACCTCGTATAAGCATAGAGACAAGAAAAGAAATAGAAGAGCAGCGGCGAAATGAAGTTATTAAAATGTTAATTATAGTTACTGGGATTTTTATGTTCTTTGCTTGGCCGTTCTTGATCTGCTTGGATGTTTTAGCTTTACATGGGAAAACCTTTTATATTCTAAGTCGAGAAAATTATAGCCTATACCTAATCTGCTTTTTCACTTTACCGATAAATGTACTAGTTAGTATTTTCAATCCTGTAATATACATCTTATTCGACAAAAGTATTAGAACAGAAGTAAAAAAGAAGTTTATGCAGATAGTTTTTCCTTCTTCGTAAATTGCTCATTTTAATTATGGAAGCTATTTTAGCATGATGTTTAGCTTACACAAAACTTATATTACTGGAAAGTTTTAGATCTATCCGACAAATTATTACATTTATAAGTAATATTTGCCTACTTGTGTTATTTCAGAGGGTAGATTTCATAATAATTTATTAGCATTTTATTAATTAATTAGAACCGCAAATAGTATTATCAATAGCGTATTGATTACATTTTAAAATATATAATTACCTTTTCTACGTTTATCAGCTGACTTTCATAGAGTCTGTTCTTATGACAGGTATTATTTTATAAACTAGCATACGGTACTGATTACCTAAGGTTCACTTCACATCGCTTGTGATAACATTAATAAAAATTCTTTTCGGTGCTATTTTAATCATGTTGGCATTCTAAATGTATCATCTGTAACTTAGACAATTTTACAATAGACATAGTCATTATCATAGGGATTTAATGCATTTGAATCTAAGCGGACAACGTTGGCAAAGTTAATTTAATAAAACAGATAAGCCAATCAGAAATTTTTTGACATTTTTTGTTCCATAAGGATGATTTTTCCAAATCACCCATCTATTAAAGACCTAAGTCTTTTAAAAGCCTACCAGTGGGTACTGTAATCTACTAAGTTTTACCCTAATTTTTTATATTTGTAACAATGTCTTAGGCACGATTTCCAATTGTCAATATAATATCATAAGCTTATTTGTTTAAATGCTGTGTTTGCGATAAAGATAAGCACTGTAAATTGTAAGATTTACGATTGAGTTTCTACATGTGCTGCTCGTTTATATATTTTAATGTATCTGATTAATTTACCAAATTTTTCTTGATTTATACCAATCAAGTTATGTCATATTAGTTCTATAATATTGCGCAGATATAAGCCATTTTTAATATTCTTCTACAAGAAATATAAATCTTCAGTTAAATATTTGTAGTTTACGTCTTTATAGATTAATATATATCATTACCGCTTCGGGTACAAGAAGTCACGACCTAAGTGTGGGCTCAGCCACGATGATTTTATAGACTTATAGCCTACCATCAATAATAAAAACGGTCTGTATAATTTGGTATATTGCAATAGAAAGCCGGTAAACCATTAATTTCTCATCGTAATCTTGGTATAATTTAGTCTATAAATGCTTTTTTATAGGAAATACACTGTCAATAAGTTAAATAAGTAAGTATTCGATATTATTAACTGACAAAAGGAGCTTTTTCATACTGCTGAATTTCGGAGAATTTAAATAGACATTTCCGCGAGAATTAGATAGGAAACACAGTCTATTAGTTTCATTAATAGTCTAATATCCGTACATGATTGTAAAAAGTCAGGATCATCGAGGGAGAGCACTTAAATAATTACATGATACCAAGTTGGCCTCATGTAGGGTTAGATTTTACCATTTATCTATAATTCTATAATATGCCACAGCGGTAACTCATATGCGATGAAACTTAATTTTGAATTTTTAATCTACGGCTCTTATGGTCGAAATAATTATTAATATGAAGCACATGAATTAATGATTAGACTGATCCATGATTGTAACGATGAGGTAAATAATAAAAGATTTTGTTTGCTAATTAAAATAGAAACAATGCTGCTTTATTACAGAATTGCTATAATCGCATGATATAAAGCTTATCTCTTTGTTTGGTTTTTGGCTTATGGAAGTCGGTCTGTTTAATTTATCATATACTCGGTAAAATATAGTAAATAATTATGATAGGGAAACTTACTTGCCCGTATATTATTAGTTATGTAATATCAAAATTTAGTGAATAATCTTTCTGAGCTAAGGTAATGAACTGCAAGCTCAATTTGGAGGGTTAAGAATCATAATTTCTTTAACTTGGCAACATCAACAGTTCTATGATGCGTATATATAAAGGTATTGTAGCTGATATTTCAGTTGAAGAAAAAGTGACAAGATAAACTTAGAGAGTTACTAGAAGTTAGTAAGCTAATCATAAAATTACTGAAATTTTACGTCATTATTGATTTCGGTTGGAAATTAAACCTTCTCTACTTTGATAAGTTTAGTTTTAGCTTTAAATTTTACCATATAATTTTGATTTCTTCATTTTAGCTATACAAGTAGATATTTTTGCTTATATTACACGAATATAGACACATATTTTTTTGGTCTGTTTACCTCTGTTTAAATGAATAATTTATCAAAGTACTAAAAATTTCAGTTTTATTCTTATTCGCCATGATAGCTATATATGTATGATAAATGTGTCATTAATGTATGTTATACGCAACAAAGGAAAGAATTTGATGCAGTTAAGGATATTACTATTACTATACAGGAGTAAAATGTACATAATACAGACTTTTATAAAAACAGTGTACTATAAGTAAGGATAATTGACGATTTACTAGTTTGATATAGCAATAAACCTGATTTTAATTTTTTCTTCGGTTTAGTTACTCTTCAATTATAGTCGCGGCAACGACCGACGAATTAATATCTCAGCTCCAATTCCTGATCCTGATCTGTAAATCTTTAAACCGCGACGATGCGAATACATGCATCTGTATACTATACTTAAATATTACTTACATTTGGAATATAGTGTTAACTTTTCGTTATTAACTACTTGTGATCACAAATTATATAAGCTATAACTACTTGGCTGATGTATTAATCTTTGTACGATTTGCAGATTACTAATAGTGAGATTTATTATGACATAAGGAATTTACATTTATAGGGCTAATTTTATAATTTTGATAATAAAATGTAGCTAAATAGAAAAATACTATACTTTAATAACCGTATAGTGTACGTAGATTAACATTTGCCTTAAAATTTAAGAAGCAAAAGATATTTCAAATACTGAATAGCGATAATTTCGATGTCAAACGAATCTAAGAAAATATTTGATATATTGCAATTGCGTATTCAAATATTCGATACATACAGAATACGTGATGTAAAATATTTCTTTCGCTATCTCGAAAGTAGTTTATTATAGCTCGTTCTGCCTTACGAAGTTCCATATTTTTAAATTAAGATACGATAATCAGCTATTTACTAAGTGACTAACTATATGACGTCAATATAATAGAAAGACAGTGTGAGGAAAATTGTCGTATAAATTTTTGTATGTTTAACTTGATTTTATATCAACAGCCCTGCCCTATTGTAAACAGTTTCAAATATTCAACGAAATATATTTTAAAAGATCTAATTCCACCTGTGAGACAGAACAAAAACCGATGAAGACTATTAAAAGGATCAAAATATTGCATTATTTCTCGATGCCATGCCATGTGCTTATCGAAGTCTTACAGCAAATTCTCTTCTATTTTCATAAATTATTTACAATCATTCTATTCGCCAATCTTATTTACTAGAAAACAATATATTTATACTGTATTAGGTAAAAAAGAAGTAGATGTAGTTATTTAACAGTGATGGAGTTATTTTTAATATATCGCAATCAAGTCTCGTTTTCTCGAAAGCTTTCACTTTTATCTATTAAAACCTTAACTTGGTTAAAAGAATATTAATAAGAGTAGGTAATTGATCATCATCCTATTGGACATCAAATTAGCTAGAAGAGAAGTGCCACGTACATCGCTGAAGAACAAACAATAGTTCACTGAAATGGTAATAGTTAGCCCGCAATTTCGGTTTTAGTAACTTTGTTAGCTATTCATTTGTTAAAGGTTAACTTTATCATGTGTAATCGCTAAAATTTTCATTAAATATGAATAACATCTAAGGATGATATGATAGTATTAAAAAATGGCAAAGAATACAAATAAAGATATCGTCGAAAACAAGAAATTTTAAATCTATACTATGGGATGAAACCGAAATATTTTCCTTTTTCATTATCGAAATTTTATTGTCTTTGTTATGTATTTACGTACTTGATTGTTTCACTCGCTAGGAGTAACTTTTTTATTACATTAATAAACAATGACATCACATCAAATGATAAGGGATTTAAAAAATAAATCCGGATTATTTATTACCAGTCGTTAATGAATACTTTTACCCTACTTAGAATAATACAAAGTTTCGGTATAAAGCTGGAAAGAAATGAGTAAAACAATTATATTTTAGCCAATTGTGCTAAAATTTATGCAAGTCCTCATAATGTTCATGGCGTATTTTAACTAGATGGTCAATGTATTCGTTGATGGGAGATTGAAGTCTAAAATTTTTTACCAGGCTTGAATTTTAAAACGGAAAAAATCTACTTCTGGTAAGTAAACCTTGAAACCGCCTCTACTCGATATTATTCTTTGATTATTGATGTAAAGAATGGCGATCTCAAGTTTTGATGGTAAAAATTAAATTATATTCTCATTTTACCTTATGCAAGGGTAATAAGCCTACGTAGTTTTGGACCTAATTATTTAGTACTAATAATGCGATATAGTATTACATCTAAATAGCTGGGTAAGAATACGGTATTATTTACTGGCATCATCTTGAAGTTGAGAAATCATCAGTAGTAGGAATATATTTTTCTACTTTTTCTACGTAGGTCATTATTGATGTTAACGTGAAAAATATGGTCTTTAAGTATACTACATTATCGATTTCTTATGGTTTAGATGGCATTAATTAGAACTAAAATCCGTAATATTGAAGTAAAATGAATCAATTTTAAACTTTACGTTTTTAATTTTAGATTGTTCACATTGAAGAACTATTCTAGAGCATTGGTGTGATTACATCTACATCATCGTCTTTGGTGAACACTCTCCGTTACTGTTGAGGAGTTGTTACTTACTTGCTATAAAACAAAAGAATAGTAAACCAGTTAAAAAGGCAGCCATAAAATTAAAGAACTATCCTACAAAAGATACCAAGTGTTTAATTCCGAAGCTAATCATGAGCAATAATTCTTCTGGTACAAGTTACCCTGCAATGATGTCCATTCCAGTGGGTTTGATGGGATTTATGGGGAATTCGATCTTATTATATATCGTGATAATATCGAAACGGTTAAAAGATCCAGTTTACACACTAATAGCAAATGTAATCATTTGTGATTGTTTAAGTTCGCTACAGTTTCTCTTGTTGTTTATTGCTCCGTTTTATTTCGATAACATTTCATACCATGAAGGCGATCTATTCTGTAAGTTATCAGTGTACAGTCTGTACAGTACTTACAATGCTTCAGTATTTAGCTTAACTACTATCAGTATATATCGTTATAAGGCCGTATTGCATACTACGCAAATCCGTTCCAGAACGCAAATACGACGAAATGTGCTAAGAATTGCTATTATCATATGGATATTAAGCTGGATATTATCCATTCCTGCACTATTCGTAGTTACAAATCATAAAGCAGCTATGGGCTACTGTGATATTAGATATATATCAAGTTATAAGTATTTGACTTTGATCCTTTTTGCTAGTATGACGGTAATTACTTACATAGTACCTTTAATAATCATGGTAGTTTATTATGTTCGAATCGTTAAGCAACTTGCTCATGTTGTTCCTTGTGATCCTTTGGATAGAAAAAAGGATGGTGATGATCAACGAAAATGGAGTTTAATTAAAATGTTAATTATTGTTACTACGCTTTTTATGTTATTTACGTGGCCGGCATTTATTGTAATGGATATTCTAGCTATTAAGCAAAAAACATTTTATGATATTAGTATCCAGAATTATACTTCATTTATCTTCTGTTTTATGGCATTTCCAGTTAGTACACTAATTAGTGTTTTTAATCCTATCCTTTATATCGTATTTGATAAAAATATTCGTATCGAAGTTAAGAAGAAATTGAGACATCTTCGTTGCTTAGCTCATCGTCACGAATCTCTAAATCTAGAAACTGCTGATGCAATATCGGCTGTAGCTAGCATCAGACCGACTCCCAATAAAACAATCGATGATTAATAATTCGTATAGGCTATTAAGTGATCATGTCTAAATAAAATAAAAATTGATTAAGTTTGTAAACTCCACATAGAGGATGATGACTGTTTGCTAAGACACTGCTATCCTAAATAAATTTATTATAATCCCGTTTCTTTAAAAGATAATAGTTATAGAATTAAAATAGCTGTTTAATTGGAAATATCTTGACCTGTTTGTAAATCGTATGTATTCTAAACGTTCAAAAATAGACTCTTCCACATTTTCCAGTGGTATAATGTACTCTAAGCATATCCTAGGAAATTTGAAGAATAGTGGCCATATGAACGGTCAAACGGCCGTTGCAATTGTACGCATATACTTACTTGGGAGTTTATGTAGGAATAGCCAGCTAGTACCGAATTCAGATTTAAACAAAGATTTTACAGTCACCTAATGCCATAAGTAGAATCCGTTGATAAGCTTGATTTATTGTATATTTTTATAAATACAAACGAGATAATCATAATTCCCCCTTGTAATTAAGATTTAGCACAGTTCATAATCTCTATGGTAGATAATGTAGGATTTATGACTGTCAATTTACGATATGGTATTTTGGTATCGGTTTTGACGAAAATATTAGCATATCTCAGATTTTTTTCTTAATTTTATTTACGCTCAAATATCATTCTTTAAGTATCGAAGCATTTATACTAAACTAATATGCCTTTTTGAAATAGTTTTAACGGTGAAAAAGAATATCATAATTCTCTATCGCTTCCATAAAGACAAATAATAAGCTAAAATGGTAATTTAGAATTCAGCCATCTTTCGTATTTATTCACTGTCAGTCGTTGTTATAGCAGTGTATTTATTGTTATCAATCAGTTTAGTTATTAATCGCTAAAATTATAACTGTATCAGTAATGTTTATTATGCCGAACTATTAGCCCGCCATACCGCTCTATTTATAACTGCAAGGAACTATTGTTCATAAGGTTAAAGGATACATCGATATAGTAACAATTGTTAATAAATTAATCAATGATTATATATTGCAAGTCTGCAACTGATATTGTACATAGGTATATTAATAAATTAATTCAAGATAAGGATTCATATATATATAAATTTATCAACTGAAAATTTTATACCCGAAAAAAGCTGAAAATATTCTACTTAATGTATGAATAATTTACAACCGTTTTTTAATATGTACCGTTTCTATCACTTCTATAAAAAGGTCATTCAATAAAATTATTTTCAAGACTTAGCCGAAAAAATTAGTTTATTATTTAATTTTATTGTTTAATATTAAAGTAGCAAACTCAGTCTATAGCTAAATTGTAGTATCTTTGATACTACTAGTTCGATGTGAATTAGTTGCACCATGTTACTATTTATCATCGCGTTAGTAGTATAGAACCATAGCTTTTAATATTTATAACGCAAGAATCGGTAATGAGCTAAGGTACATTAAAGGAAATCACCCATAGTTACCACGGCAACACTTCGAAATGCTAAATTATTAAAAAAGGAACAGTAGTAAATCGTTACGCTGTGGATTTTAATTAATTAATCTAACATTGCTTTGTTTACGCCTTAATAATGCAGGTCGTGTTTGAATATTGAATAAATAAACCAGCCTAAGTGTGAAGATATAAATATTTGTATTAGAAACGTTACTGTTTTTATGAGGAATACTACTTATTATTAATGATCGAAATTTAGTCAGCGTATATAAATCCATTATCATTAATGCATTATACGTGTCTGGCTAGGCCTCCGACAAAATATCTTTCGTTATTTACTAGCTCACACCATGCTAGAAATATATGTACAATTATTTCTACAAGTTACTCATCATCTATCTTCATTCAACAATATTATTACGTGCTATTTTATAATAGGATATTAAGAGAATATGAACTTGTGATAAAACCACGAAAATTCCAAAGTTTTAGAAAATTAGAACTTTATTAGATCTAAAAGAAAGATAGGCTACACGCAGATCTACTCTAGCCTAATACAACTGCTGAAAGACTTCTAGAAAGAACGATTAGATAATCTAATGTCGCCTGCTTTTATACTCTCCTTATGGAAATGACTACAGTATTTTCGTACATATTATTCCTACCAATCAAAGTGCAATGAGCTAAGCATATCCTAATATATGATTTACAATTCTATTTCTACCTCTAACCTTATTAGTAGCTCATGGTCTTACTGTATATAGCCATCTGTACTCTAGTATAGAGACCATCCTTACGGTTTGTAATTATGGGCTTGTCATGGTACGAACCCCCGTGAAAAGTAAATGACTAAATTTAGTGTTTAACAGTTATATATCGAGATAACTAATAATGACTTACGGGAAGAACTACAGTAGTTATTATTTTGTTACAGTAAATTATGCTGTATTGTAGTAAGAGTTCTCATAAGGTAACTAATATTGATTGTTGATAGTGTTATGTCTTGTAACACTTGTGATGAATATCCTGAAGATATTCAACGCTGAAGCAACGGCATCTTAATTCTTGTGACGCAGTTAAGGGATACTGAATTCCCGGAGACTATAGTAATTTAGAGATTTGTTTTACGTTATCTTTGTCACGAAGTTGGTTTGTGATAGGGCTACTAAATATATCATAAAAAAAAAGATAAATATAGAAAGACACTACCGTATGTCATACTAAATGCTTTTTGACAGACTACGATATCAAGACTCACTGTTATCGAACCGTGGCGCATCTGATTTTTACTTGCAATTGAAAATGAAGTGATTTTATATTTATATTTACCTCCAGCTTGAAGGTTTTTAAAAAGTAGCTAAAACTTTGGTATGAAAGAAAATTTAGGATATTAAGGTTTGGTAATTTAAAGTTATGGATCTGAGATTATTTATAATCAAAATAGATTTTAGAAACAATCTCTTGATGACTTATTACGTAGTATATATATATACAGTGCATTTATTCTGTAAATGATCACACTAAAACTCGACTTTAATTTTAATATTTGCCTCATCCAACAATTTTTAGGACATCGAACTATCGACATTAACGATCGAATCTCTAGCAAAGTTATTTTTATTGCGATACGTGTCCTACCTTACATTAGACTTTTTTTTAAGGCAAGATAAATTTTACACTATTTTTATAGCAGTTGTATTTTATCGCATTAAATGATTTAGTCTAAAAGTATCCGAGGAATATAGCATTTCTTTATGAAAAAAAGGTTTACTAATGTGTGTAGAGTATTGAACTCCGTCCACTAGATATCGATAAATAATAGTTGCTCGCTGCGTTAGCCTATTAAATTGATGATGGTAATAATTGTAAGACTTGTGACTAAATTGTGTTAATGGCCTAGACCATGAACTAAACAGTGGAGACGATAAATCAGGATAGATCAAACGCGACCGTTGGCGGGTAAATCAACCGATTGTTTCGGAGCACGTAATTAGGCTATAACGTGGCATAACAAGCGCACGAAGCAGGGTGAGAAGATTTGTTTTCTCATACTATTTAAGTGAAATTGCTACGTACAGTATAGATCTGAATGTTATATCGTTTAATAGATTTAGACTTATTTAATTGATTAAAATACGTTTATTGTAGCATGGCCTGATCAGCTGGTATATGAGCGGTCTCATTTTAGGAATTTATTGAGGTTGAACTAAGAGTTAGCTAAAGTGTTTTTTATGGTGCTGTTACCGTCCAAGTACGAAATCCAGTCAATTTGCGAAATGTCTAGTCAATTCGCGAAATGCCTAGTCAATTCGCGAAATGCCTAGTCGATTTGCGGAAAACCCAAAAATATTTCTTTGCTGACTATATCAATTCGCTTGCAAAATTTGTAGCTATTGAAGAAATTTACGACATTCTAAGCAGTATCTAGCTCATAACAATAGCAAATGTGCTATTACCCATTTTTTTATAATAAAGTTGTTTTTAGACGTTCTTTCGAGCCCCTATTTACTATAAGTCAGGTTGGTTAGATCGTTTGATTACTACACCTAGTGTAATGAAAAATATCTGACTCGATTCCAAATTATTATCCTTTAAATTTTCGCCTAACCCGCCTTCCAGATCATAATTTGGTCAATTATAATCGTAATTTAGCTAATAAATCGTAAAATTATTGCTAATGTGCTCACACATAATTAAAAGAAATTAATAATTAGCTCGATTTAATTAAAGTAATTAAATCTGATCTTTACTCGGAAATGAAGTCAAATTGAATAACAGAGCGATCAATTTATAAATGAAGGAATGCATTTGATCAGCTGAATACATGCTACTGCGATATTGTCTCTACTATTAAAGGAATTAGTATTATTGTGTAATAATATAGGAATGATTATATTTATTACGATATATATGAACGTGACCGACTTTGCATACGGTCACGCTCATATATATATCTTATGTGTTTTGTTCAAATAGAATGCAATTAAGAATCGTATGTGGATACCTAATTCCTAAGTTTACATAGAAATTTTTAGAATGTTTGGTAATCTCAATTTTAAATCAAGTATTAAGATGAACTTATCGAAGTATCTGTCAAAAGATCAGGTCAAAAACTTCCTTAAGGTTACAAGATTTTCAGATACTGTTATTTAATCCGTTGCTGATGCTGGTTAAAACCTAAACGAAAACTGCTGAAGATTATTTATATAATTAGACTAAATATTTTATACCCACTAAAATTACAATCAGCGGTTCAACTTTAAAGTAAGGTCAGAGTTATGTATCAGACAATAAATCGCGCATCGCAAATAAAAAGGCCTTACATAGTCTTAATGTGATCTAATTATAGCAAAAATTTTAAAAAATTTGCTTGAAAAATAATTTACTAAGTTTACCTCGTAAAGTCCTTTAAAATTATCGGGATCTTCTTGGTCTAAAAGAAGCAGTTTTACCCCAGATTTTATCTTTAAAGAAGTTCTATTGGCAGCAATCTTATTTCTATTGACCATATTATCTTTAAATTTTTATCTTATTTCTGAAATGAACAAATATGTATATTAGCTTTATTACAGCTTAAAGCACAGTACTGATTGATGACTACTGTTGTGTGATTGTTTATATAGACTGAATTTTACTCACTAAACGATATTGCTTAGCCAATACATGAATAAAACTTATTGATAATTAATAAGGTCATTCTTAGCCGGAAATATTGATCATTAAGGATTTCTAAAGCTGTTGTGATATATACCGATTACGAAATTCCAAATTTTAGAAAAATAAGGGCTTTATTGAATCTTATGCAAAGATTAACTACACACAGCTCTACTCTAGCCGAATACTACTACTTAAGACTGCTACAACGAACTAGCACAATAATATAAAGTTGGATGCTTTTATACTTTCCGTAGCATTCGCAGCTACAATCCGTATGGCAACCTTTTACCTTATTTTACACATAGTTAAATTATTCTTAGTAACACTATTCTACTGCGGACCATAATTAATCCAATACGGATGCGACTACAGTAATTACGTAGACATTATTCACACCAGCCAAAGTACAATGAACTAACCATATCCTAATATATGATTTATAGTTCTATTTTTACCTATAGCCTTATTAGTAACTCAACACCTTACTGTATATAGTCATCTGTACTCTTGTATAGAGTCTATACCACTACAGTCTATAGTTATGACTACCAAATACCTCTTAGGATAAACATCTACCGTATATTATACTAAATGTGGCTAACAGTCTACAATCACAATACTAGTTACATTACAGCTGTATAGAATTGATATAAGTTGAGTTGAATCTTTATAATACATTCAAAATTATTTCAGAAGTACAAGTTCGATTTCTTAGAAACTGAGACATCTAATATTAATTCTTAATCAAATATCCACATTACCACTGTAAATCTACAAATATTTTGATAGTAAACAGGCTATTATCAATTACCGAAATTCTACTTGTGTTTTTAAGGTTTACTATTACTGATAGCGGTGTAAGAAGCTTCGTCTGCTAAACTGTAACAGCTTAAAATAAAATTCAAGAGATAGCCATAGCATAAATCTCGATCGGGAAATAATTGTAATCGGTCGTGTAAACATAAACTATTTCAACGATCCACTCATCTGTCATTGACTGTCGATTTGAAAAGTTGATTGCAGATTCATATACGATTGTCTTGGATTAGCCGTTTAACAAAAAAAATAAATCGTGGCACATAGGGCTGCAATAAAACCGAGGAGATTTCATATCAATTGCTTATCACTACACCTATAGGACTAATTGGTTTTTTAACTAATCTATTCTTATTCTACGCCATTTTTTGCTTCCAAGCGATTAAAGGTTCCTACTTATATCATTATTTCTGATATTATAGCCCGTGATTGCTTAAGTTCGTCGCAATTATCATTTTTATTTCTTGGCCCTTCAATTTTAGCATGTTCATAAATATTCATGGCCCGTATATTTTGGAATATATTGATATTTATTTTGTATATTACATATAATATATTTATATTTTGTTTAATGGCACTTAGTATCACCCGCTACAAAACAAACGCAGAGCTTCTTAGGTTAGAGCTAAAAATAAGCTAAATCTTCAATTAACAAAAATAATTCCCATGATCTGGATACTAAGTTGTGTCTTTGATTTACCAGCTCTTTTATTTTACTGAAAATCATATACATTTTCTTGGGTACTGTGATGTATGAATATTTCACTGCAGGATATAAATACCGAAATATAATTTATTCTCCATGAATGACAATAATAACTTATATTCTTCCCTTAATTATCATGGTTTTATATTATACTTGGGCCATTCGTAGATTATCCTTTTACATTACACCCGGCGGTAATCTAATCAAAAAAAAAATAAATGATAAAAAGCGCAGAAAAGCTTTCATTAAATTACAAACTATCATTACTTTCGTACTTATGCTTTTCATATGGCCAATTTTTATAGTATATAATTTCCTGGCTATAAGATCTGAAACTATATTCCAGTTACAGCAAGAAAGTAAGGTGCTGTTCATGATTTATTTTCTTTCTTTACCGACAAGTTTACTAGCTAGTTTGATCAATCCAATTCTTTATCTTAAATATGATAAAAATATTCGTTGCGCAATATTAGAAAAATTAAAGTTCATGTACTATTGTACTGCCAGTAAATTTCGATCAAGAGCGACTATTTCAGTCATCTCTTTAGCCCAAGTCCTAGCAAAATATTGAAAAACATATAAATTAAAAACAAGTTAATAAAATTGAAAATCGTCTGTAATATTTAATAATGTATGACAGACTAAGATGATACTATCGCGCTACTGATCAATAAAGAAAGGCGCTTCGTCTGCAATTGCTTGATAAATTGTTCTACAAAATTTTTAGTTAAGCATATTACTCACAATTGTTAATTAATTACTGGCTGCTTTTGTTTGATTTTTTAAATACTGAGATGATTATACCTAATTGCATTACTTGGTGTAAAATTTTTTATCATCATGGTGATGATTACTGTAATTTTCTTTGTTATAAGTGTTGCATAACTTTGCCGTAACTTAAATTAAAGTTGCTAATATTTGCGGTACTGATAGAAATTTTGCACACAACGTTATAGGATCACTGAAATAAGCTTGATATCACATAATTTTACAAGTAACGTTTCCTAATTTTTATTATTTGAATATAATGCATGAATTATGTCAAATTTCTACAATATATTATTCCATACAATAATAAGGACGATACTATCCTGGTATTGCTTATAATATTACATACGTATACTATGAATATTAACATTATTTAAAATTTTGTAATTGAAGATAGCATTAGGTAGGTATTGTAACTATATGTTAGCAACGCCTTAACTTCAGGTTTCTTTATTCTGTTGAATTATCCGCATTAAAGATTATGAAAATATCTAATAAAGTAAAACTGATGCGTAAAATATTGTATTTTGAAATATAATACTTAAGTATTATTATGGATAAGAATGACTTATAAGTAAAGAAAGGAAAGAAATTTAAGAAATATAAATGAAAATGATAGAGACGATCTATGATTAAAAAAATATGCGGGCACATACTAATATTAACGCCGACCATATGTACTAGAAATACAAACTGCAGAATAATTCGGAATCAGGATAACATTTAATTCAATGCTCTGTCCTTGACAACATCGTCTTAGATTTTTCCCTGTTCTTTATTGTTATAAGTTATAAAGTTTTGAATATATCATACGAGGGTATGCTGTACTTCCAAGACACTCGTAATATTTTGATCCTAGTTACATGATTAAATTACTTTCAGAAGAATTTTTTAAATTACATTTATGTAAAACTGTATTTAATATAAGAAAGCGCATTAAAAAGTTACATATAGGATGAAAACTTTAGAAGAGAACATCATCTGAAGCTGATTACTGTAATTTACTGTTTGTGTTTATTGATTAAGTAATTGTTTCCCTTATAAATTTTTGTAAACAGCATTGAATTTGCTACATAAATCTTATCGTTTATTCTAGATTTAACTATGAAGAGGTTGAATATGAACTCAAACGTTTATTGTTTGTGAACCATTTTTTAAATTTCCAAATGTAACTAAGTAGGATCGATTCGTACATGTAATAGTATAACAAAAGCAATCGATGTCAGCATATACACATACTATGATTTTGATAGAATCCACGCTAGACTATCAGTATATGAGGCGTATTCGCTTAATTAGTTAGCTAGTAATAGTGTTTTAACTTATCATATAAGACAATAGAAAGATAGTTTAAAAAAAACATTTAGCAGATTACAAATGCTACGTATGCCAACTTTGAAATTTAATGAAGTATACATATCCTAGTGACACTAGCATTTAGGGACAGTATAATAATAATTGTTTTAGGTTGTAGTCTGATAAAGCTATCTAAAAGCTTTGCTACATTATAATATTGATGATATCTGCTCAATCGTCCTAATTAATGCTTCATCTTCGATACTCAATAAATGAGTGTATATCCTGTTGGGTAAGATATCTTTGCTAGTTATTAATCTTATATTTATCCGTAGTTTGGGGTATTGATATAACAAAATTCCGGATTGAGTACATAGAGTTTGTCACAGTATCATCACTTACTTTGCATGGTTTAAATTTTTTCAAGTCATATCAAATATTGTTCCTAAATGATCACATTGATGGATTTGATTGAGCTTTTACCTAATTTGCTGCCAAATATATTTATCATCCGCGTTCTCAAGTCGTATTAAAGTTGCGGAAAATCATTTTTCTTGCTACAAGAGAGAAATATGGGCCTTGTTTAGACGAGAAGAAAATTATATTTATCGTTAGTATCTCTTTAAACGTATAAAAAGAGTGATGAAGGTTTAGTCTTATCATTGACATTCTTATCAATATGAATAACACTGGTCCTAGTAGGAGTAGTGACTTACAGATTCTGGGGCTGCAGCTGTATCGTGAATTTGTATGCCAAGAGGTTTAGTTGGAGTTACAGTCAATTCTCTTTTATTTCTTTTTATAAGTAAAGTCAAGTATTTGAAAGATCCAACATATTTACTAATTGCTAGTGTCTCAGCTTGTGATTGCTTAAGTAGCATCCAACTTTTTCTATCTCTTAGGCCGTATCTAATTATGTATTCTAACTTTCATACCAGCCATATATTTTGCAGAATGATATTTTATTCCCTGTATATCATATATAATGTTTCTGCCTTTACTTTAACCGTAGCTATTCATTATCGTTAGAAAGTGGTAATAGTTACAAAAGTAGATCAAAAATCAAGAGTCCCGTAGAATGATTAAATATCGAAAATTGATATGGCTATTAAGCGCCATCTTTGCATTTCCTATGGAATACCTTATTAAGTATCGTCCAAATGTCTCTAGATATTGCGATATTGTATTTAATGATGGCTATGGATATCTAGCGATTGCTTATTTTGCTTCAAAGGCATTTTTAACTTGTGTAATACCTTAAATTATTATAATAGCAAATTATAGCCGATTATTTAAGCAATTCACTAACTATATAAGTCCATGAGATAATAGTAGCAGAATTTGATCAATCAGGTAGCGTACTCATGACATTGTTAAAGTGCTGATAATTATTACTAGCATATTCAAGATATTCTCTCATCTATTTTACATAGCTATCCATTTATCTGCGACTAATCTTAAAATAATTGGTGAGCTAAGTGAAGACAATTGCATACTATTTCTGATTGCCTTTTTTATCTCTACCACTATGCATATTTGTTAGCATAAGTAACCCAATCTTAAATATTTCTTCCGATAATAATAAACGTTATAGTGTAGAAGCTGAATATTCTTGTCGCCGTAATTATTTTAGAAGCAATTATCAGCGCTCGTTCAGATCACGGACGACATTGGTTCGTCAAAATTCATTCTAATTAATAGCATTCTTAAACTTGCAACTGCTAGGGTTCAGTACTAATACACCGTGCTCTTATATGGTGAACATATCGTTAAGCTTTGATAATTTTGAGGAATAAAAATAATACTAATTGGTAGGATTAATTATGTTTCATTTCTATACTGATCATATCTGAATTAATCGCGTAGTTATCCCTCTCATTATTGAAATCTGCTTACAGCAAGGTACTGGTCGAAAATAATTACCGATAACCTATATAATATATTGACTTGCTTGATTCCGTGAATGATCATATTGTAATTTAAATACAAATAGGTGCTTACAGCGATATTGCTATTAAGGTTATTTAATAAAATACACCTATAGTTAGATGCAGTACGACAATAGTGACGGGAAGGTACGGTCGCACATTTTCTACAAATTTTTACAGTTTTCTAAAAGTGCTAGTTGCTCATTTCTTCAAGTAACATGGTTAACATCAACCGGCTTCGATGAAAAGCTGGATTGATAAATAATCATATATTAAGCTATTACGGACTTCTATATGATGTAACATTAATTTATCATATGTATTGATAAGTATGAAATACAATACATTAATCGAAGTAATTCTAGAATTTCCTAGTCTCAACATGCATTACGATTATTGAGCTTATTTGGGTTTTAGAAGGTATTATGTTATTGTTCTTGCTGTATGCTAGTCAATGAATTAATTAGTCACAAATTAATAATAATCACTTTTAGTTTGGGACAGGTTCTTTAATCATTTGAAATCCAGTTAATCCTATGAAATGTTGCAGCTGACAATTTATTTTCTCTGATATTTGTCTCTTATCTAAGGCTGCTGCAAGTCGTACTTCTATTTAAATGCTAGTGAATATGATGAACCAATCTATCTTTAATTTCGTTATAATCATGGAGTGCATTACTATTTCTAGTCATCCACAGATAGCTTTAAACTAGAACTAGTCGCGATTTTAGCTGATAGTCATTATATAAAAGAACTGTACAGTGCTCTCTGATCTTCTATAGGTTACTTCCAATAAGCATACTAACTTATAAGGAGTAGCTAGTAAATTATAGGTACTTATCATTCTGCTAGCAACAGTCAGGAAGACCGATATATGATACTTTACACTACTATAGTTTAAAATAAAGCTTTCTAAAATTTTCGACAGTTTTAATTTACGTAAGTTCTAACAACGCAAGGTATCAATAAACCTAAAACTAGTCTTAGTAAAGATCACATCGAGAATCATGAAAAATATCTTCGATGATATAAAAATACTTGTACTCAAATTACCTCACATCCAATAGTCTATCTCCCTTTTACTAATGCTAAAAATCATGTTACTATAATATTCATACAGATTCATATCTGTTTAAGCGTACCGTATATAAAGTATGTATTTAACATATGCAGATCTGAGTTGGGTAGGGCTTGGGACTTGCGAGCTTAACTAGGTTAATAAAGCTCTGCGTATGTATAGTATTGTAATGATATTGCATTATTGAATAGGTTGTAGTACTATTATTATCAACATTAAGGTGCTAGCAATAACAAATACAAGTATATTTATGTTGTTAGTGCGGAGGATGTTCTAGTTCCATTAGAAAACGTAATGTTTAATCATTAATATGTTTTTTATTTATCTTTTGTACATCATTAGTAATTTTAAATGAGAACCTTATAATTGAGATTGTAGTTACTATACAGAATACAACAGTTGCGTTGGTTCAAATAGTCGTGTTTACAGCCCAAAGTAATTTAACTACTTTTGATGTGTTCATATAAATAAGCAACGATCATTACGTGTATCTAAGTCGTTATGCATAGTCGCCGAAATAAGGTTTACTATTTCTAATTAAAAATGAGGTAATTTTTAACTAGAATCATTTGAAATGAATTAGTCATATTAGACGGGCTACGATCTATATCCTACGTTAGTATTATGGAACGATCTTGAATTGGTATGACTATTTATACTTGTTGCCCCTTCTACATGTATTGGAGTATCAATAGAACGCTTACGTGTTATAAAATAGTGTATTTCTTTTCGAACTAATTCTGCCGTAACTCTATCATAAGCGACTATAAATACTGGCTGGGTAATAACAGACGTTAAACATAATAAGTAGAATATAAGCGATATGGTTGAAAGATGTAAATTGGACAAACTAAAATGTGGCGATGCCTTAAAGGAAAGTGTTAGCATTACGGTAAATATTGGTGATATTGCTAAAAAGAACATTGCAGCGGAGTAACCAAAAGCTTTAATTGTAGTAGTACTTAGCATATCCTTTTGTAGCAAGGTATAACGGTCTAGGCGATATTTGTTACGATCGCCAATACTACTTGTATTATTTGAATAGCTACTGCTAAGTGGGTGTGAATAAGGATGACAGGATTGCTGATGAATTTCATTATTATTTTGAACACCATTTTTAGCGATATAAATAATAATTCGTAGATACATCAAACAGTTAGTTAATACAGGAATCAGATAAACTAGCGCCATTACAAATGTGAAATAATACGGGCTACTGTAATGATAACGAATATTGCAAACAAAGTTTAGTTTGCTAGTAGTTCCAGAGTAGTACATGAGTGGAATATTAAGACTTAAACTAGTCAACCATATTAATAAGATTATGTTAATCAGAACGGTTTTTCTGTGGATTCCAGGATAAAAAGGCTGCTTAAAAATCGTTACTAAACAGCTGTTCATGCTGATGAGGCTATAAGTAATCGATATTGTAGCGATCCAAACACCTAGCGAATAAGTTAAGAGCTTGCAAATCCATTCTGACACAATCCACCGATGTTGAATAACGCTAATAAGGGCACATGAGCCAGTTACAGTAGATAAGATAACATTTGATATTAATAAATTAGTAGCAGTACCATAAGTTGTATTTTTCAGTTCTTTCCTTAGCCTGGTAACGTGAATGAGCAAAAGATTGAAGATAATTCCCAGAATACTAATAACCAAGATTAAAAAGATAAAGGCTACATTGAACATGGAAATTGAAGCAGATTCTGTAGAATTATTGGTATGGTTTGTTATTGCCATATTGAGTAATGGATGCCTTTGCTTGAATTTAAAAAATCCAAGTCCAATATTTAGAGGTGTTACAATACCAAACTGGAGTTACCAGGCTTTCACATGGAATAAGTAAAGTGATAGCGAGCGCTATGCAGCTGACAATACTGAATTATCACAATAATTTCTTAAAATTGAAAATTAATAGTAATACTAGGATATTATATTAACTTCATCGTTTTGAATTACAGACCTCTAAAAACATTTAATCACCGAACATTTATTCCTATATAAATTTGATCGTCAGTGAAATATAACCAGTCGCATATACGAACATATGTGCTTTTCAGTTTAATTGCTATGTATAATATACTATATTATTGTTTTGCAATCTTATTTTTTATCGATAAAAAAAATAAAACCTTTTCTTATTTACCATTGTTAATTGATCAATTAAGCATTAAAATAGAAGAATTGGATTGTTTCTCAAGTTGGAACAATTATGATCTAGGCAATTAAAGTAGGGATTTACATTTTATGACAAAACTTGAATCACTATTTTTCAAATATTAAATAATTTATAAATTAACTGTTCGATCCAAAATATCTGCAATCGTAATAAGTAATGTACAGAGATGTTTGTAAGGTATCTAAATCACGTTCTATTAATTCTAATGGCTAATAAATTAAAGTAATGTTTTGCTTGTTGATATGGGGGACATACTAAGTGACAGGCTATTGATGATTAATCAAGCGGAAGATTCGCTGTATTTCAATGAAACAATAAGCAAGTCAAATTATTAATTACACACCTGGTATTTGAAAGACGGAGAAACTAAGTGATCTTTATAAGAAGAAAAATAACAATACCTACAGCATATTATCACGATATCTTAAACTCCAAATTAAACTTTTTAGAATTTTTTGATATTAGTCGTTGACGTCCAAACTTTTTTAATCACCATATAGAAGTTTTCTAAAATATTCAAAGGATAGCTTACTGGCCTGCAATGATAGCGCTAATTAATATCCATGATAGCTTAAGTAAAGTGATCAGCTAGTTACCAGTCTAAGTACGGTACTTTTGATAGAAGTAACATGTAATTTAAGCGATGATAAAATTTTCTTGTTGTTGACTATCGTTATTTAAGCAGTAGTGCTTAGTTAGATGATCAATCATTCTTCAATCATTTCTATTTTATGTTCGTCAAGCTAACGCTGATAAGGCAGCTGTTGATTCGTAGGTTTATATTTATTAATATCAATATTGGCTGTAAACAATGATTGTTAGATAAGTAACATGATCTATATATTGAACTACTAGTAGTTTGAAGTGCATTAGTAAATACTATTGAAACATAGTTTAAATATTGTTGTACACGAACTTATAACAAAGTCTGCCTTAAAAATTTTTTCCTGGTTGCTAAATAACGCTTAAATTAACATGGCATACTTCAATGACGGTATTTGCTAGGCCAATATTTGCTATTGTATAATTATTCCTAGCTATACCTCTGATACATTAATAGTAACCTTAAGTAGAGCGTTGCGAAGATAGATAGGTGGTTTACCATCGTGCTATCGAATTTTAAAATTATATCTGCAATACTATTATCATTACAGCGCTATGAAAATTTTTATGGGTGTTTGCTAATATCCCATCCGTTTATGCAGAACTCACTTCTAACGACTTCAAAATGATGAAGTAAAATCGTCACTTCATACGTATATTTATGACAATTTTGACCTATATTTTTACCTAGATGATTTCCGTTTTTCCTGACAGATAATACATGAGCGAGGTCAAGCAATGGTCTAGGTCTTTTTCTTTTCTACAACCATGTTAACCGCAAGTAGTTATGCTAATTATTAAAGCAATTCTAACTATCTATGCTTATGCTGCAACAGTATTGTCAAGATTTCGCTTAAGGTTTCGCTAGCATGTAATTTAACATCAATTTATAATTCTACTGGACATATAGTAAGACAAAAAATGCGTTAGTACTACCCGAGGCATTAAGATATTAATGTCATGGCTGAAGATATTTATTTCTGTTAGCCTATCCGTATAATGCCATTTTATTAAATTTAGAATGAGATCAGCTGTAATTATCATTGTATTGAAGAAGAAGATTTTCATTAAGTTACGATATCATTAATTTAGCAAAAGATTATGCCTTAACCGAAAGCTTTAGCATACTGCAAGATTTTGATTTAGATCTTATTCCTGCCTTCATTCGATGCATTTTATACAACTTCGATTACTGTACTGACTTGCCTAACTTAAAGTGGTCAGAAATCCTCTATTTATTACCAGATTTTAATATTACCCATAAAGATAGAATTCATATTGTAGAGCAGGAAACGTTTGATATATTGCATAATTTAAGGTAACTTCTTGTTGCCACTTTATCATCAGTCTAAATAGCTCAATTTTATTTAAATGCGAATATGTGCTCAATCTAGTCCAGAATTATACCATTTCTAACTATTGTTCGAAAAAATAAAGAGAAAAATAAGTAAACTTTTACAAGACTCATACGCTATCAGGGACTACTTAATAAAAACTTTTTCTTAAAACGCTTCAAGTGGATAGAAAATTGTAGCGATATCTTGCTTTATCTTATGCTTAGTAATGTTTTATACAGCAACTTAGTTTGCTTTCAGTTGAACCTTTTATCATTTTGTCACGATATGAACCACCATGAAGAGTAAATGACTAAATTTAGTGGTTAGCATTTATATAGAGAGATAACTAACAATGACTTACAGTAAGAAATACAGTAGTTATTATTTTGTTACAGTAAATTATGCTGTACTGTAGTAAAAGTTCTATTACGGTAACTAATGTTGATAGATTATAGTGTTATGTCTAGTAAAGGTTGCGATGAATATCCCAAAGCTATTCAATTATAGATGATACTATAAATAATTCTTTGTATACACATACTGAAGTCTAATTATCTAGAATCGCTCTGTAAAAGTCTAAGATTATTAATAATATCTTCATTAATTTAGCTATCCAATATGAACTAAATTTCAAGAACTGATATGACTCATACATGATAGCTGCTGCCGAAGGTATTTAATTCCGGCTGATAGCTAAATAAAAGAAGAGTTCTAGAGTTGTTTAACGTAGAATCAAAGGTGTCTAAATTCTTGTAAGGTAGTTAAGGGATACTAAATCCCGGAGACTATAGTAATTTAGAGATTTGTTTTACATTATCTTTGTTACGAAGCTGGTTTGTGACACGTTTCACTAGCTGATCTGATATGTCTACTTGCGCGAGAAAGAGAACACCGCATATATATTAAAATACTTGAGTAATAAGCATTGACATTCTCTTAGCTACTGGGTGTTGAAGTAGTTTCTATTTCAGCAACTCTTAGTGAGGAATTTAGGTTACCAAGAAACATGATCGATGGTACAGCCCATGAAATTGGCGAAATAGCAGAGTACTGCTACGTTTTGTGTTTAGGGCATGAAAGTCTGATAGCGTTTTATACAGTATACTCTGACAGTTATCATTGATAGTTAGTTCTACGATGTAATTAGGTTTTCACTCAGATATTGATGCAATATTACATACAACAGAACGACTGAGCGTTTAGTAATATCAATTGTGAACAGAAGTTGATGCCAATGTTCATACTTCTGTAAATCGGTTCATCTACTAGTTCCAAACTCATAGCTATACAAGATCATAACAATTACAGTTATTTAATTTTCTCTGTTTAGAGTAATAGAAAATAAAGAAATGAGTCGCCATTATTGTATAGTGTTTAGCAGGCCCCCAAAAAGCACAGTAAGGGACTACAAGCATACAGAAAAGTATAATGTCATGGTCTTTTTAGAATTTGCTAATAATGCGTCATTATATGGCCATAGTAAGTCTACAATTCTATTTTATCATGACTGTGTTCATAGACTACTTGAAATCACTACCATGCTAACAATTTTCTAGTAGTCCATAACTGTATGCTTTTATGAGTAGAAATGTGCAAACGGATAAGGAATTCGAAGTATTTCTGAATTAAAGGAAGAGACAGCCGAGAGAGACTTTTCTCCTTTCTTTACTAGTCCCTGATATTCTCCACAATGTAGATGTAGATTGTAGATATTCCTCCTTTTACATACAGTAGATTCTACCGTCGCAGCCTATTTACTACAAGCACAACGAAATTTAACATCGAAGATAGTTGTCACAGTGCTAACTCACCGTACAAAAATAGTACATGCTTTGCGGCTACAATGATATTGTAAGCCGAGGAGATTATGTAACCAGATATAGATTGTAGACGGTACGATTTAAATTGTGATGTGTTAAAGGTCATTTATATCTATAGTTGGATTAGTAGTATTCTAAGAGGTATGTAAAAGCTTGTAGATAAAATCTATTTAAACGATTAGACAAATTAATAAAAGTTATTCTTAGTTCCTAAGGTTAAAAGTATAACGGAAATCGAAGGCGTACGAATTATTGCGATATCGTAGATTCGATCACAACGTCATCTTGTCACACGGGAGTTTGTGACAATAGTATATGAACTTGTTTAGACAATTCAAAAGTATTCTTTATTTCCTAATCAAGAATTACTTATTTTAACAACGAGTAAAAAACCTACTCGTTACATTTTGAGTTTCTAATTCCTTATTACTTTACTTACTATTAAATAAATATTACAGCGAGAACTGTGTAACTCGATGGTACTGCACATAAACCGGAAAAATATCGGTTACAGGTATTCGATTTTCTCTATTTGTGATTATGATTATTAAATGAAGGAATAAGTTGTCATATTGAATAATAACCATATAATGCGTGCTTGCATGAAAATAGCACGTCTAAAAATGCACCACTGTACTACTATACGCTACTACGCAAATGGACAGCGGTAATGCTTAAAGAAAGAAAAATTTCTTACGTAAAATAATTATTAAAGAACAAGGGGGAATGTTATGAATTTAGTAAACTACAGTAATTATCTGTTAGGTAATACAGTGATAGAGTGTAGTACAGAACTGTACATCTTATTAAAGTAAGCTTGATTAGGTTAAGAACCCATACACTAAGTGAACTAAGAGGCTTCTCTTCTTTCTTTTACTAGTCCCTAATATTGCCCGTATATTCGCCATGCTAAGAAATTTTATATAATTCTTATTTAGTATACAGTTGATTAACCATCAAAGCATTAGCTAATGAGTTTAATAAAATTAAACATCAAATACAACAGATGACTTTAACTAGAATTTTTAAAAGTATTCATTTTTCACTAATTAAGAATAACTTAATTGATGACGCAGTACCACTACATCCGCATTACAATACGTAAGATGCGTAGCTTTAGCGTACAGGAAAAGAGCGACAAAGCACATTAGAGACTAATCCAAATGTAAGTTGTCGACTAAATAGGTTAAAAAAATATTGATTACTTAATTATAAAATTTCTGCAAATAACAAAAATAGGGGCATTGTCATTTCCTTGGGCTTTGTTGATAATGTTGCTAATGTTGCTTAAAGTTTTTAGTAACAACAAGAACTTAAAGTATGATGTCGTTCTACATTTTTAGCATAACGATATTGTTTATTAGTTTAATAATGCTTTTATTCCTATGTTTACCCAACGAAATGATATTAGATACCAAATTTTTGCATGATGTATTTCGTCTTAGATACTGTAGCAATAAGGTGACAGAAGTGAAACTTCTTTCCGTCGTACTCTTAAGTCTGAGTAGATAATTATTTTTAGATATCACTTTAGCATAATAAATATAGTTTAAGCTCCACATTTTAAAACATTTGCTTAGAAGTTTTTTTGCAAAATATTCATCTAATAATGGACGCAATATCAGAGACAAGGCACTAGGCCTAAATCAGATATTTCTTAATAAGCGTACCTTACTTTAATTAGAAAACAAGATCTTTCCAATATGTAGATTTTTTTGTCAGCGGTCGCATTTTTGCGACCCTTTGAAAGAGCAATTTTAGAAGTAACATGCATACTTTAATCAATTCACGCCATCATAGTTGCTATCAGTCAGTAAATAAATGCACATTCTTATTTTGCCGTAACTTTTTTTGCTATAACTACATTAATAACTGAAAATAAAATGTAAAAAGCGAAGAACATTGGCTATAAATTTTTTTTCTCCTACGTAGTACCATAAAATAAACATATTTTCCTACGTAAAGGATGATAAAGGAGTCAGCTAAGCAAAATTTCATCAGCGGAATGGGCAACAAATTCACCACAAATATCATAATAGTGGGTATATAAAAGCCTTGAAAGTTACAATATTTTAATAGCCTTACTTTAATTTTATCTACTGATACCGGTTATTTATTTATAATCCTTTTATCTAGCATGATGTGATTTACCATCATTTCTGATGTAATATTGAAAGCATTTATTGCTTGTTCGCTAGTAAGCACTTATTTTCATTTCCTCTTCCGATTTGCAAGTAACGCTACAGATTCTAAATTTAAATATTTATTGCATAGTGGATAATAAATTTCAAAATTCCCCGAAGTAAATAATTATAAACCTAGTTAATGTTGGTTGTAACACTTGGTCGTCAAAAGCATTAATTTATTGCTACTTTTGCCATTTCATTTGTGAAATTCAAAGGTACGAAAGGTAGTCTATGTTTTTTTTCCTTCCGATCTATCCATAGAATAGTTCATGGCGCCAAGCAACCTAGTTAGTCCAGATCACAATATTTAAGAAGCAATTATTCCGTCACTATTTCTATGCTGGAATATCATTCACCTCGATATCTTTTCTACTGAGAATCAATGAAATTGATGCAATTATTTTCGATGCGGGTACTTTATTAGAGAATATATTTATGATTACTTCGAAGTGTTCGTCAGTACTTGATTCATGTTGTAACATTCTACGACGATTACAATACTCTAGGCTGGAGTAATTTTAGAATCATAAAGATTAATAGTTGATATGTTTAGGAGACACTGATTAATAAAAATTGTCATGTAACGACAGATCAAGCGAGCATCAACTTTGTTACTTAAGGTAAAACTATGCCATACCGTCTTTGATGTCTCCATGAAAACACGACACAAGTACACAACGAAAATCTGTTAATTTAAAAATAGGATAAACACAATGTTCATCATAATGCATGCTATGTAGTATTGACATATGTTTACTTTACAAAACGTCGTCTTTTTTTATTACTTACGTCTTAAATAATTTATTTGGATCTTATTCAGTCCTGAAAGATCGTATTGTATGATGGTAAAACAAATTATAAAATTGTTTTTATTTGCACCATAAGCTTATTCATGTTGCTTCTGCGAACAATCTATCTTTCGTGTGTTTTTCATTCGTGAATTTATTATCATCCTCCTACGTGCAATAAAATTGCAACCAGCGGCCTTTATAATCCTAAATTTTCACTGTTATTCGTTATCGCTATGTACAGTATTAATAAATATTTTATTTTTAGATAATTTTTGTAAACGGAATCAAACTAAAAAAAATTTCTTATATCAAATTTATGTCTTGATACATCGTAAGAAAGCATTCCATCACTTCAACTAAAGTATACGTATTCCAAACATAGCGCCGTCTATTGTAATTTTATTTGCTTAATGAAGATTTTGGCTATTGGAATATTAATAAACGTATTAACTAATAATTTTTACCATTAAAGACTCTTGTTACACAATATACTACATCAGAAAATAAACGCTATGGACGATTTTAAAGTGTTATCAATATCCTTGACAGCTTTACTCCTAGGTTTAAGCTACTATGTTAGTATATCCTTATAGTTATTTCTATTATCCTCGAATAAAGTTTTCCACAAATAAATCTTTAATTAAATAATCTGCTACGAAACGAAAAGCAATAAAATACAATTTCAAATTATATGATATTACGTACTGCCATTGAAATCTTATGTTGCTTCTCAATCTGAGTAAATAGTAACTTGCTCTAGCAAAGTTGTTTCTGAGTGTGGATGATAACGAAACGATACGGTGTTGTAAATTTCTATGGTTCGTTATCTAGCTATTCAGCTAAAAGGTACCCAGCTACGCGCCTTTGCCCATTCCCTAATACGGGCACTAGATTTACAGGTCACGACCTTAATCATATATCACATTAAATAAAGAATCATAATATTCGGCCTATCTGTGGGATAACTATTGGTGTTACTAAAAGTTGAATCGCTTTTGCCGGCAATGTCTAGTTGAGTATAATCAATTTTATTGATTCTGTTTATTGTTGTACTTCATTTCTTTAAAGTAGTCCCGGTCGAAGTGATTGTCACCTAGTCCTTCGGCAATGTCATCTGTATAGGTAAATGATAAACTGAATTTTAAAACATTTTGACCTTTACTATAATACACCTACAATATGAATTAAAAATTTGATTTAAGACCAATTGACAATTGTCGATAGTTTTTAAGGATACCCTTTTTCAAATATTTTTAGATGCTTCTATTTTTATCATAAAGAGTCAAATTTGCAGACATCATGACAGTTTAACCATCAATCAATATGAAATTGTGGCCTGTCAAAATATAATTATGGCATTATTCAGACACGCAATATTGAAGGTGATGAGTCTTTGCTGTCGCCATTAAGGGACAGGATTTCTGAAAGTTTTTGTAATCTTAAATAACAATAAAAGTAGGATATCATAAACAGCCTTATTTAAAATTGACGTTTTCGTAATTAATTTACACCGGATTCCTCGAAGCGAATATAATTGTTACTGATAGCCAAGTGAATGACAAGTTAAGGCAATATTTAAAGCTACCGTTAATTAAAACTATTCATGACAGATCAAATACAAATTATTTGTTGATAGAAGCTTTGTTATCCTTTCATGAATACGAAGCAATTATAGAATTTGTGACGTAACTAAAAACTGTCAAAATATTTCGATATAAGATCAAAATAAGCTGTACAATCAGTTGTATATAGTGCGCTGTAGATTAAAAAAATACTCATTTATTTGAACATCCCGGTAATTGATTGAAAACCTATTTCTCATCTTCTGACCTAATACTTAACCTTACTTTCTAGTTTTAGGCGAAAATCGATACCAATATTATGCATCATGTCTGAGTTGCAATTGCCGAATGTCTCATCTCAAAATTATACCAATCGAACAACTGCATTTCAGTTTTTACAAATTGCTCAAATCTTTTTTTCCCTACCATCTTTCCTTTCAATAATTTTGAATTCCGCGATACTTAATTCCATTTATTTTAGTAAAGAACTGTCTAAGTCACCGACATATTATTTAATTGGCAACATGGTTATATCTGATATAGCAACTGCTAGTCTATTTATGACCTTACCAATAGTAACGGTATTTTCCTTGCCATATGCAGTGGTAGATGCTATCTGTCGCATTTTATCTTTAGTAACCGGCATATCTTTTATGGCGTCAGTATTAAGCTTAACTTCAATCAGCATCGACCGTTACTTATCAATTTTAAAACCAATGTTATTGGCATCACGAACTAAAAAATTAAAGATGTTTAAGATTGTTATCGTTTTCATATGGTTACTCAGTATAACCGCATCGCTGCCCTTCATTTATTTAACTGGTGCTCTACCAGGACCGACAAATTCTTGCGCTCTTATGCATCGTGGCAGAATTGGTTTAATTTTTTACTTGCTTATAACAATAATTCTGTACATTGTTCCATTGGCTATTATGAGTATCTTATATTTTAAAATATACCAATTTCTACTTCAGCGATATAAAGAAGAATCATCAAAAGAACCTGGCGAAGTGAAAACTAAAACTTTTCTTGATAACGCAAAACGGAAATCATTGATCAGAACATTAATTATCGTTACTGTAGTATTTGCCCTAATGACTTGGCCATTTTTTGCTATGACTTTGGGAATGTCTATTACTGGAATTGGGATTGATGATCTTGAAAGGGAAAGTTTATTCTTGTTCATTTTATGCACATTTGCTGTATCCTTTACTGTGTGCACACCGGTTGTCAATCCACTGCTGCTGATAAAGTATGATAAAAATATACGCAGTCGATCGTCAATTCTTTATAATCGTATTAGAAGAAGAATCTCGCGTCATAATAAAATCACTAACACATATACTTCTCAAACTCAAGGATCATCAACTCCATAAAATTGTAAATCAAAATTAATTTGTAGTTATCAGTACCATATTTATTAAGTTCTCCTTCTGCAATACCTCACTAACTTCATTTTCTGCTATCATAGTCTAAGTTATATTCATAACTTTTTAATACGCATGAGAAATTTAAAAATAGATTGCTCAAATGGGCTACTGTTTAAATCATTTACCATTACATGACGCTATATAAGATACCAAATATCCTGGATCTAATTTTTGTGAAAGCATTAAGGCATCAAGCGTAGAAAAACGTATTATATTTGACGGCTAAGTAATCAGAAGTTAAATTCTACTGTAATGTAGTTGTAACAGCTTAAGATTGAGATTATAAGATTATATATGAATAAATCACTTCGTAACACGGTTAATGGAATCAGTTTCTGTAATAAAGTAAAGTTTAATAAACGTTTAAATTCATCTTATAAAATTTCAAAGCACTGCATCGTAGCAATATATATTTAATACGCTATCGGGACAAAATGGCATTATATGAAGCCGTACGAATGTCCTTGCGCATCACTCAAATCTTATTAAATCATTCAAAACAAATATTAGAGGATAAATTTAAATCTTTAAAATTTCATGTCAAAACACTTTTCATTTACGGCCTGTATCTTGGATCTAATTACCTAGAAAATTCGCACATCTGTAATATAGTAAAATAACGTTAAATTTTGGGTTTTCATGTAACAGATATGTATATCATGACTTCATCATGGAGTCCTACGATAATTTTCTGGGTGGAAATTTTTAGCATAAAAAAATATAATTCACTACATATTAAAATTAGAAATCCATACTTGTCTAGATGTATTTTGATAACAATTTTAAGCTCAAATATTATAATAAAAATCATGCTTTATTTAATTTAAAATTGGTAAAGTATTCTTTGTCCTAAATTGGCGCTATCAATTACATGAAGTACCCTTTCGAATTGTAAATGCTTCAGTATATGTGATTGGTTTCGTGAATTACTCTCTTTGAAAAGGATTGATTTAAAATCATTTTATGCAAATTTAACTATTAATAATTTACTTAGCCAAACTAAATGGAAATTTTCACATAGCAAAAAATCTTTACAGACATACTCATAGTACTTTTGTTCGAATTCTTTAGCGGATTAAACTGTCGTTAATATACCCTGTAATTAAGTTAATTGATTACCCAAATAAATCTGTATATTAACAATATAGCGATCTAAAAGCAATATTTAATGACCATCGTATAAAAACAATTCATGTTATATCTTATTTATTGGATTTATTAAATTACCAATTAAGAAGATATTTGATAGTAATTACCCTTATAGAGTCTACTTAATGTCTAAGATTGCTATTTAACTACATGAATTAAATATTGAAATTGTAGAAATCTTTATATGCAGATCAAAAATTAGAACAATGGTGATATTTTAAAATATTTCTGCATGAGATAGGATTAATAATCGTAACGTTCATTAATTGCCCTTTCATTTCTTCTTAATTTTCTTTATAAAAATGATAATTTACCGATTATATGAACTTTTCAGATAACTAAATTTCATTGTAAAAATGAAAATTGGAATAAGCAACTTATTTATTTGTTAAAGTAGCATAGATCTTGATAATTATAGATATGTATCTTGCATTAGAATGCATTAGTAAATTTCAGAGATAGTTCTTCGTTCCTGAACATTAGACAAGTTGCCATTGACAGTTAAGTTTTAAGCTACTAAACTGTCACGGTACGAACTACCGTGAAGGAATAGATGTCTAAATTTGGTTAATATAATATAATGATATTATATTACAACTAGTTACTTACAATAGGAATTACTCTAATTATAAATGTGTTTCAGTAAATTTAATGCTGTGCTGTAATGTGCACTGAAATGATTCTGTGAATGGACATATTGTAGTCCAACTGTGAAAAATTAGTTAGGTAGATGTTCTCACCAAGTATTTTTATAAGATAACTCGTGAATGTTAGCTGCTGTAGAAGGGTATATAAGCCCGCCAGACAGTTGAATAAAGTAGTTCTAAATTGTCTAGTTGAGTTTAACGTAGAATCAAAGGCGTCTAAATTCTTGTGAGTAGGGATACTGAATCCCGGAGACTATAGTAATTTAGAGATTAGTTTTACGTTATCCTTGTCACGAAGCTGGTTTGTGACATAAACATATACCCATTTCTTTGAGATGATGATGGCATAATTTATGGTAGCGATATATTTTCAAGCAAATTATATATAGTAATGGATTTCTAGAATTAAGCCTTTGAAGCACGACTTATGATCGAATTAATTATGCAACTGATCGTGCTAAAAACCATCATT
>NW_002060946.1:7672382-7774144 GCF_000150275.1 Trichoplax adhaerens | reverse complement strand
TAATGGCATTTTCTAAGACATAACACTGACATATTGTAAGCAAGAAGATTTCTATAAATTCTGTCATCTTAAACAACGTAGTGCAGCAATAGTCTTATTGTCCATACATAATGAACTTATTTACTATTGTAAAACTATAGCTTCTATTGATCTGTATAGAAGAAAATTTTAACTATTATTTGAAAGCATTATCAATATCAATATATTGCTGACCTACTGAGTCAGTAAAAAACTTTAATAGATATAAAATGTAATTAATGCCAGACTGATTTTCGATTGGAAATCCGATTACACAACGAAGACTAGATGATTTTAGCGATAATTTAACTCCTAAGGCAGAATTGAAAGGAATGCATTACTTTATTCGAAAAATTTGCTTATTAAGATCTAATCATCAAAACTGAACTATAAGTGAATCCAAATTTAATTAAGATGGTTCTATTAATTGCCAGTATATCAATTTTAATGGCAATTAGACTGGCGAGTAAGAAATAATCATTGGATAATAAAGGGATGACTTCGATGTTAAAATTTTGAGCGGAAATAAATTAAGTGCTCCGAATAACTATTAAATATCGAGGTATGCATTATTAATATGAGTTCTTAAGCTTAAGAAAGATCTCAGGCTTCACTAAACCTAATGATTGCTTTCGAAACTGCACCAATTGAACAGTACTTTTATGGCAATTTCTTATCCTAAGCTTGGTCCGAAATATAATCGAAATGTGAGCCTTCGTTGAGGAGATTGAAATTGTATAGAGGAAATTCATAAACGCAATAACCACTATACTTTATAATACGTCTGTGCTAATAGATAATTTTATAGAATGTTAAATTTATGTCTTGATACCCTACGATTAGTAATAGATTATAAGGTGATGCTTCTTTCATTCATTATTTTATTTTAACTATGCATCTTAGGATATTAAGAAAAGGTTATGCTACGATAGTTTGTGGGCGTGCTGTAACTACGATCTAACACTTATTAGCAGTTATTTTCTTAACTGGTCATGGTAGCAGCAGTAAATCTTTATCGAAAATTTCTATAAAGTAGCCTTTTCCAATTACTTCAATAAAAAAATTGATAAAAATCCATTTGATTTAATAATTAAAATTTCAATTTAGCGATCAGAAATAAGAAAGTGTCTACAAATTAAAATTATTCAATCTATTTTGAGATGTTTATCAATAGCGGAAATGTAATTTCCGATTACGATTCATGTAGCAAGCTATTGAAAACTATTAATCGAAATACTGAAGAAAAGAATCACTTTCAATTATGATCTGTACCTAATTGTGATATATACCGATCACGAAATTCCAAACTTTAGAAAAATAAGAGCTTTATTGAATCTTATACAAAGATTAACTTCACGCAGCTCTAGTCTAGCCGAATACTACTACTAAAGACTTCTACAACGAACTAACTGAATAATCTAAAGTTGCATGCTTTCATACTTTTCGTAGTATTTGTAGCTACAATCCGTACGGCATTCTTTTACCTTATTTTACACATAGTTAAATTATTCTTAGTAACACCATTCTACTGCGGACCATCACTAATCCGATATGGATACGACTACAGTATTTACGTAGACATTATTCACACCAGCCAAAGTATAATAAATTAACCATATTCTAATATATGATTTACGGTTCTATTTTTTACCTATTGCCTTATTAGTAACTCAACACTTTACTGTATATAGTCATCTGTACTCTAGCATAGAGTCTATACCTCTACAGTCTACAGTTATGGCTACCAAATATATCTTAGGATAAATATAGAAGTTACGCTACCGTACATTATACTAAGCATGAATAACAGTCTACAATCACAATACTAAGTTACATTACTCTAATGTACAGTAGACTCTTTCATTTCCTTAAGATTTTAGTTCATTTCGTGAAAATTTGCGGAATTTACTTGGAAAGGTATTATGAAGGGATAGAGCCGTTTCAACGGTATTTTTGGACATGCCACAGGAAATTTACTGGATTTGATGCACGGTCATAATGTACTAATAATTCTAATTAACCAATATAAAAATTGCAGATGATGAGATTAGCTGAGAATTGCTCACTACTTTGCAGATACAAGATCATACTGTTTACAATTACAGTAATTAATCAGCCTCCAGTAATATCGATTTTTTGGGTATTTTACTGCTCCTTAATATCTATTGTTTTCTTTTATTATCCTTGTTCTAGAGCGAATTTATTATTAATACTCCAATACCATACAATTTAGGTAAATCAAAAGATTCTTTAGATCATAGGCTTCTGAATTGCACTGATGACATTACAAATTTCAAAATTCTAGTCTTCATAAGTATCGAAAAGTAATTAATATTTCTAATTCCTTTCTTTAACTATTATCTTATAAGTATATGTCCACTTTATCTTGATTATTTTGCCTTTTATTGAGCCAACATATTGCATCATGACAAATCCATGTAATAGTTAAACATAGAAATTATTCTGAAACCTATCGGTTTAATATGACCTTGATATCAAAGTAAACTTGCGATACATATATATTTTCCATATTTATTCATTTTTACATCAACGTCGTAAATATCATCATCAGACAAAATTTTTAGTGAATTATGCTTAAGAGATCTTCAATAATTGTTTTAAAGCGTTCAATTAAAATTATGAACGTGAACAATTGTTCTTTTTTAAGCATTAGATTTTCCGAAATGATATTAACAAGCGATGCTCAGCAGCGAAATGAAACTTCATTATTTAATAGAATGATGAATTTTATCGTTAGTCAATATTCTACAAGTTAGACTATAAATTTTAAGAATTATAAAATAAAATAAATAAGATTGAATGAAGCAAAAATCATAGATTGCCTTTTATAGTTATACATTACTAACAATTAATAATAACGAATAAAATGAGTTTTACTCAAATTAATATAATCAAGTCAATGACCGCATTAGAATCTGCAAAGTTATTCTTTAAATGAGATTTTCTCCTTTCTTGAAAACTTTGCTCGATCAGATTGCCAACAAATGTACAATATGATTCAAATTCCAATTAATGTAGCTATTTCGGTGTTTTATTGTAAGAATAGTTTTATGATTAAGTAAGTTACTTGATTAATATAATCTTATGCAGCATGAACTTAACAGCTAATAAAGAATGTTATAGAATCAAATAACTCAGTGATAATTTAAGATAAAATTAATAAAGTTTACATGAGTAATCCTTCACCTTAAATATTCCCCTACTTTAGATAGGCCGTTACTTTTATGTTAAATTGAACCAAATTTTATTTTGTGTTGGAAGTCATTAGATGATTAAATTTTTAGTTTGTAATAGCTTAATTAGCAGAGAATTTTTTCAATAAGAAATTTCTATGAATGTTAAATAGCAACGGAATCGTAATTGTTTAAAGTTAGACGGCTCGTATTTAATTTGAAGCAATATAGTTAATAAAAAGATTCTAACGAAATTTTCTTCTTTTACAGTGGCTAGTTATATACACTATGCAAGCACGCACACCAAACAGGATATTCAGGTTAGTAAGATATTTGTAATAGACAGGTGTCCAAAAATTTAGCTTAAGGACGTTACCTTCACCTAAAGTTAATTTGTGCCAGTATCTAATTAAGAAATAACGTTTAGATGGTGGTGTTATTTCACTAAAGTGGTCATCGATATTAAGCATCATGAATTATGAATTTCTGAGCATTTTGATAATCTAGAAATGACTGCTTGAATGCTTGGAATAATTGCCAATTTAACTCGGCCATTGCGTGTACTACTTTGCTTAACTTTTATATTTTCTTTGGATAATTACGTTATCTTTGCCTTCCTTATACTAATAGTCCGGAACTTTCCAATAATATTATCAACTGAAAATCTATGATTATTATCTTGTATCACTTAAAATTATCCATTACGCAGCTTAAAATTCTTAAAAATACATGATAACTATACTGAAATCATTTATACTGTGTCGATCAGAGTTTATCATTTACGATTCAATTCCAACAGCGATATATTTAATTGTTAGTGTTTGCGGCTGTTTTATTTTAAAATGTTACGAATGCAAACATGGTTATTCAGAATTTTAATTACTGACACATATGTTTAGCGCTAATTTAATGAAAGCGTATGCTATAATTGCAATTTTGCTTTTTCACTCCTGTGGTATTGTTTTTGTAAACATGTTTTATATTGTAAACGCCCATGTAACAGTGTTATATACTTTATTAGAGTAGAAATATCTGTTAAGATAATTTTGTTAGCCAATCCTTATTTAATTAATTTCTAACTTGAATATACTGTGTTTTAATATAGCACTGACTTTTTTGACAGTGACATATATATACACATACTGAAATTAATAGTTATAATAGGGAATACAAATCATCTACTTACAGTTCGAATCGTTGTGATTGTAACTTACTATGGTAGATTGTAAATTGTCGCGGAAATGTTCCGTGATAGAACATATCATAATCTGACTATTCTGTATTAGTCACCAGATGTCTACGTTCGTAAATAATGTTGTCTGCATTAAGGAAGCAGTAGCTAAAATTAATATCTAATTCAGTGAATGATTCCAAAGTTAATCGTACTAACTATAACTCATGAACTATTTAGGAAGAGCATATAAATGCAGTATATCGTGTAATAAAGTGGATTCTTGAAGTTAGTGTTTAACGTAAAATACCAGGCATCTAAGTTTTTATGTAGTCTGCTAGTAGAGCAAAAGTGTTTCTGATTGTGCAGATATCGTTCCTTGATACGTAGTTCAAGGAATTGATTTATTGATCGAACATTACGTTATCTTGTTGCAAAGCTGTTTTGTGACAACCCACTTATTTATATTCCCTTTTGTTATTTTGTTTTGTAAGAGATATTTTTAACAGGTAATTTCCTTGGCGCCCGATTGATTAAATGGTATGCTATCCCTTAAGGCGAAGTATTCCTAAGGCAGGAAAGCCTTTGATCATTTTGTAATTTTGGCACAAAAGTACAGCAGAGTATAGAGGTCAAATAGTTTTTGTAGTTGCATATTTACCTTGATTACAAAAGAAAATTTTGATTGCACTGTTATCATAAAAGTATTGTAATAGTAACTAGAGCAGACAAAGCTACTCATTACTTGAAACAATGTGTAAATTCAAAAAAGAAGTGCTTAAAGTAATAGCGAGTTCTAAATCATTCCATTCGTAAATGAGCCCATACTACCTAATATGAATTTTTATGTAAATTAGAAACTGATAATTTCTAATATGTGATGACCGTGTAATCTGCCAATTTTTTTAATTTTCACAATTTCATTTATCAAACGAATTACCATGAGTGCAGTTGGTGACTATAAATGAAACTCTTGCTCCTAATATTTCCTCAACATTTCAAATCTTTCAAATTGTCCAACGGCTTTTCGTATTGCCTGCCATCGTAGCTTTGGTATTAAATGTTTGTATCATTCGAAGTATCTTTCAAAGCAAAGACTTACTAAGATCATCGACGTACCGCTACATTGCTAATATGGTATTTTCCGATCTGGCTACGGGGATCATATTTACTGTATTACCGTTTATATCTTCATTTCCTTTACCTTATGTTATAGCCGATATAATTTGTCGTACTTTGTCCTATGTTACTGGTGTAACATATATGGCTTCTATTTTGAGTTTAGTAGCCATTAGTGTCGATCGATATCAAACTATAGTAAAATCTTTATCAACACGTTATCAATCTAAAAAGTTAATCATCAGTAAGAGGGTTATAGTGTTGATTTGGTTGATTAGTATTACATTCTCTATACCATTAGTATATGTAACTGGTGTTATATCAGAAGAAGACAAATCTTGTGCTATACTTAATCGCGGAATGTCTAATCTGATTTATTTCTTCTCCATCACGTCACTGCTATATGTAGTTCCACTAGTTGCGATGTTAATACTATATTTTAAAATTTATCGCTATTTAGTTAGAAGATCACGTATGAATACTATTTCGCATTCAGACATTTCTTCGAGTGGAAATATGACTTTTTTAAATAATTCTAAAAGAAAGGATCTAGTTAAAACTCTTATCACAATTACTGGCGCTTTTGGATTGATGACATGGCCTTTCTTTGCAATGGCATCAGGAACGGCTGTTACTGGAATTGATATTCGAGATTTATTGAGAACTAACATATTTCTGTTCCTCCTTGCTGCATTTGCTGCCTCCAGTACAGTCATGACATCTGTGGTGAACCCAATCCTATTGATTTGCATAGACAAGAACATTGGTACTCGAATATCAATACCATTGATAACGAAAAGACATGGCAGTAACCCCACGCTACGAGATAATGGCACTAGTAGTTTTAATCGTGCCAAAAATAACACAGTGAAGCCTGCAACTAAGCTTTCTACTTAGACTAACCAAAAGCTACCTTTACATTTATACTGGTTCGTATTGCATAATAATATTATTTATGTCGGCAAACAAAAATAGACTTTCATTTTTGAGATAAAAATTTTTTAAAGTTTTGATTTATAAACATATACGAAAGTAACTTGAAATAATTAGTTATAAAGATTATAATCTGTGAATTAGTTTATTTTCTTGTCGATACATATTGAATTGCAATATCAGTAGGTTTAATAAAAGATTTACAGATGGAACGTCTAATTAGTACGTTTTAAGATAACTAGTTTCAAAATTGTAATTATCTATCAAACCTGGAAAATGCACGCCAATCCATATGGCTAACGACACGAACTAAATACACGGCATAGACTATCTTAGAAAAGCGCTAGAAATTTGAAGACCGATAATTATTTTATATTGAAGGCAATGATTTAAATTCGTAAATGAAATGGAAGTAATAAATTGGCCGTAGAATTATCAAATTTGTATAAAGTTCAACATAGACCCTCTTGTTATCACCTACAATTGATGCTTATATCATTATGAATTGATCATATGTATCGAAGTAAGATATTTCTGTAAAACTTTATTTTTTATTTTGTTTAAATTATAGCCGTAATAAGTAGAAAATAGCGTTTTGCTGCAAGAATCATCTTACAGGTAGGGCCGTTGTTATAATTTTTTAGGTCTACCTCAGATTTGAGTAGCAAATTTAGAGGTACTACAAAGGAATAAATCAGTATTAATGATCATTTGATTTCAATCGAAATAATTCTAATCCCGTTTAAAGTCACTTTCTAATTAGTATGATGCTTAATTACCGGTAATCATATTTAAAATTTAGGCTTGCTGATTTATGATGAAGGTTTAAAGGTCAAATAGCTAGTATAAGTTTTACATCGTCCAATGAATTGTCGTATAATGGTCAGCTTATTTCGAAAGAATGCCAGTTTTCATGTATAAGTCACATGATAATATCTGAATACTTTAAAATGTATCAACTTGATGTATGAATAGCTAGTTTTTGAGTATAATGTCTTTGCTATTTATTATGTATGCATAGAATGCTATCTAGCTATCCATAGTTTCGTTAACATATAAAATTAAATCTTAACATCAGAAGGAGTAGATCCGAACATAAAATTGCCTTTCTAAATTATTCAAATTTATAAAATGGACAAATTACTTTATGCTGCATACGTTTCACAATATTTTAAAATTAGATATTAAAGGATTTTGATTTTATGCCTCTAGTATTTCTACCCTATCCTATATTGCGTTGAAATAAGGATTACTAATTTTCCAATGCTTAAACAGAGAATAGGAATAATTTTGACGGTGCTATACTATTTTAGTCAATTATTATATAGTGAATTCAGATAGAAAATTGTAAGCATGCTTTAAAATGTCACAATCAATTCTTAGCGGTAAGTTTAAATTAAGTCATTTTTATGTAAAATTTTTAAGAAAAGAATTACCAAGTTTTTGATGTAGGCATATGTCAGACTAAGCGCAACTTCGATCCTAGAATTCTTCTCACTTATATGTACCTAGCAATAAAAATATAGAATTTAAAATCTAAATTAATCTTAAAAGTATCATCATACATATAAAAAACCTCAATGTCCGGCTTTTAATTACCCTTAGTCATAGAAGGGGAAGATATAGAAATACTTTAGAATCAATCTATTTAATTTAGCCGTACATCACAATTGATCTGATACTTAGTGGTGTATCATTTGATCGTTCGACGAATTAGCTTAGTCTGCTTTAAGGGTCTCACTTAATCAAATGTATTAAATAGGAAAGATACTGAAGTAAAAAATACCTTCGAAGTAGATAAGTACTGCATTAAAATTTCGATATCATCGTTTTCTACTTTTCTCAATTTATTAAGTCTAAAATTTCAATAAAGTGGCTCATGAAGGAACTGTACCAGAAATTAATTCTTTGCTTACGACTTTAAAGCACGAATCTGCTCGTATACAAATAGGATGTCAGCTAGTACTATCTTCAACGAATTTCATGTCCAATAAACTATATTTGCAACTTCGGTAATACTCGTACAGTGCTCTCTGCTGCTGCGGTAAAGCTTATATACGTCCCGTACTAGAATAGAACATCATTACGCATACATTGATTACATTATAGTTTAAGACTTTGATGAGTGGGCTAGCAGACTATGCTAATATTTGCATGATTTTTCAGATTTCTTAACATTATGAGTCTACAATTCGAGATACGTATATCAGCTAAGGCAAGCCATCCTGCCACTAGCTACATTTCTTCAGTATGTTCTCTGTTGGATAACATAAAAAATAGCGATCTTTTCATCCATAAGAAACTAGAAAAAAATAATACGTCGCCAATTAGACTAGCTATAATTTTATTTAGCCGTAACTTAATACCTTAACTTAGTTATATAGAAATAGATAAGCTGATGCTGTGACTTTATAGGTTCAACGGTATTCTATATAAATTTATATGTGCTTACTATCTTAAGTTTTAATACATAGGTGGCATACAAAAAATGATGGATATTGTCACTACAATGTGTGAAAACTTTGTAATCTAACACAAAAGGAAAACGAAACATCTGCAGAAGGGTCATTCATGCCATTTCCACCTTCATCAGTATGCAATAAATTATAACTTAGCTGATTTAAATATTTAATATCTCGGATTTTCGATATTGCTCCAATCACTACGTATCAGATCCTTGATAAGAATTCTTATCTAACGTAAAAATCCTTTTAATAGATAATTCTATCTCTTATTGTAGTTCCTGGTTAGCATTAGAATTCCTTATCACAGAAATTCAATTTTATTTTTTTAAAATTAAACTTTTAGAGTCATTTCAAAATTTTATGCTGATGGTGAACGCAATATCTATTCTACATGAAGCTAAAAAAAATAATTACAATTTTTAATATTACTTACCAAGTAAGAAATATTTATGTTAACCACTCTTTTGTAAGATTTAATCGAACTATTTATTTCAATTAATTCTACAAATCAAACAGGAAACATACTCACAGTCAGTGGAATGTTTTCAAAAATTAAGAAGTCAAGATAATTAAATGAAAATTATACATTTCTATAATTTTCGCCATTATCTTTGGTATATGGCACTTTTTAAATTACATCCAATCAATGTAAATTAAATCTTGTAATAGATTATGATGGTATCAGCTCTCTATTACAACTGACAACATGACTCCATCACGATCTTTTGCAAAGTATTTGCGTAGAATAGATGATTGCAATGATGGTTCTAATATACATTCTCGTTTATTGTAGTATTTTTAGCAAAACTGATACTTAGATACAATTAAGCATGAGTTAATGACGAATTTTTTAATCAAAGTATTTCCAAACTTTTTACAGCTCTATAAACTATAATATCTAAATTAGAGTAGAAATATCTAAATTACGATAATTTTGTTGATTTTTCCTTATTTAAAGAGTTTCTAATTTAGATACGTGATTTTTAAGTATGACAATAGCTTTTATGCTGTTATATATAGATACAGCCTACTGAAAATTAGTAGTTTAATTAGCGAATCGAGAATAATCTTCTTACAATTTAAATCACAGTGCTTGTAACTTACTTATGGTAGATTGTAGATTATCGCAGAAATGTTCCGTAATAGGACATATTATAATCTGACAATTTTGTATTAGTCATTTGATTTCTATCTTCACAAATACTGTTTTCTTCATTAGATAGCAGTAGATAAATTAGCTTTTGATTCATTAGCAGGTTTCAACATTAGTATTGCTAACTAAGATGTCTTTGCTGTTGTAAAAGAGTATATATAAATGCGATATATCGTATAATAAAGATAGTTTTTTAAGATTAGTGTTTAACGTAAGATACGAGATGTGCAAGTCTGTTTGTAGTCTACTAGTATAGGAAAAGTGTTCCTGAAAGAGTAAACATTGCTCCCTGATATGTGGTTCAGGGAATCGACTTTATGATCGTACATTACCTTCTCTTATTGCAAAGCTATTTTACAGCAAAACTATGTTTAACAATAAATTTACTAATGTAGCCCGGTATTCAGAAAATTAATCACGAAGGTAAAATACAAGAATAAAAAACTGATATTATTAGGGCTGAAAGTACTTAATATTGAGAAGTACAATTTCGAAATAAGACCTGTAGCTGAGGATTTTAATTTTTTCCATTCGCATATAATCAACTATTAGTTAAAATAATTGGAAAATTTCCAAACTCTATCCCATTATTGGTATTATATTGACGATTCCTAATAATAGATGGCAATTGTTTTTGACATATGACTTATTACCTGAATAAAATAATTCATACTTTCATAGTAACACTAAATAATGTAGCAAAACTAGGTGTTCATTTCAATCACTAATTTTATCTGGAATGCTTGAGTATATCGTATTACATACCGGTTTGGTATATAAGAACTGATTTTGCTTCATTAAGCCGTCTATTTAGCAAAGGAAATTATTTTTTTAAAGCAATACATATAAAAGAATGCATAATGACATGGTTAAATAAAATTTCATAATCTGAAATCCGATGTAAAACTCTGTTATTCTAACCTTTCTTTATAATACTGCTGTATTTTATTATGCGTCGTCTAATTGGACAATAAAACTAATCAATAGCAAAGCAGAGAAATAAAATTTATTACTAAATGCGAGCAATTGTCTAAAACTGCAGTTCATGGCTTGTTTAACCCTAGGTTTGCCATACGGTAACTCAAAATTCTGCATTATTAAAGTAGAGCAAAATCTCTAGCGTGTTACAAACAGTCAACACCATATTGTTAGCGTTTATTGTACCCATCTATTGGTTAAGAAATTAAAATTTTTCCCCTTATAAGAACAGTTGAAAGTGCGTGAAAGAAACCGGATGATTGACTTGAACAATAAGTAATAAAAGTAAATACTGTAATACTTACTGGCAATTAAAGCCAATTATTCTTATCGGCTAGCCTCTACGATAACAATTCTATACGACTTATATAAATTACAATTAAATACTCCTCTACATATGAGTCATCAATCGTATCAGTATATTTCTTAGTAACAATAATCAGTATGACTATCACCTGTATCGTTCTATAGTACATAGTACAGGCATAATGGAGCCATTTTATCACACAAGCCTTAATTAAGACTTACTTTATTAAGATATGCATTTCTACATCGCGTACTATCACTGTACTTCCTAACACATAAGTACTGTTATTAGCTGAAATTATTACAAAAACCAACAATAAAACCTAGCTGCATATTCTTAATTTATCTAAATTAATTAATATCCAGAGCTAAGGCTACGTGGAACAATCATGTTTAGATGAGTGCCCAATGGCAGCATGACAACTTATCTAAAGTATTTCAAACAGGACTTCTCTTAAAAATTTTTCAATTGCTTGTAGGCTATTAGCCGTGCTTATTACGAAGCACGGCAGTGTCTTTTCTATATATATCTCAAGATATATATTTAGTAGCCATAATTATAGACTGTAAGAATAAACTCTATGCTTGACTATAGATGGGCTATATACAGTAATATTTTGAGTTACTAATAAGGTTAGAGGTAGAAATAGAATTGCAAATCATATATTAGGATATGCTTAGTTCATTCTGCTTTTAGTGGTAGGAACAATGTATGTCTAGAAAAATACTGTAATCTTTTCCATATTGGATTAATTAGACTTTGCTGTAAAATATTGTAACTAATAATAAGCTGAATATGTGTAAAATATGGTAGAATGCTGCTATGCTGATTGTAGCTGCTAAAGCTGAGGAGAGTATAAAAGCAGGAGACATTAGATTATCTGATTGTTCTTCTAGAAGTTTTTCAGTAGTAGTATTCGGCTAGAGTAGAGCTGTGTATACATTGTCTTTTGTATTAGATCTAATTAAGTTCTAATTTTCTACAACTTTGGAATTTTCGTGATCGGATTTTATCACATTAATGAATTGGTATTCTATTCAATAATGCCTTGAAAGCTGCCATTTATATGTCTAAAATTATCATTTTAGCTACGTAATAATCACTTCAATGGTTATTTCGGAGAATTGAGTTGAAACTAACTGTTTGCAAAATAAAAAACAGGAACTTATCGGGTGTGATATCCGAGAAATGAATTCAGCATATAATAGCTGAATCATAATATTTTTTTTTAATTCTAATCAGGCTTATAAAATCTGTAAAGCTATTACTTGAAATGTAATATATGTTATTAATTAATGAATTATAAGCATGCTATACGATATCACGAACACATAAATATTGGCTTGCACTAACAATGATTGCGCTACAGATATTAAAATCATCTTAGCTACCGGTAATGATCTATTTATCTGACTTATACATGAATAGAATATTCTAATTAGACCTTTGTATAAGAGCTATAAATCTAAAAACTTACTTCAAACGCATTTACGTCACTTGTCAACATTTTTAAAATACTTAAAGCACGTACCCGCCCAACCAATATTAAAATTTCACAATAGAGGTGCATCTAATTAAAACTAACTCAATAGTTTAGTTTCATGAATTATCCCATTTAATTTAGGCAAAGCAATATTTATTAAGATTATTTTCAGTCTGTTTGACATAACTAACTGAATAGCCATGACCATATCACATCACTCTACGTTTAATCAGACTACTGAAGGCCTTGATAATGATTTTAATACGTACAACGAGACTGTATTTCGGTTTCTTAGAATAGCACAAATCTCTTTTGCCTTTCCAGCCTTAATTTCGTTAATATTAAATGTACTTATAATTCATTCGATATTTTCAAGCAAAGAATGGTCAAAATCACCGACATATTATCTCATCGGCAATATGGTAACCTGTGATATTATGACGGCGTCTTTATTTATTGCCTTTTCCATCGTTTCGTGCTTTACGATATCATTTTTCAGTTTAGACGTTATTTGTCGAGCATTATCGGTAGGTACTGGAATATCATACATGGCTTCAGTGTTAAGTTTAACAATTATAAGCATCGATCGATATCTATCCATTCTCAAACCTTTTCTGTTTCCATCTCGAAACAAGAAATTATCTGTTATTAAATCAGTTATCGTCCTTATTTGGATTATTAGTATTATGGGCGCACTTCCTTTCGCAATCGTCACTGGGGCCATATCAGGAACGGATAGTACTTGTGGAATAATCTATCGCGGCGTAATCAGTGTTATCTATTTTTTATTGCTTACATTGTTATTGTATCTAATTCCCATAATTACTATGGTTGTATTATATGTAAAAATCTATCATTATTGGATAAAAGGCATTCGTCGACGATCCCTAGCGAAAAATACCACTTCAAATAGTTTTCAAGGAAAATTCTTAACGCAGATGGAACGCAAAGCATTAATTAAAACATTAGTGATTGTTACAGCAGCATTTGCTATCATGTCTTGGCCTTTTTTAGTTATGGCCTTAGCGCTAGCAATCTCGGGTGTTGGTATCGAAGATGTAGAAAAAAAAAATACCTTTTTATTCGTACTATGTACTATTGCCGTTTCTTGTTCTGCTAGTACTTCTATTGCAAATCCAATGCTACTGATGAAGTTTGATAAGAACATTCACCGTCGATGCATAAATATTCTTGCTCAATTTACAAATACATTTTTTTCCCATAACCGTCGTAAAATATTTGTGTCATACAAACCTAACCTGTCCCCAAATACATTAAGCGTTGGTAAAGATGGACTTATCGGCTAAGACTAATCGCTAAATGGTCTTTGATTTTCAAATTACGTTGCATTACTAAAAATAATCATCTTCTACGATGACTTTGAAATATCTGGCATGATTGCAAGCCCTTAAGAGTGAACTTACAGAAACAGTATATGAAAAAAATCATGCTAAATTTATTTTACAGTAGAATTATGACATGCTATTTCTTTATCCTAAGTTAAAGTCTACCTCTTTAAGTTTGAATACGGTAATCTTAAGCAAATGTGCAATTGATTTAGAACAAAGAATATTTCTAATAATATCCTTTGTTTGATGATTGGTAATGATTTTTCAACTAATAAATTGTATAAAAATATTTCTAATTGAAAATTGTTCAGGTAAGATAGGGTGCATGCTGCCTTATTTTTATTTATTTTATTTTATTTACTAATAAAGCATAAATCTTTCTTTATCACTATTGATATTATAGTAATTTCAGCTAATTACGGTAATAGAAAGGACGATAAACTGTTATAGTTAATAAAATGATCGTGTGATGGCTGATATGATGAACAGTATAGTTAGCTATTGGATTCTTATAAAGCCGTAGCTGACAGCTATTTTAAGTTAGATTTTATATAGTGCACCTATATGATTCTTAAGTTGTACTGAATTGTTGTTGTAGAGGCTTTAAGTCAATTATTCGTTTTATCTCAGCCACTTTCAACTACTTTTATGAGGAAAAGAAAAGTGAATTTTTATTCTTGATGACTGATATTAATAAACGATATCTGTAAGGTTGAAAAACGGCGTTAACCTAATTTTGTGACATTAGATAATTAGTCAGTTTTCATAACTGAAATTTTAATTTATTGAATTGATAACTTAACGATTATTAAACCTATTCACTGCAGCCATTAGTCTGGAACAGTGTCTGTCTTAACTCATTTAGAAAGGCCTAGCTAATAATGATAGATGCTATGCACGCTAGAAACGATGCTGATACATTATAATAATTTCTTTATATTATAATTATTACTGAAGTTAAATTAGTAATGAGTGTATATAAAATCGAGCTTTACAGCACGAAAAAATCTGTAACAAATTTAATTGAACTCTTTAATTTGCATTGTAAATATGGAAGGATAAACCTATAATGTACAGGTTACTGGTCTCCTCGACAACTGTAGCAACAGTTTAGTGCATAGTTTAAGAAAATTCTAACATTATTCTTTATTATTAGAGAGGTCTCTTATATAGTCATGCATCAATTTACACATCCGATTACAAAGATTTTACGATTTTAGATAAGAACAATACTTCAGAATCCTGTCTAATTCAACAGCTTTTTAAGAAAAACTATGGAACATCTTTAATAAGGATTTATTATACTTATTACAGTGATTTTAAGTTTCACAATTTCTCATTAAATATCGATTAACAATTTATAATTCATGTGAGAATCCATTACTGTGAAAATATAATATTCAATTCAGATTTTGACTGTGGTTTCTTAGTCGCCAACAGCTATGGAAGCTTCATAAAATATGGATAAGAACTAGCCTATCCATTTAAATATGATTAAAAAATGAAGTCCCTTTAGAAACGCCTTTTTTATTTTGTTGTTATACAGCACAAAGGCTTATAGACAATTACTAAAGAATAAACTTTAGAAATAGAAGTAAAACCTTAGTGTATTTTGTTCGCATACTAAGAGCACATTAAACATTGCTGGTTATTTATGGGACTTTTGTTGCAAGTCACAGTATATATTAATATCACAGCTCATGATATTAAAACGAGGATAATTTAGCCAAGTAAAAGATAAACCACATCATGACTGCTGTATCTTATAAAGGCAGTACAGCCATCATACCATCATGATGTATGCTGCTTTCTGGGCAATTAGAGCTATTCATTTTAACAAAATTAATACCTCGAAATCATTTTATTAATTAATATGATGTACTAATTCAATCTAATTGTATCACAGTTCGAGCTTGCTACAAAAGAACTTTTTATAACTAACATATACTCAAAGCCACAGCTGGGATAATTCTTCTTGAATTACAGCTACCGCTTATATTCACGAAAAGACAACTACCACATAGAATAATTGCCCCCAAAATAAGTTATTTCGTTATTTTTTTATAAAAAGTACAAAATAATGGTAAGCATTCAAACCAGTTTCCCTACATCATACAACTTTCTACAGATTACTAGTACAGTGCATTTGTTAAAGATAGACTTTAGATTAGTTTTTTTAAAGGAAAAAGTGGGGGGGGGGGGAAAGGGCAGAAAATCGAATCCAAAATTGCATGTGGTGCACACCTCAATATCCGCACCACAGAGTCCATATACATGATACAGCGAAGGTAAAAATAAATTGTTCCATTCTATAGTATTTTATAGTGCTATCGCTGTTGCTGTTTTAGTTTGCTGACTGCGGCGGAACTGGGATAGCTCATGATGTACTACGACTATCGGATCAGTTTGTAATACTGTAGAGTACCGTACTATTTCGAGCGCTACTCTGAACCAATCACTAAATAATTTGTCTCTCAAATGTAAAGGGTTAAAATTATTTTTTGAACATTATTGTAGTAAATCTTAGAGTACGTAAATCAATCGCAGCTTGATTTCTCTGACTGAACTTCATCCTAAAAGAGCAAGCCTTTCATATCCTTTATTAACAAAACTAATGCCAAAATGTAATACTTGATTCTGCAAGCTATACCAGTTCTAACGCTCCCATCTTATGATTATATTGATCCTACGATAGAAGCTATTTCCTACGCAGAAAGTCGGAGATGATTGCTCCAAGGATTAAATAAACAAATTAACAACCTTACATTTATAATGTACGCTAGTTGATAACGTGCTTTTAGTGTGCAGTTCTAGTACTGTACCAAGATATTATTAACCGTAGTTGTAATATACTATAGGATTACAAGATATTATGGCATTAATATTTGTTAAATTTTGTTCTTCTATAGTTGCTTAATTTCTCTCGAATTAAAAACAGAGTTAAATTGATTTATTCACTACCTTTCCACCTTTCCAACATCGGATATAATCAGATACTAGGGATATCTTAGCATACATACATATATTCTAAAAGATTATCTGATAGTCCGGGACTCGTAACCTTCGTAAAGTAAATTAGAACTTAACAGCTTTGCACGCTAGATTGAGAATATAGTACTAAGAATAATCCTATTGACCGTCGAATATCGTGCAGTTGTTAAACTTGACTCAACAGATACGTTGAAATGTTCTGTAAGTCAGCAAATAGTTATTCGAAGTATTACGAGCTGGGTGCTTCGACAAGTGTGTATAACTTACCAGAACTATAGGAGATAAATTTTATAATAAAATAGAGATCCCAATGATGAGTGGTAAGATGGCGGTACCAGTTCGATGAGGATTTGTAGTGTTAAAAATATTACTAATGGCGCTGGGATAGTTAAGTGCCACTAGTAGATAAAGTAGAGTCGTCAGCAATACTCTTAAGTGAGGAGACAAGGTGCCTCGGTAAGCAGCGTCAGTAGATTTCGGTATTGAAACCTGCTTAGGAAGACTTATTTCTTTAGGAGCGAAATTATTAGTCTGCGGCCTAGCCGTATACTGCTACTTATCATATTGTCTAGGTAGTACTCTGTAAAATTTAATAATAAATATTTTTAAGTAGTAAACTATTTCGTCCATTATGACGGGAAAATGATTTATTGAGAGACTGTCTTAAAGTAGAATAGAATAGCTCTTATTACAAATACACAAAATTAGCATCATGAATCGGTAGCACCAAGTTGCTTATGACTAAATAACAGGAATCAAAACAATAAATATTTCAAACATCGAGTATCAGACAGTGATTTAACTTTTTATTGTTTTTATTAGCAAAGTAGAGAACGAATTGTAGACGGATAAAAAGTGAAATATATACTATTCAATTTGTGATAACTAGGCCAGGCAGCGTATTGGTATTAAATTTTAAGTTTATTACGAATCGAACATTTTAATAAAATAGCTTCTAGAATAAAGTTTTGATCCTTAACGTGAGTAATCTATCATCTAAGACTCGAATCTAAGTTTGGTTGATTAAAGAGTGCTTAGAGTTAGTTGCTTAGATAGTTAAGTCTACTTTAGAGGAAAGAATCCCGTTTAATTCTTGTGTTACAATCTCGGTTGTGACAAATAGCAAATATTTCTCTCGGTAATGACGTCAATCATAATGCTAATTAACGGATATTTAGAGCGACCCTTATAATTACGGCCACCGCCCCCCGGATTGTGGAATTACGCTTCGGTGACTGTTATTAGGTGGATCGTTTACTTTTGGCAATACAAATAAATAGATCACGGTTAACAAAAACAATTATTTATTCTTCCTGTATATTACGCCACCTTAGGGTTTTGTATATTTTCGAGGCTACCAAATATTAGCACTCGATCTCGTACAGGAGATCTCACAACTTTAAATTCATTTTTACTAACTGAGCAGCATATGTACAAAGTATGCCAATGTAAACAGTTCACCAACACAATAGTAAATACAACTTCAATGCGTTAGATATTTATTAGCCTATTCTCCTAATCTAATATATTTACCCATATCTTTAATAAAGCAAAGCAGAAAGAATAGTTGATCACGGCAAATACCTTTAATAACAAACACTAAAAAAACATATCGTTATAACGTAAACATGTGTATCCCCACTAGAACGTTATAATTAATTAATGTAGATTATCGTGGTAAAATAATAATATACAATCAAACAGAATTTATTATTCTTAGATTGCATATTCTAAATTGTAACCTTGAATAGAATTCATTAAAATTTATATTTGTAGTTACTTAGGTTTAGCTATCTGATAGATACTCTGTAATTCTATAGGAATGTTTGGAACTTCAAGAGGTGTAAGATTAACAATTTTTGGCTTTCCATAATTAGATAATTTAGTAAAATCACGATTTCGTTTGCCTCGGTCCTTAAAACAGTTATAAGGATCTATTTAAGCCTATAGATACGTATGAAGGATGAATAAACGACGTTGATGAAATTTCTTTAGAATTATTTCAGTTATATTACAGTCTATCGCTGTTATCTGAGAATCTAAAGGAAGCGTGGTAACTAAGAATTGCATCGCCAAGCTCCTACAGCCTAGATTAGCTTAGCAATATCAATACTAGCATAGATGTAATAGCATTGAGGCAATAGTACAGATACTAATTTCCGAAATCCTATTGCTCTGTATAATTTTTGCGGAGTATAATAATTATACCGTAGATTAAAGTTGTTCATTTAATTATGAATAGGATCACTCTTGAGCTAAAACCTTTAATGGCACGCTATTGTTACAATTTCTATATATAGCATGATTTTTAATCCCCTAAAAGCAAGTTTAGCAAGACTTTGCTTATTGTAAATTGCAATCCCGAAATTGAATAGGAGACTTTATAAATCTCCTTTCAATTATAACCCACATAAATTGAATAGTATTTGGAATTTTAATTTGTCTTGCGATATATTACAATCCAGAGGAATGGTTAATTTATATGACATCAGACTTCTGCAAACATACGTCTTAAATAAACCATTTATTTCTGATTTATCCTTTTAAAATTGTAATTAATAAAGTTGCATTAAGTTTTTGGTTCAAGTTGTAATTCATAACAGGGAAAGGTACGATAGCAGTTAACTTATCCTTTTCGAAAATTATAATCCCACAATAGAATACGATACCGTATCCTTTATTCCTACGTATAAATAGATTCTTTTTAAGTTAGTAAATTTATAAAAGAATTTTAAAAAATATTATTAATTTTACAGCTTCATCGCCAAAAGTTATAACAAAATTTAATAAAATTTAGTAGATTAGAATCGAGGTAATTTAAAACTTTGCAAAATCTAAACATGACAATTTTTAATTGCTTTTATTTCATTAGTATTATTTATCATCAATAATTATCTTGATTTTCAATATTAACATAATTAAGATATTGTGGACTAAGTAACTTATCAGCGCTTTTAAGCTAAGAATATTTACTACTAATAGCACTTGCATAAAATTTTTATTTTATACGTGCTGGTAGGTTTTGGTTAAATTATATTACCGTATCCATGCAATATATAAAATGATCGAACTATGATGTCAATGAAAATATGCAACGCTTATACTATTCATAGAATTGACTCGCATGTGATGATGACTCTCAAGCTAGAATTGCTAGCTATTTTACTTTTATTTCATCCATATATTGACTATGTAGTGTGCAGCGCAACTGCATTAGCTTAATCAGTCAGTCAAACCATATTTCCAGTTATAATCTAACAAAGGTGAGTAATCAATGTTAATTTTTCATCCCATAAAGCATACCGATGAGAATGGAATTTAATTTGTTTTTAATGTCAGTATGTAATTCAAGAATGATTAGCAGTCCAGAACAAACTCAATTATTTGGCTAGTACGGTACCTAATTGGATCTTCCAAGTTTCTGTAGCGTAAAATTTTGATTTATTACAGGAAATATCTCAAGTTATCTATAATAATATAGCATGGTAATAATTATTATGAGGTAGATACCTTTCGAAATCTATATAAATTTACTGTTTTCTAAATTATTTCAAACTAAATAGCTTTTCATGTATGTTTAAAAGTTATATCCTCTATAACAGGTCAGCGTACTATGAAGGGAGCATTATATATTTCTATCAAACTGTTTTACTTATTTTTGTATAAGTCTAATAAGACTAGCAGTAATTAGTATTACTAATATAGAAAGGTAGATAAAAGTAGCCATCACTTACCGACAAAACATTCGTATTCATGAATGGTGCCTTAATTTAAGGACTTTGGATGAATGGTTTGTTTAGGGAATAATGCATGGAATAATAATTCAAGAACAACTACTATAGTGATTACTTCTTATACAACACATATCAGATTTATAGCTTTGTCCTTCGTAGAATCTTTTCCTAAAGACTAATAAACTCCTGTAGGCACTAAATTGAAGTTTCTTTAATTATACAATACTCCAGTAACTACATAAACATAGATGAAAGCACTTAATCTTTTATGAAATGCGTACATCTCGTCGTAGACAATCAAAGGAGGAGAAAAATAAAGTTCAATGAGGGCATTAATCGTGATATGCCAACCCATTAAGACTGGCTTAGACAGGAGCTTGTTTAGCTATAATTTCTTGAGATTAATTACATATCTGTACTCTCAATTTATTATGTGCAAAACTTAAGGGTTCATTATATTATACTAAGGCAAAATTATATTCTTTTTTTAGTAACAGATACGATATTATATAGTACGTATATACTGTAATAATAGAACCGTTTCAAAAGTGGTGATTGGCCAATATTGTAGTATTATGTGTGTGTGTTTATTAGCCATACTCACGAATTAAGGTAGTAATCTCTGAAAATATCCTATTTGAAATTTCACGATGAATCAATCAATCTAGCCAAAAATATCATACTCGACTTATAGATAACGATAGTTTACTGAAGTTTAGCTTCGGATTGCACCGTATCTTTGTTAGTTTCGATTTATTAAAAGGCTTGCTAGCTAGTGAATCTTCTAAGCTAGCATCTTATAAAATTGGCGTCAGAGATTATACTTTTGTTTATACTTTTTGCTAAATCGGTGTGCTCAGTACAGTACTGTAATATTATGAACGTCACATATATGAGTATTTCATTTCTGACTTATTATAAATTATTGCAGAAATGATTTCATGCTACTGATACCTCCTTCAGCAAATGTGAATGAAATTGCCCGATGTATTTACTATAAAAGATCCTTATCATAATGAGAAATATTTTATTACAGAGGCCTATAATCTACACAATGTAATTTATTTTAATTAAAACCTTAATTCATAAGCACCATGGCGTATGACATGACGCAATTTAGTTATACGATAATGATAAACTGTCATGGATGGTTTAATTTATATTTGATAAATGATATTAATTTAGTTAATATTAATATGATTATAATAATATATGTCTATCAATAAAGTGAAAGTATTGTGGTTATTACTAAAAATTTATTAGATCAACGTCAGTACATAAATGTTGGGTTCACAATAAGACTTTGTTCTGTAATAATTTGTTTACACTTGTAGGTTCACAAAGAAAAGAATTAAGTTGAATAAGGCAAAATCTTTAATGCTCATGTTTTTAACTCTTTCAGTCAACCCTCTCTTTGAATATATACGTTTAATATGAACTTACACATATTAGCATACTGTGTTTTTTATTTGTTGCTTTCATTTCCGCTCTTTGGTCAATGGATATAGCTTAAAACAATTTAAGATATTAGTGAGTTATTAGCGTGTGCGATTTCCATTGGTAATGCTAGCATTTTAGGATTTAAATCCTTCATTTATAATGAAAGTTTGTGTCTTTGACTTGAATCATTAAAGGAAAACGGTTCGAAACTTTATCTTAAAGTAGGGTTCATACAAGCAAATTTTAATGAATATAAAAATACCGCTATGTAATAAATCGAAATAAAATAGTAGTTTATTTAATCATATTCATTTTGGAGTGAAACAATGATATTATTGAATGTGTCTGTTTAGAGAGCTTCCTTTTTTAAGCCTTTAAATTTGTAATAGAAATGTCTAGTCTGGTCGTATTTTCTGACAATAAGGAAGAATGACAAAAAAATTTCATATTCGCCTTACTGAGAAGGATCAATAAAAGGACAAATCTATCTTAGTTAAGGCATTCAACTTGACAGTTAATTTTTCATCAGACCGTAACATCGCTTTTTTTGTATGAGAAATAGTAAACAAATCAGATCTTTTATACTTATTAGAGCCTTGGATAGTGGTTTTAGAAATCATTTATATCACAGCAACTTGCAGTTACAGACTAAGGTTCAAATCGTTAACGATACTTAACTCATACCGCAGCAGAATAGCCAAATAATAATCCCCTTGCTTCCATGTTAATGGCATTACGGTGAATCCTATCAAATATTCTGGCTGAAGGCGATAACAATCATTGAAAATTGAATCGGTAAGTTAGTATATCATAATTAAGCAAGAATTTTAAATTTAAATCAGCTTGAAAATCTTGTATACGTAGCAACACTATTTCTAATACGATATTTCACTCAAGCTCGATTACATATACACAGAAACAGCTGAAAAATATATTATTGTAGAATAGTGTTAAAATTGCACAATAATGAACTTTAAAGGACTAAAATGCTTCCATATTTAGTATGGAGATTTAAATTAAGTAAAGTGCTCAAGTCATTATTTTTAGATCCCCCATTTGACTTTTTAGTTCTTTAGATTAGAATACTTCTAAAAAGAAGTCAACTAGCTTTCAAATTAACTCGAAGTAATTATTGCATTTATTCAATTTGATTAAATATCTTGAATTGATTTTTATCCCCTAATCGACTTTTAAACTTTGAATTTAAAATTTTCCATTTTTCTGCATTCTCATGGTAGAAACATAAACACTGTAAGGTTACACCAGCGTACGATTCTGCATAAAACTTCGCGACCATTGTAAGATTTATTTTATCATCGGTGTCTAATAGACAAACATTTCATTAAATCCCTAATATATTAATGTACTATCGCTACATCAACACCAATGATATGCTGTATGCATAAAGTAGATGAATAGGTTGTTTCTTCGTAAATAGCTGGATATATAGCTTAAAGATATCAATCAATGAAGCATTAAAAAAGGATATCTTAATTAAATGACTAGCATAACGTTAATCGCACCTAATTATTATACATCTCACGTTAGACATTCTACTCAATTCAGACCCGCTGTTGTTCTTCCAATGAAAAGAAATTGATTTTCTTTCCTTGAAGTGGTAATGCTACAAATCTAAATGTTTAACGTGAGAAATTAAAACTACAACTAGAAATACAATACTATGAGTCTACTATTAAATTTGTCCTCTCAGACTTCTATCTACGGTGTAATTCTGATATTGACTATCTCCTATCATTAGGAAGATCCATAACACTACTGGTCCCTCTTTACAGAAGGCTGAATACAAACTTTATTGAAAATTCCCCAATTTATGTTAAATCTAAAAAGAAATTAATTATTAATTTATAGGTGATATTATAAAATTAAGCATTTGTATAAGATCACAGATAACGGTATTTTTAACAGATACCAAAAGTATGTTATCTGATCAAAACGAGATAAGAATTAGTTACCAATTGCTACTTCTTGACAGATGACTTCAAAGAATATAACGTTCAACTAATTTAGGACCACTAACATATCTTGAAATTTCGTTCAGCTGAAACTTTATGATTGCGATTATCAAACTATATACAGCAGCTATTCTCAATAAACGTTTAAATTCTAGAATAGAAAGAAAAATTGAATTCCCCTTTACTTTAAATATCCGGGCAATAAAAATCAACTATTGACTTTTTCTATATTAGAAGAGCCGTAGCTTATAATCTGAATAAAGCAGTAAAAGTCATTACAGCACCTTTATGATATATCTCACAATATCGAAAATTTAATCACTTTTACTCAATATCTACTAAAATTTGAACGATATCATAATATTTAAGTAATTCAGAGAGAAAATAAGATACCGTGTAAATAATACGTACTATCATTGATTTATTTTAAATGTAACTGAAATAACGCCTGTTTTTCTTTTTAATCTCATAACTGTTGGTAGCGATTAAGTTTAGATGTAATTAATTATTAGCCTTTCGTACTCTGGTATCTCAGCGTTTCAGTAATGTCACGAATTTAGCTAAATTCGTATAGTTCATTACAGTAATGCTGGATACGGTAGCTCATACCTTATCGAAGACTTTATTTAAATAGTTGGATATCTGATCAATATTTGACACCGATTATATTTTGATTGGGAAGATTAATTGGATAATCAAGCCTGAAATAGTTGAGTTCTAGGACTAGAAAAAGATTATCTTGTAGTACAGAAGTCCTTTTAATGGCACTAGGACCTAATGTACACTAACCAAAAGATTACATATGAGTAAAGTTGGTAGTTTTGGGTTGAGAATATTTACTAATAAAGATGCTAAACAAGCAATGAATAGGTTTTTGACCATGTATTCTCATGTGAAAGATGGTGAAGAGATTAAAATTGTTCATAGCTAAGGAGACCGCCAATTAGATTAACAATGCAACTAGTAATAAACACTTTACTCTTAGTGGTGCTTTATTTTAGTAAAAGAACCACACCAGATACGTCCTTTTGGTAAGAAGTAAAGAACTTAATTAGTGAAATGTATACTATCTTGTAAATAAAATGTTGGTTTATAACATCTTCGATCAAAACAAGTTTTCTCGTACGCTTTTCAACGTCACCACACTATTGTAATAGCAGCACGCTGCAATCAGTCCTCTACAAGTTTTCGAGTCTTTCCTAACCATAACAATGTCGAGTCTCAGCTCGCTAAATTTACTTAAGTATAATATGTCTGTCGATTCGTATACAATTCTCTTTGCTCTTTGTTAAAGGAAACAATGGGCAATTGCGTTATAAAATAGTTTTGCACTATAAGACTATGAAGATTTGTTAATTGGCGTGTATTTTTAATACTTTCAAAATCAATATATCTTGCATAGCGTAAGGAATAAACTTCGTTTAAAAGTAAATATTTAGTGCTATGACGGCTGATACCTATGTAAACAAAAATGAATCGCACATCAATTAAATTAAGGTATACGAATTAATAAGTCTATCACATAATTCTATTGTCGCTAGGAAGATCAGCTTCGGCATCGTGCCAGACTGTTACGCTCGCAAATTTCAACGCATTCTAATATTCTTATTCATTTTTAATTGAACCTGATTACCTTTCTTTAGAGTGCCTACAGCGGTGTCATACTCCTTTTTATGTTTAAATGTTTGAAGTGGCTAATTCACGATATGCCAGATAGGGATACTCAAAACAGAAGATTTAAAAGCCCAGATTTAAGATCTATTTGAGAGTATCATGATTACTAGTCTCTGTAAAGCTTGATTACTGACTGATTAGAATTGTTAGTATTCCATATGACTCACGAAGAGTGGTAGTAAGTTTAGGTTAAACAGAAAAATTTTCGTAGTTTTTTCAATATTTACGGGATTACAATCAAAGTCTAGCACGATATCGGACTTGATATGTGCTATAAAACCAGTATCGTAACAATTTATGCTTGAAATTACAGCAGTATTAAAGTGCTATAAATTGGTATAAAAAGAAATTCAATTTCTTGTACTGTACAACTTCACATTATTACATAAACTGATTTCGTTTAGCAAATTATCCTATAGAGACACGTGCTTGTCCATAATCTTACAATTTAATATACTCGTACAACTCGTGTTATTCCTGTGCAATCCTAAAAGTTTAACCGTAAGCAACTGAGGCGCCTTACATTCTCACTTAATGCGAATGCTATCGTCTTTAAATTATCTATTAACCGTCGCAGACAAATAACTTAACGGTTAATTTAACCCTAGTTAACACTATTCCACTCAGATCTAAAGTACTATCTTACTTATGATCACTATGGACTTACTGTAGCACCTATTTTCCTACATTCCTAATTAGGTTACCGATTTTAAGTCAAGGTTTGTTACCAATGATATCATTATTGTGATTTCAAACGATGATAGAACTAGAATAAGAAATAGCTAAATAACAAACTCTTCTACGCTATTGTGGTGATTCAGCTAATTGCGATAGTTGTGTACTTTGGAAGTATGATAGCAATATGATGTAAAGTACTACGGTATGTATAATTTATTATGACTATTGTCGGCGTTTCACAATGATACTAAATAGTCAAAAAAAGCTTTATACCAGTTGAGAAATTAAATACCCTGTACGATATTTCTTAGTGCAAACGCCCCCATCATAATGCAAATTCATAACTTCTATAGCATAATGTTTTAAATCGTGATTCTATGCCTCTTTAGACAATTACCGTTTGTACTTTAAAATTATTTCCATGGGAGTTTATATTTGCTAAATAGTTTAATGTAGTCTATCTATACTACTAAATTCTGGGATTGCTTGCTTGATTCATAGCAATAGAGGACAACTTAATAGTGTATCGCAACGCAATTCTTGCAATACTCGTTTAGAATTGCTAGCCACAAATACAATATTGCTATTCACTACTTGTAAGCTGCACTGACACAGCAAGAAAACTAACAAGGCAAAATGTACATTTCCGTACCACTTCAGCTTATGGGTAACCGTTATAAGAAGCTATATATAGCAACAACAAACAACAAATATACAACTTACATAGTAGCTGTAGGTCCGAGACCCGATAAAAATGTTACACTCGCCTGTCCATCTATAAATTAGTTATACTAATGCTACGAGTAAATTAATCAACAAAATTTTTAAAGTATTACACATTCTAAATTGAGTCGAACTTTTGCACCACTATACTTCTGATACTCTTACGTGGACGGTGCTACTATATTAAAAAACTGCTAATTGTAAATGGCGATCCTAACTGGCCGTGTTATGCTTTAGTAATCCTATGAAAAGGGAAAGGCTAAGCTTTCAAATGGTTTTTCTTTTGCCTTAAGGGCAAAAATTTTATGCATTTTTTAGAACACTGAACTGAATCATTTGTACATTTAATACGGTAATTTGCTCCTTTATGATCAATTTTCTATTGTATGTCTACGTAAGATCTATCGAATAATGCTATAGTAAAAGTAAGTACGCGCAGTATTTAATTATCCAACAGAATGATAATTTTGAAATAGAAATTGAAACTACTGGGGGCGATAGGCCTATTTTTAGTCTTTTAGGATTGTTAGAAGAACTTAGTCAAAGTAATAGCATCAAGTTTTACAAAAATTACTAGTTCTTGTTCTAATGTTTTGAGGACGCTTTACCAAAATCAGATAATGCTGAATCGGCAATAAATTTTCGATGATAGTGTGCAAATTCGTAGACATCGTAGCTCGCGGATTCTATTGAAGTATAATTTTCTTTTTAATGATTCCTGCAAGTATCGGTAGGTATTACGAATATTTGAGAGTTTTTACTGTATTACCCAGTATCTATCCATGCTTTATTCTGCTAACATGATGCTAATATTATGTTGCCGTTTATTCAAAATACGGTATGAAGACTCTATTCTAGCAAATACTCACTTAAATGCGATTTAAATTGGATGTAGCAAACATTGACTAGTCCTTCTAGTAATTATACGCTGTATTGCAATTTAAGAAAAATGCCATATTTCCTATACTTTCTCGGCTAATTCTATACAAATTTGGCATTTTTAAGTCGATAAACTGTCACGCCTATTTAATATATCGACTTAGAATATCGAATTTTTATGAAAATGATGAGGCAGTATGCAAAGTATTTTCACTGTTGCATAGCGAATTAAATGATTGAGCCATAGGCAAAATACATAACTATACAATCAACTTCCTTATTAACATCAAATTATATCAAAGATTGAAAGCGATCAAGCGAAGAAGGAATAACGGTGTTGAATTAAAAGAATAAGACAAGTTCATTGTATTCACGGAATACTGCTATGTCGTGAGATCCCGATATGAATGATAGAAATAGACAATAATTACGGTAAAATTTAGACTTGAATAGATTTCTTCCAATTGTAGAGCCCTAAGATAATATGAGCTTGGACAGCATTGTTTTACCTTGAGTCATGGTATTTCAAAAATAAATAGGAATATTCAACCTTCAGAATGGTGCCAGTTTCATATTGTGGCAGGAAGTTCGATTAGTGTTAACTGTATGGATTTAAGATTAACTTGCAATGCAGTCTGAACGTACAGTTTCGCGATCAATCAACATAAAACATTTATAAAATGTTGGCCTTACATCCTTGATAAATAAGTATCGAACTCTATCTAATGCAGTATCCTATACAGGTATTGCATCAGATATATAGGATGAAGATTTTTCCTGTTAATAGAATAGCTATCTGTAGAAAATCTTGGCAGTAATCGTTTACAGATTTTGAAGAGTCAACAGATCATGTACAACAATTTAAGTATATTTTATGACGCAACTGACTTAAAAGATACGTTCTGTAATCTTGTTAAATTGTGTCTAAGCATAATTTCCTTATACACTATATCCAATTGCCAAGCGGCTTAAAGAATGATCAAAATAAATTTTCGTTAAACAGTAAATCCTTTCTTCAGCTCGTTATGAAAATATAAAATATTATTAAATATTACATCATTAAATGATTCTGCAGTCTCTCTTAGGCATTTGAAATTTCGTACAACTTTTGTTTAGGTGGTTACCATAGATAATTGGAAATAATTTTATAATTTATATGAGATATTACACTGAAGTCATTTAGAATCGGAAAAGACGTATCTTAGCTGTTTTAATAACTGTGACTAGTTTTATGATCGAAATGATGGCTAGAATCTATATTTTGTGATAGATCAGATACTCATAATCAACCATGAAAGTAGATGTTAGAAGTTTCAGTATAAATGATATAACATGTTCTGCTATACATGAAACTGAATTTGAATACTAGGATCGCTCTGTACGGCTGGATAAATAAAATGACAAAATTAAAAATAATCCATTATAATTAGGGTAACAACTATTAGAAATTATTATTTCATTTTGCATTGGCTAGTTATTTTATTATCTAATAATCGTTATGATACCAGTAATTGTTTCCTATAGGATAGCTATAAATAGAATAATAATAGTCATATTACATATGAGCTTTAAATACCATAATAAAACCACTGATGGTCCTGCTAAAGGATATCCCAGAAAAGTCAATTATTTATAGTGATACTTTCTATCATCCACTGCCACTCTTATCTAACCGACTGATCTTTGTAAATTGTCTTACTAATAGGAAAAAGACTATTTTGAGTAATGAATCAATCAGAAATCGAGAACGCTAATATGAGTGCTAATATAAGTTCCACATTTCGTATTCTTCAAATTGCACAACGATTTTTTGTGGTGCCTTCTTTAACTGCTTTAATATTAAATGGCGCAATCTTACACACAATTACTAAAAGCAAAAATTTATCTAAATTGCCCACTTATCATCTCATTGCAAATATGGTTGGTTCTGATCTAGCAACTGGAATTACATTTTCTATCTTACCATTTGTGTCATCATTTCCCTTGCCCTTTGTAATGGCTGATATAATTTGTCGAGCTCTATCGTATATAATTGGAATGTCCTACATGGCTTCAATATTGACTTTAGTGGCCATAAGTCTAGATCGATATTTGTCTATTTTAAAACCTCTATTACTGGCATCAAGACAGAAAAAGCTTATAGTATTTAAGCGCCTTATTGTTGCCATCTGGATTATTAGCATAACAGCCTCTTTACCGCTAATATACGTTACAGGGACGATACCAGGCTCAACAAATTCTTGTGCTGTTTTGCAACGAGATCACTTTAACTTTATTTATTTTATCACAGTAACTGTTTTGTTGTATGTCGCTCCATTGGTTACCATGTCAGTTCTCTACAACAAAATTTATTGTTTCTTGGTAGCTAAAGCAAAGATTTGCAAAGCAGAATCAAGCGATCCAAGCAAGCAAACAGCAGTCGCTTCTTCTTTTTTAACTAATGATAAAAGAAAGGCATTGGTGAAAACATTAATCATCATAACAACAGTATTTGCAGCAATGACATGGCCATTTTTTGCTATGGCATCCGGTATGGCTGTGACAGGAATTGATATTCGTGACTTAGAACGAAAAAGTCTGTTTCTTTTCCTTTTATGTGCTGTTGCCGCTTCAAGTACCGTTATGACTTCGGTGGTTAATCCGATATTGTTAATTCGTTTTGATAAAAATATCGGCGCTCGAATAACTCGTCTCTATGGACAGATAAAAAGAGGGATGAATATTAGCAATGAAAGCTCTAGTAACTTGCCGACTGCCGCGTCTAAAGAAACTCCAGCTTAAAAATTTTGTAAATTATCTCCTAATTTACTTCCGTGTTTGCATAGAAAGTACAATTGATCATAGTCATATACCGTACTATAAATAATATATAATCGGCCATTTTGCAAAATGTACCAATATTAGAAAATACTTTAGTTATTTTCCTTTCTCCTATCTGATTGTTTGGAAATATAACATTGACTTATTCGTAGTCTTTTCTTAGCTTTACTAAGTAAACTGTAGCTTTAAGATCTATCATGAATGGTCTAATGGTCCTGAATCCAATTTCTGAAGTGCCTACTTAATTTTTTAAAAATAAAAGACACCTCTCTCATGAGGAGCATCCTTATGTGCATCGATAGTGATATTTGGCGTTACTACGTGAATTGATTTAGAAATGTATGTAATTACGTTAACATAACTCATTTGTTTTATTTAAGCTCATGAACTTCATCATCTTATATGAGATTAATTACCTGGTTGCAGTCAGTTTTTCTGGATGTTGTAGTAGCTGACTGAAAATTGGAAATAGAATGAAATGATTAGTTACTGATTAATTACTGATTGTAATATTTCGTCTGAAATGATTATCTATTCTTATATTTGCGATTACGTAGTGCTCGTAACTTATTTCTTCTTTAAAAATAACAATTACTATCAATGGAGGTTGGATAAATTCTAGGAGATGGAAAATCTCACAACTGTAGTCTGTATGTATAGATTCTTTCGTAGATCAAGACTTGCATCTTCGTTCTGCACTTCAGAAGCATGCTTTTAAAGTGATTAATTATATGAATGTTATACGCGTCTAATTTCGTTAAAAATGCGTGAAATAAAGGTAAATAAGATTCCAAAGGTACGCTGTTAAATGACTTAATGTTTTAAAAATGTTAAACATCGGAATCACTTCAACTTAAACGGGCATTTGATACTATATCTATTCATTTCGGAGATTTTTGATAAGAATTATAACCTTAACAGAGTCAGCAGTAGAAGATATTTGATATTAAAAGATATAATTTGTTAGTTTCTATTACTAATTCTGTATATTTCAGTTCATCGTTAAACTGTAATGCACGATGAGAATATTAACTTAATTGGCTTTCGATTTACTCCATATTAAGAGGCTGCTAAGGATTCTTCAAAGATTTGGATCATCTTTCAGTCGACTTCTTTCGATTACGCAGATATTATGCCAGCCTATAATAACAGATTATTGTTTCACTGCTGTGTAGATTGCAACGCCTACTGTAATAGTTAGAAAATGTAGGAATCTCAGTCTAAGATTACGTGCAGGTATTTTCTATTTCTATTTGTAAGTTATTCAAAGCGTTAGCAAGATAGTATAACAGTTCACGAAATTTTCTCACAATGTTTCGCCAAAATATCGCTTTTAGCTTTGTCATCTTATTCATAGTTGGATAATTAGAAATAACAAAGACTATGAGAAAACTTTAGAAGCTAGATCTGCTAATAGAGGATTGTCTAGATCGTAACTATGCACAGGCAATGGAAATATTAACCGTAAATAAGATTGTTTTTTTACGATTAATGTTGCCATATCTTAATATTGTCTAATTTGATAACAAACGTAGGTTTGCTATCGAAATCAAGATTAGACTGAGCAGAACTATTATTAAATTGATTTTCTTGAAATTCGGTTATATAAAATTTCGATATAAGGAAAAATTCACGATCTAACTTATGAAACCTAATTGGAAATTTTATTGTCAAATCAAACCGATAGAGTCAAACTCTAAATCAATTAACTACAGAAGAACAAAAGATAGATTCAACGTACTATAACATGCACAGATACAGATGACCTTAAATCAAATGGGACAAGAAAGATAATTCGCTTTCTCACGGTTGAAGCAATTACTGATGCATAATGACAAACTATATGGCGTTGGAATTTCTAAATTTCTTAGTAAAAATTTTATGATTAATCGATTGAATTCAACTTAAAAATAAAACCTATCGCACTATCTGACACACTGTCTGACTTATTGTCACCGAAAATAGATATCTTATTTTTTAATGACAAAAATACACCGTAGATATTTCTGGTCTTCTTTTTTCTCGATATACTTATTAAGATTAATCCTCCTTGATAATTGAACCGTTTCCTTAAGTTTCATACCTTATTTTAAAATACGTTAGAGCATGCATCTAACACGAAGCCATCATGATTAGAACACGACCTGACCTTTGAGCTCTTTTAACAAAATTAGGTATCTCACTAATTCATTCGCCCATACTGGAAAATGGATTAGTTTTACAATCTATAACCTAACGACAAGCTGTCAAGTGTTTATAATGATCAATATAATGTATCAATACTTAATGGTAGTTTTTAACATCGTGACACGTATGCAAACTAAAATATTTTAAATATAAAAGCTCTGAATATGAAAATTATCTTTTTATTTCATGTAAATCTAATTGATGGAAGGACCATAGAATTTAAGCTTAATTTCAATATTTAAGAACAGCCTTGGTCATCCCTTGGTATTTTAATAGACTTAGATATGACCTTACACTATTCCTAACCCTTACTCTAACCCCAAATGCTCGTAAATTAACATCATAATTTTATTCCAAGAGTTTATATATGCAAGATTCTCATAAAATTTAAAATAATTAACGGTTTTGTCGCGTAATTATTTTTATAAGCGGAAAACTTGTTGTACCTCAATAACTAATCATTGAGATGAGTAATGTTTTAACCTTGATCAGTTAACGTGATACGGTGTAGGCTCGTCAAAGACTGAGTGCAGCACCCTGATCTATTCATCATTAATTAGCGATAAAAAAAAACTAACAATGATTGTTTACGAAGGTTCTTCAACCATTCAAAAATTAATTAGAACTTAATTGAGTCTGTACGTCTATTGTCATATTGTATTAACCCACTAATTGTTTAAAACGAGAACTTTGATTATTCATAATTTCCAGGTATTAAATTATGGCATTGCTAGCTCAAAGTAACCATGCTTAAGTCAAGTCTGAAGTTTTTGTCTCCTTCCGATAGACAGAATTAAATGAAATGCGGTCTTCTATTTCTTTTGATAAAAAGTTTAAAAGAGACGAGATTTTATTATTATTTTTTGATTTTATTACTTACTATGGAAAATAGCACTTAATACTTGATACAATAAGGGGTCTAGCTCATCATAATAAAATTGCAGCCTCCATTTCTGTAACGTCTATCACGTACTTATCCGAGTTTACTGTCTACTAGGATGGATGGTCGGGAAGTAGGTCTATTTTACAATATCACAACTATCGCATTACTGTCTAGCAAAATGGCTGTACAACTAATAGAAAAACTTACAAGCTGGTATCGGAAGTATAACTGCTTCAATTCTTTGAACGACAGTACGTTTGTAATTAAATATCTCAACCATATCTCATCTTTATTTGTAAATATATGTTACAGTGTTAAATACTGTATTACAGTAGAAATAACTATGTTAGGATAATTCTGTTAGACTATCCTTATTTAGTTAACTTCTAATTTGGATATACTGTATTTTAATATAGCACTGACTTTTTATGACAGTGACACTTATACACATACTGAAATTAATAGTTATGATAGGGAATGCAAATCATCTGCTTACAGTTCGAATCATTGTGATTGTAATTTACTTATGGTAGACTGTAAATTATCATGGAAATGTTCCGTGATAGGACATATCGTAATCTGACTATTCTGTATTAGTCATTACATGTCTATGTTCGTAAATACTGTTGTCTGCATTAAGGGAGCAGTAGCTAAAATTAATATCTAATTCAGTAAATGATTCTAATGTTAATTGTATTAACTATGACTCATGAACTATAGAGGAATAGTATATAAATGCAGTATATCGTGAAATAAAGAAGAATTGTCCAACTTAGTGTTTAACGTAAATTACGAGGCGTTTAAGTCTTTGTGTAGTCTGCTAGAAGAGCAAAAGTGTTCGTGATAGTGCAGATATCGTTCCTTGATACGTGGTTCAAGGAATTGACTTATTGATCGTATATTGCGTTATCTTGTTGCAAAGCTGTTTTGTGACAATATATTAGGAAACAGATTTTCAAGACCCTTGACACAAAAAGCCTACTTTTAACCTCAAGAGTGAAGAAGCTGTGTAGCGAAATGATACCAAATGTAGCCATATTTTATTTATTGAAAATGCAACATTTGAATAAAGCCTGTAATAATAAATTCATACTGTTTTCAACTATCGCATATTTACTGATATCAAGACATGATATCAATAATGGTGTAATAACCGTCGTTGAATCGAATTTTTATCCTTCAATGAATGATGATCAGGTAGATTTTTGAGCTACATAAAAGGTTTGTAGCATGTGATAAAAGTTTTATCCGTAACGATTATTTGCAGACTAATTCTCGATAAAAGGATAGACCATATACTGTACTCGTACGTTCCTAAAAATGGATAGATTGATTTGATGTAACTATGATTTTTTCGAACGTTGAGATCGTCATAAATTACTAATAGGTACAAGTACGATTCTACTAGTTACAAGAAATTACCAAAGAATTTTATAAGTTCATCGTAACAATTTAATTGGTATGTAATGTATGCCCTTTCAATCTTCTTGTTGTTCTATAGTACATTAAACATTTAATTGTGAACAACGCTGCACCCAACCATCTGAATTAATATTTTTTGGACACTTAGTTGAAACTGTCCTACTGGTGTATTATGCCCTTAAGAACATGTCGATTAAAAATATTTGTCAATACGATGATTTTTGGGTTGCGCAAACTTATTTTATTTTTCGTCGTGTAAAAAGAGTTAACATTATCATTTTTATAGTCAATACAGAAAATGGCGGTATTTACAATTTTTTTTTTTTCAAGACGTGCTCTTAAGTACAGTACATACTACACCAGTTGGACAGTTTCGAGTCTACTAAAAGCGTATAAAAAACATTAATTCAGATGGTTGTGTCTATTGTACGGTGAGTATTTTGGTTTCTCTCTCATTCTAGATTACTCTCTATTCTCAATATTACTTAACACATGTTTCTCTAACTTGCACTTCTCCTATTGCAAATATCTGTTTATTACTCATCTCAACTATGTGACAATAAACTTCTTTCCTGTGCGTTCCAGCCCTCATACTGTACTATCTACTGTGTTGTGCTATACTGTATGCCTTGATAATTAATTAATTAATCAGTTAATATTGAAGCTCTGCTGGTAGGATTACTCTTACTATCCTTGGACTTTTAGCTAGGGATGTGCAAAGTCAATCTGAAAGCCAACTCGAGGGAGGAAATTTGTAGCCATATTTGTAAAATTATTAGCTGTAAAAGTACAGCACTGCATATTGAAACATACAGAAGTTGTCCCTTTGCAGCAAAGTCAAGCCGAAACCCAACTCGAGCGAGGCATTTGTAGCAATATTGGTAAAATTACGAGCTGTAGAAGTATAGCACTGTCACAACGTCGTTTGTAACAATCGAGTTCCCTTTCCACACTTATCCTACTCTCTTCTGTCATACAGTAAAACTGCTACCAAGCGTCACTATTCACTCTTCTTCAGCGAAGGACCTCAGCGGACTAGAAGCGTCTGGATAAATTTACTAAACTAACTTTATTAAGTCTCCTTATTTTCCTCCTCTCCAGCGAGGTAAATTACCACCTCTTATATACTTGTATCAATTCTACACCTTTGCAATCTGTTAATTATTCTTATACATAACTTAGTCTTTTCTATAACTTTGTAATCCTATTAATTACTATCGGACAAATATGTGTTAATTGATATTATGCGCTAATAATATTATAGCCCCAATTAACAACTTAAATCCTGTTTAAGATTTAACAGATTCCCTACAAGTGTGACAACCGCCATTTTGGTTATTACACGTCATTGGCATATTAAGTACCTTACTTCTACACATTCGTTAATGGAAGTCCTTTAACGATTGAACCTCACAATTTTTCAACAGATCATAATATTTACGATTATCTAAACGTAACCGTCTACTTCTACTTCAATAACATTATCACATTGTTAATTAATAATATCTTAAACCATAACAAGCACTGTCACACACCACTAGTGACAAAGTAGTCTACACACGCCAATCCTTGCGGAGAACGCCACTTACTGACTTAAAGAGGCGAAATTAGCTATATTACTAAATAATTCAGTCCCAACGACCGAATACTATAGTATAATTATAGCGTCACTGATAGTGTAGACGAGGTAGTCAGAGATTTACTACTATTTATTACTGAAGAAATCTTGGCACCCAAGATTATAGTCTTTACAATTCAATAGCAATTGATAAACTAGTTGACTATCTAACCGACCAACTAACTAAAAAGGGATGCACAACAGTAAAAATGTTTCCATTCTCAGCGATACCAATCATTTGTAAAATTACTAGCTGTAGAAGTCTACAGCAATGTATATTGAATCATATAGAAAATCTCAATTTGCAACGAAGTGGAAGAAGTGTAGTATTAATCCATTATTGGCACTCTACACTGTACAGATACAGTGTTTGTATAGCGATTGCATTCATTTCGGGTTAGAAAATCAACAATTTGATTAAGTTGGGGTTGCCTTTTTGCTCCATTGCACAACATTGCTTTTAGCGATCAACAGTGGTGGATAAGCTATCAGTATGAATTATTCGGTACACTGAACAACAGTAAAAATGTTTTCATTCTCAGTGGTACCAATATTTGTAAAATTACAGGCTCGAAGTCCATTGAAACATATAGAAGCTCTCAATTTACAGCGTAGTGCAGGAAGTTTAGTCTTAATTAATTCATTCCATTTCTTGATTGGCATTGTACACGAACGTGCAATGTCTGTTACTGTAGAGTATAGTGCACAATGGGCCAAATAAGATACAGCGCTGTAGACCTGTATAGCGGATAAGCCGGTAAGAGCTACCGTATAGGCGGATCGCCGCCGTTGCACATCTTGTTGTATTAATTAATCGTTTATAGTTTGTCAACCAAAAACGTTCAATGTCGCGGCTGATTGAGTTCTATTATGATGTTGCTTGTCCCTTCTCCTACCTCTCTTCTTATGCTATTCGGCCATTGCTAAGAAATAAGGAGGTAAAAGTACTATGGAAGCCGATTACTATTGGTAAGTATTACGAAGCAGCGTTGTGACAAGGTTTACTTGAAAACGAATTTGTAAATTTTTAGAAGTCTCAGGGATTCAGTATCGCTTATCTACTCACATCAGCTTAGATACCTTTGCTCCGAAGTCACTCAACGAGGAACTGATTTTATTGAACTGTCTGCCGAGCTAGTATTAATGAATCATCTTGTAACAATACTTATCGATAGAAACATCTATTGACTAATTTAACGTAATTGGGCTGCAGTATGTTCAATCACAGAATCATTTCAGTGCTACGACTAAGATCTATTTGACAGTAAGATAAATCCAGCTGTATTAATGAATCACCTTGTAATAATATTTATCGATAGAAACATCTATTGACTAATTTAACGTAGTTGGGCTTCAGTATGTTCAATCACAGAATCACGACTACGATCTATTTGACAGTAAGATAAATCCAGCTGTATTAATGAATCATCTTATAGCAATACTTATCGATAGAAACATCTATTGACTAATTTAACGTAATTGGGCTTCAGTATGTTCAATCACAGAATCATTTCAGTGCAACGATTACGATCTATTTGACGGTAAGATAAAACCAGCTGCAATCGTACTATTAAGCGAAGCAATGTTTTACTGGGCACCGCTTGCTGGATCGAGCGACATTACAAGCTGGGAGCTGCCCGACCCTACCCTACTGCTCGTTGCTAGTGTTGTTGATACTACTATTTTTATTTCTAGCCCTACGTGAGGCCAAGGGGAGTCCTAATATTCACATGTTGATAGGTACTGGTTGATGAATTCGAAAAATCACAACAATGATCATTGATGGATGTAATTTGATGAAAGTCAAAGTGGATGAATTCTTTTCACTCTTAATTAAATAATTGCTGCAGCTACTTAAATAATATCATAGTTCATACTCGTAATGCAAGGGCTTTTTCATGATAATGCGAGTATATAAAATAGTTCCAGATGATAGTGAATATTATAGTTCTACTTTGGAAGGTAACGATCTACAAAAATATATCCAAATGCATTTCAATCATGAATTATATATTAATGTTGGATTGTAAATGTTGCGTAACAATATGGTTTTGCATACCTTGCACATAATAGAATAACATATTGCAAAACTTCGCTTGCCAAGTGGCTAAAATTTATTATTTTCAAGTAAATTGGTGATCCTTATGATACTAAACGGGTACATCAACATCAATACTATAACTGCTAACCTTAACCGCCCTTACACGTTCGCGTAACAAATAATAAATAAGATCTCGCTGCATTTCACCAGTGCTCTCTCATTGCTATTTAGTAATATTCGCCAATATTATTTTTTAGATACTAAATAGACCACAATTTCGTCATTATTAAAGTTAAAGATTAAATCTGACAAATGTACTTAGTCGCCAGCTGGAAAGTGTTGTTTGTTATGTCGTTCATGCATCTGCCGGACTATCTTAAAGCCATAGCAAACTTTGGCCTCATTGTAAATATGGAGCTTAATGCAATCCTATGTTGGTTTTATCTCGTATCGTAGGTTCAATTTTAGGAAATACAAGCACCGACGATGGAATTCGTAATTCTTCCAAGTTGAAATGGATGCAGAGAGGTCGTCACTTTTCGTATCATGTACAGTAGGCGCATAGTAATTTTCAAATTAGTGACGTTAATGAACTAAAGTTAACGTGTACAGTATTTGTACCTTATAAATGCCATCTAAATATCTCAAGGCATTAACTTAATACTGCTATACGGTTTGCACTTATCCTGACTCTACTTATTCTCTCCTCTTATATCAACTATAGACCTTCAAATAACAGCAAAAAGGCTGCAAATACCAGCTCATTTGGAAGCTAAGAACAACAATCTCGAGCGCAGCCACAACGCTCAAAGATTATTAGCATCAATTGATGACAATACCATCAGGCAACAGTTGTCTGTAGCTTTATATCAACAGTACTGGGAGAGGAATTCTGATATTCTAGAAAGCGAAGTTAGTATAGTGCCCTTAAAGTAGTCAATTCCAACGAGATTGAAAGATTGCCTTAACAAGGAAATGATAAACGCCTATTTCGTTATAATTACTACAAATGTGGTACTAAAGAGAGAAATTTTTTGATAATTTACTTTAGTGCAGATTCAATTGTAATTATATGCCTTTATGCCCATATATTAGCTTCAATGTTCATATGAATAAGTATTAACTAAACTTGCTATTGAAAGTCATTAGAGTCTGTGGTAAAAGAGCTTGGGCTATCAGTGAATGTTAAGGAGCAAATAGACAAAGGGGAAAGCCAATTACAGTCGTTCAACGAGGAAGCATCTGAAAGAGGTGTATATCGATTGCCCAGGCACGTAATTCCGTCAATATGGTAATGATAAAGTGCTATTTTTGTCGCAGCTTAATTTTGATTCAACTTTGAATATAGTTTCTACGTCTCGGGAAAGCTATTTCGTGGAGTTGATAGATTACATTTTGTGGAAAGAGCCATTGGCAACAAATCTGCAAGAGAGTTGAGATTAGCAACACCGGATTCTGCTGCCGCTAGTCGTGATGCTAAGTTGACATTTTATTTTGATTTTAGCAGTTACTGGAGCTATATAGCATCTATTCGCGTTAGTAGATGAAATAATATTGATGATATTCTAATCTGAAGATTATATGATCGTTAAACCAAATTTCACTAATGTAAAATATTTACTAATTCGCTGCAGCTACCCAACTTTGTGAAAGAGCTGAGTCCTATTAACGTAGAAGTTGAGTATGTGCCTGTTGTTATTGGAGGAATCTTCAAAACTCTAGGAAACCCGATCGTAAGTTGAACATAATTTGGATGTATTAGCTAGCCATAGTCTTTCATAGCTTTTCATGTTATCTGAGTTTAAATAATACCTGGCTGTTGCTTGATGTTACAGGTACCAATACAAGCAATAAAGCCTGCCATAGTGAAAGCAACCATGGCCGATATATATGATCATCTAGATTATCTAGGAAATGGCAGCTTTAAATTTAATGCTAGCTTTCCCATGCCAACAATCACGCCATTACGTGCGACAATTGTTAACAACAGCTCCGAGCTTCGCAGTAGAATATGTAAGACTATTATGTACATGTAGTTAGATATGATAACTAGAATTTAATACTTCTAATTGTTTTATTAAGGAAGATGAAGATAACATAGTTCTATAGATACAACCATAATAAAGAATATTAGTAAGCAATATTTTCTCTAATCTCAACCAGTTAAAGCTGCCTGGGAAGAAAATCGGAACATTGGTGATGATAAAGTAAGTTACTTTACATTTAATTTTCGATATCTATATTACGCTGAGAGTAGTTCATTAAATAGCTGATACTTTTAAAATTTATTATAACAACGATTACAGGTTGTAGCCGAAATAATTGAAGAGAGTGGCTTAAGTTCTTCAAAAATTTTAACAGAAGTTAAAAGTGACCAAGTCAGAAACCAACTAAGGCACAATACCACCAGGTTACGGTCTCGTATAATACAGATTGATTACATCTTTCAGATATTTATAAATTTTCACTTTTTAATATTGATTTTATCATGTCTTTTTTATTAAAATACGAATAGGGCTCTCGAAAATGGAGCATTCGGTGTTCCCACCTTCCAACTTAACGACGGACCTATAATCTTTGGGCAGGATCGATTGAACGTCTTAGCGGATATGATATGTGGCTGGAATTATAGTTAATGTAGATGTCTTTCATAGTTTTGATTTTTATTTACTATTATAATGATACTGTAACAATTAGTTACGAATTAATATAAATTTCTAATTATCAAAGTGTTAAGTCTTGCAGGAAGCTACCGCTATTTAAATTCCTGATGCTTAGCCTTTAAATACCAGTATACGTTACGTTTGTTGGCTACTATATCTTTCCAGGTTGATAGAATAAATTTCAGAAACACGGTTTGCACTTCCTATGTAGGGGCTGATAGTATGTATACGTACGAAAGATTTAATTTTACTTTGTTAGTATATTGCTTCTACATTGCTTATAAATGCAATAAAGCAATATTTGTATGGTCACCATAATGCACTGCTTGAGCATGCGAACCCGTCATCTGAATATTTTTTCATTTAGAACAATGGAGACAATAAAAATCGAAGCAGACTTACATAACTGCCTTAAGTTATTACATAAGTGACTAAATTCCCAATCAGTATTCCCTTCCAGAAGCTATAATAATCTTGTCGATAAACTTATTTGATAAAATTTATTATCAAAGATATTGCAATTGTATTTATTTACTTACCAATTAACATAGCAGCAATACATCCTATTCTACTGATATTTTAACACAGAATTCAGAATCCCTTTTCAGCGATTAAGGGGTTTACAATATAACTACATCATCACCAAAAATTTATTAACACAGGTATAGTATCTTAATTGCTGAGATTACGAATGCGATTTTAGCCTACCAGTGCTTGAGATATTTCATCCATTATAACATTAGATTTTACAGTAGTCTATAAACCTTAAGGTAAATCTGACATTATAATGCGAAAGGCAACTAATACGTGATTGGCATTCAGCTAGATGAAAATAAGTTCCATTTGCATTCTCTTTAAAAACATGCAGCTCCGTAGGTAGACAGTCATACTTTAGAGTTGTTAAGACTCCACTGATGTATCATAAAAATTTACGAAGTTGTGTTCCTTCAGAAATAATGGTAGCCATAGAGTTTCAATTATCAAGATGAACATATTCTTTTTCTTCCAATACCATTCACATTTTTAGAACAATAAACTACATTCCTTTCTAGAGTTCATACCTAATTTTAATAAAAGCATAACCATTAATCGGTCGTTATAGCATGAAATATAGCGATGGCGATACGCTAGCAATTATCATATCACTTAATAGCGATTAACAACTTATTAATGAGATACGATATCTTACGTCTTTTGAGACGAATAGTTACTTCGCGTCTTTTTATAGTTTAGAATTATTTCCTGGTACGTATTCCCAACCGCAAATCATATCAGCAACGATATTCATTCTGTCCGCACCAAAGATTGTAGGTCCTGAGTTAACTTGAAAGCTCGGCACGCCAAAAACTCCAGCTTTGATTGCGCTATAAATTTAGATCAAAATTTATAATCTATTCTGCAGCCAATCATGATATCAACACTTTACATAGGCCTTTACTAGCATACCGCATAACATTATTTTTAAGCTGTGACTTCACACTCGCTTCTTGTGCCTGCTTAAGAAGTGTTGTCGAATTTAAGCCGGCCTCTTCAATAATTCCGGCTAGTACCTACGAATCAAAGCCAATAAAAAATAAACTAAAATAAACGATAATTAATCTAAAAAGAATAACCCTATAGTGATAATTCACCTCAGTCTTAGAAATGTTCTGATTATTGATCCAAGCTGCTTCAACTATTAGTAAAATTATCATAGTAAAGCTGTTACATAAAAAATTTTTTCTTGTAATAACGGCACTAACAGTAATAACCACATACATATTCTTCTTCGAAGATCTGCGCTATCATTAGCTATAGCAACTCGAAGAGACATCAACGTTTGTATAGGAAAATGAGAATTCATTTTAAGAGTTATATTTCCAAAGTGGTGAAGGTATTCATGCATATCTGCTCTGCTTGCACGAACTTTCGATCGCTGTATCTTCTGTACCGGAATCTAGCAACAGTATTACGCATCACTACTTAATGATCATTTCAATTCTGCTGGTATTGGACACAAACTAGATTTTGTGGTTGCGATTTGAACATAGCCAATGTTACTTACAATTGAAGTGCCTAGTGCTTGCATAATAGCGCCTAAAATTACTGGCACATATTCAACCTCAACATTTACTGGATGTAATTCTTTCAAGAAAGAGGACATCTAAGGGCAAAGATAGTGCAATGTTATATCATCATTCTATGGTATGCTCTGTATCAGATAGGCTAGCTGAAAGCATCTAATTCTTAATCATATACATAAGTATTAGCAATGTGACTCCATGGGCTGGCAAAATCAAAGTAGAAGGTAAGTTTAGCCTTATGGTCGGTAGCTACATTATTCGGTAGTGCTAATCTTAACTCTCTAGCCGATGGATTACCAAGAATCTTCTCTACAAAATGCAATCGATCCATTCCATGATAAAGTTTGCCGTCAACAAAGAAGCTATAAATAAAATATTCGTACGTACGCGTACTGATGTTAAGATTTTATGCAATTCTATTGGTTTGCAGAGCAAGCAACGGTAGTATTTGAGATAGAGAATCCATTATCCCGAGCTTACCCTGGTAGACGGTAGACACCTTTATTGGTTGATTCAGTATTAAAATTGTTTAAATTATCAGCACCGATTTCAATCTGTTTATTAACATCCATGGATAGTCCCACATCGAGGGCTACTTCTTTCAAATTCTTCAATAGTAACGAAAATATAGAAAATCTTAGAATAACTTTGAAGAATATAACCCTATTGCTAAGAAGTATTATATGGTTCGAGCTCGGAATAGAAAATTAGTTATTCAATTTTTAGGCAAGTCCATTTAGCATGCAGTTGGTCAAACCAGATCCTACTTTTTCCTTTAGAAAGAAATCACTTTTTACGCTTTTTAATATCGATAGTATCCTCTAAAACTGTTCGAATAGCCCTTGATTGTTAATGTAAATTCTAAAACTGATTTAAGATGAATCTCTTTTACTTAAAGCTGCTACGTTATTTTAGTGTGCGTAATCTAACATACAATTAACCACATTATGTCTAATTTTATTACGTACGATGGAATTGTTGCCTATAACTAATATAATATAACATACAAATATAATCGTTTTGTATTGAAATAGTAATAACCTGTATGCTCTGAATATCTCCTCCATTTTGCCAATAGTGTCTAAATAAAGCCAGCGATAGTTTTTGACGGTTACTATTATCATCTATTGAAGCAAGCAGCCTCTGTGCACTTCCTCCTTGATCTAAATGTTTCGCTTGTCGCCTAATGGGAACTTGCAGTCTGCTAATCATCATCTGTAAATCTATTCATTGAGATAAACAGAAGCTATTAATAATCTGTTTTCGACATTTTGAAACTAGTATCTGTCTGGCCGTCTAAATATAGTACATAAAGTGCATGCTGAGGTAAGTTTCTCAACTTTCAAATATTTAGCCATACTTGAAGAAGAGTATACAAGTAAAGGGAAATGTTCTATTTGCAATTCCCAGAGTAACTTCAATTGTAAATAAATCTCACTCAACATGATCGGTTGCAGTCATTGCATTTAAGCTAATACATCACAAAACTTAACTAACATTTGCTCTTTCTATTTAAGCTTATATAAGATAAGATAGCTGACAGTGTTGATCTGAACATTAAACTGATTTATATTTTAAACACAAAGAGCATATGTAGGCTTTCATCAGCTTCTTATAGAAGTTTCAGCTATATCCATTTGATTTTGGTAGTAGTACCTTGATAGATCCAATTTGACTTCGACGAGCTAGGACGATCTACTATCGGTGATCCAATAACGGTGCCGGGGTCTATGCTTCCTACATCCACATAAAATAGAATAAGTGCATAGCAAAATTCATCTAACTATAACGTTGATCAATGCAGGGTAGTCACTGTAGTTGGAATATCGTACATTATTTAGCTAATGTAAATTATAATGTTAAAGACTCGCAACAAGCTAGCACTGATACAGCAACTTGAAAATGAATCGACACACACACGCAATTACTATTAGTCTAGCATGTCATGTACAAGATCCTTGGATATTAAATGCTGTAGAAATACGATCCGATTATTCTATAAAAGTAGAGAGTATGCAATAAGCATAGGACATTGTCGACAGACAGAGTTTGAAATATGACCACTTTAGGAGGCTTAGTACGAATAATGCAATGGTATAAAGCTGTGGAATTCATTCATTATACCCGATAGTATTCACTTGTTGAAATTGAAATGATGTACAACTTTACAATTGAACAGTGTGTAACTCGAAACTACTATAAGACGAGGAGAAAGAGATGGGCAGATCTCTGCGCAAAATGGGGAGGTTACAATTCGATTGACTGATGTTTTGGTTTTGTATACGGTGTAGCAGTACATTTAGAAAGAAGAAACAGTAAAAATGGAGAACTTACCAAAATGAACAGGCTTCCAAATTACCTTTACATCACTTCTACTAAGAAGTGAACGCAATGAATACGTTGCAACGTAGGAAAATGGACATGCAATATCATAATAGAATTCTACCAGACGTGCCATATTTTCTCAGGATTGTTGTTGCAATGTGCACCAGCAAGTGTCTCACCACTACTGTACTGTACTGGGGAATAAATAATTATAAACTATACTGTTCCATATAATCAATCATTACAGTATCCAGTACTGTCCTGTACAGTGTATTGTACAGTATTTGTACTGTAAAAAGTGAGTATACTGTACTGAACACGTCTAGTACTGTACTAATGTGTTTATTTTCTTTCAGACTCCGAAGTAGAGAAATTTATTAACATTATCGTAAACCGTCAGCAAAGCGATGTGAGTTTGTACTAGTATTACTGAAACTAAGGTAAAATTGCTTCACTTTATACCATTTTATAGCGATGCGAGAACAGTCGAAGCACATAGTAATCATTGGCCATGCAAAAGTTGGAAACGAAAAGAAACACATTGTACAATTCAGTGCAGTACTGTGCTCGATTCTGTTTTCTTGGTGAGTTGAAAAGGTCAAAGGTGTCCAAATTCTGGTCATGCGCCGATGTCCAAAGTTATGCTTACTATAGGTGTGTTGTTGTAGTCTGTAGGCGACTGAGCGTTATTGTCAATTGATGGCAATGCAATCACTTACTGTACAGTACTGTGTACTCTGTCCACTCTATTACATACTGTAAGGATAATGCGTTGGAAGTGTGAACGGCGTACTGTACGTATAGAAGCTGTCGCTTTTTCAATACTGTACAAGAAAGGGAGAATTGGAGTTAGTTGCTGATTAATTTTACACTAATTTCAACTACAGTACGTGTACAATCTCTTGTTTTCCATGCTGATTGAGAGTAGTACAGCACGAACCTTCAACACAGTTGTTCGTATTAACTCCAAATAGTACAACCACTTCCTGTACAGTGTGCACGGTCCACCCTATGATATACTTCGCTATATTTGTTCGATTTTGTTAAGATAATGCGTTGTAAGTGTGAACGGCGTACGTATAGAAGCCGTCGCTTTTTCAATACTGTACAAGAAAGGGAGAATAGGAGTTAGTAGTTGATTAATTTTACACTAATTTCAACTACGTGTACAATTTCTTGTCTTCCATGCTGATTGAGAGTAGTACGAACCTTCAATACATTTGCTAGTATGAACTCTAGTACTGTACACTTATTGTACTGTACAGTAGAATGCTGGTGGAGTGATTCAGTTGGTTCCTGACTACTGAACACTATACAAATGAACATCTTGATCCGCATACTGTACGATAGACAAATGACTTTGAAGAAGTTAGCATAAAATGGACTAGTTTACTGACCATTTCTTCTGGCCTAATTATTCCACTAAGCAAGGCCGTCGACGGGCTTACTTTCGCTGACTCACTGCTTACAGTGTACACAACTTATGCTCTTCATTAGCCGACAGAGCCTGCTGCATATGCCAGATTGTACAGTATATAGTACAGTACAGTAGAATAACATCATCAGTTTGCATTTGCATGCATTATCGATTGCTATGCAGTACAGTATATCACATGGATAAATAGCTATTATTGATAATGACACTACACGAATACGACAAGAAGATAAGCAATCGTGGATATCATAATTAAATCATCTACCTTTAAATGCACGCCTACATAGCATCAACATGCTATAACGGAGTACCAGTGACGCCTACTGCATTTTGCGGGGTTAAAAATCAACAACAAATTGTAATGTCCAACTACTGTTCTTAATGAGGGACTTGCAATTGAGACACCTGACTATACTGAACTATACAGTATGTACAGTACAGTATACTACAAGATGCTCATACAAACATAAACATTTGATATGCTGCATTTCCGTAGCAGATTTAATTCTAAAATGAAGTATCAATTTACGCTCAGTATACTTTACTGTCTAACCCCGTTTGAGATAACTTGCGGGAAATAAATAATAGCGTTGCTTTTTGGGAGATGTATAGAAAAGTAAACGAATTCGCAGTTGGCAATTACAGTAATTCCTATAAACTTACATCAAATAACGTTACTGTAATTCTACGCAGCACTTTGTGATTTTAGAACTTCTCTGACGGATTTTCACGATTTTAAAAAGTCCCTGATTTATAATTTATCTCTAGAATAACCTTGAAATTACCATGCCTAGAATCTTTACTGCTATTTTGCAAAGCCCATATGTTACAATATCAGCATAGCGTTATCTTGCTTATCACCGACTGTATAACCATTTACGGTGATATTGCCGTTGTATAGAACAAAAGCCGATAGCAGATATTTTCGTTCCAGACTCTGTTAAAAATCGAACTAGTATCGGATCACCGTTAGTTAAAAGCGATTGCTCATCAGGATGGAAAGAGTTACAACAATGAAACGTAATCTTATGTAATAAAGTGAAGTTTACAAGAAACTGTAGTTCTTTTGTATTTTTGAGAAGACACTTTATCATATCTGCGTAACTATAAACAAATTCAGTTTCAATTCGTGTCACAGAGGTAGTTGCTGAGGTTATAGAAGAAGCTGGGTATGACGCTAAAGACGTTCTATCAAAAGCTGAAGAAGATAATATCAAAGATCAGTTTACACAAAATATGTCTTGGTAAGATGGCAACTTTATGAACTCAAATTTATTATTATCAGTAATTACGCCTATCTGACTATGTCGTATTAACTCATCTATCTGCGTACAGTATACGCACATCTATCATTAATAATTAATTCATTAACTAGAGCCATAAAAGTTGGAGCGTTCGGTGTAACCGCTTTTCAAGTCAACGACGGTTCTCTAATATTTGGTCAGGATCGCTTAAATATTGTAGCCAATATGCTTTGCGGATGGGATTGTAATTTGTAATTATAAGCTAGTATTCTTACAGTAGATGCAATTTCATTCTGACTAATCAATGAATATTTCAGGTAGCTTTTACGCTAAGATTTCATATCATGCACTCGAATATAAGCTGTAGCCAGTATCAATAGATACAATACTATAGCCGAAGATTAAAATTCTCTATTAATAAAATTGATATTTACAGACAATAATCGTTGACTTTAGGTACCATAATATAAAAATGTGCAAAGTTATGACATGCTATAATACTGGAACTGAACTATACCGTCCCGTACAGTGCACCATTATTTCTCTGTACAATGTAGATATACTGTAGTAGTTCATGGTTGTACCAGTAGTTATGATCTGTATACTGGAGCGAATTCTTTTAATCTTATTGCAAGAAAATCAGACATATATTTAACAAGGAAGGTCTACAATCTTTCTTGACATTGTAGATTGTAGATGTAGGATAAATATACGAATGAAACAGTGACGAACTAGGAACTAAACACGAAAAGATCTTAACATAAGGTTCTACAACATCTTTAAGGTTAAAATTGCCGAGCGGGTAGTCTGCAGCATAGATGCTCTGATATGCCTTTTTAAGGTTCCCGTACTGATTTTGATTGATATCTGTTGTGTTGATGCTGCTACTGATAAAGATAGGTTTAGAATCAGTACTGTATAATGTGCATTAATTTCGACTAGTCGATGCATCGCTCGTTAAACTGTATTTTGCTTACTGTACTCGTACTTTTTATTTTGCATGCATGTTTCTGCTTAGAAGTTCCTGACTGTGCTATATTGTAAATGTTATACTGTCTACTGTTGTCACGGGCTACTCTCCTGACAAGGATAAAGCAAAGTATTCTGCTCTTCTAATTTACTACTATCAACTACTATTTTAGTTTTAGCATAAAACTACCCTCCTGCACTGCAGTCACACAGGCAAACTTCAGAATATTGAGCTACTTTTACTTTATTCTAACTAATACGATCAACGCTATTTTACTCGTAAAAACTACAAAATCAGTTATTAACGAGCAACAGGTAAAATTAAACCTCAATGATAAAAAAGTTTAGTCAACCGAACTTATATAGGCAGAAATCTATTACGACATAAATACTTAATCTACTGTATGTCATTATTTATGGTGTATTTGTACTTTGACAAATGTGCATATTGCATACAGATAGACACGTATACAGTACTAGAAGAACCATGTTTACAGTTCAGTCATGGTGTTATACTACTCATGTGATTGTATCACATGTCCTCGACATCTTAGTAGAAGGTCAAAGATGTCCAAAGTCCAAAAAGAATCATAATCATATGATATTATTTTTAAAGTTCGATTATACGAGTAACAATAGATAAAGTACTAACTGTATTCACAATACTATACTTTAGACTACAGGAAATAAGTGTAAACACTTAACAGTAAACATGACTACGTCTGCAATAAATTAAGCATCGACTGTGTCATCGTATTATTGTTACAATTTGAGAATCCGTATGCAGATGCAGGACTGAAAGCAAAGATGGCTAGCGAGGTCGAGTTTTATTATGATATTGCTTGCCCATTTTCCTATTTAGCAGTTTCTGCTTTCCGTTCCATACCCCGAGAAAATCCGATAAAAATTCAATGGATGCCAATTTATTTAGGTAATGCAAAGTGCGAGCCACATATCTTCTAATTTGATAGAATCGATGTGCTTGATATTCCTCTCCACATCACAAAATTTTTATTTTCTCCTGCTAGTAAACAGTTTAAATACGATGGACGACATCTGAACTGCGATCATGACTACATCGAGTAGAGCCAGAGATTACTTATTTCTCAAGTAGTTCCCGATCAGATTTATTTCTATAGTGTACGGTACAGTAGTTGATAATATAATTAATTAATATGCTTCTTCGGTATGCTACTATAGCGCTAAGATATTGTCTGAGTAGTGCTAAATTAATAAACTACTTAGCCCTACTTTACTTTCGTTGCTCTCTCTGCGATTACATCACAACTTCTATGTAACATCTACAGCAATAAAATAAAGCAAATAATCTATTCGAGTGTCTTTGTAATACGGTGTTATGATACATCACGGAAAAATTTATATCCTAAAATTATGGCAGCACCTTCAGTAATTTAATCTGCTACTGATCTGAATAGCAATGCTCTTGCAAAGGAATACTCATGCAGTTCATACCGCAAAACAGTTGCTGCCAAGATTTTATTTTCACGTACAGTAATAGATTTATCTCTATTAGCTTGGATTGATAACGTAATGATAAATGATCGTAATATAGTACATATAAGATAGCTTCATAACCGTATGTCTTCTCTCTTCAGTAGTCCCTGGTAGTGGCATATTATAACTTCTTTTAGTTACGGTAAATCGAATTATAAATAGAATCGTTTTGGTGGTCACAGCAATACTGTATGCCGAATGAAATGCAGTAATGAGAATTATTAGAATTACTTAGAACGTACTACGTCTAAAATTTTGAAGAAAAACTGTGCTTCTTATGCTTTGATAATCAGGAATGTACAGTAAAGTATAATATCTACGGTGAGATTGTAGCTAAAAGTTAAATTTTTAATACCTATCATTTTTACTCTTTTAAAATAATTTCATGGACGATGTAACCCCCATTACAATACGATCGATTCTTGCTACTATGTAAAACCTCACTTTTACGGTATCACTTCGAAATTATCCTGCTTGCTACAGAATCAATTTTGCTTTATAACAAGTTGAATATAGTTGGCAATAATTATAATCACTTTAGTAGTCCTACTGAAAATGTAATAACTACTGCACTCGTACGGTCATGAATATACTTATTCAACATCCGCCTAAATATTTACGAATAAAATCGTAATGACACAGAACTAAAACAAATTGTAAATTTCTTTGATTCCAGACTCTATTAAGGATCGCGCCGGTGTTGGATCACCTATAGTTAAAGGTGATTGTTCCGCAAAGAAAGTTTGGATGGAAAGAGGTAGAATGATTAAAACATAACTTACGCGCAAGCATGCTGCAATCTTTAACATCACGTTTGCGTAGTATTTATGAAAATATAGATTTTAGTTAATTGTATAATGCAAATCATTAAAATTGTGTTTCCGGTTTACCGAACTTAGCAATGATATTGTTCGTTCAGGTTATCAATCAATAACACAATATAATATCCATACTCATATATACAGTTAATAGTTCCTTCCCTAAACTTTGCTATAATAGATCAACTTGAAATCTTACCATCTAAAGATTACCGCATACTGTTACTAATAAACCTCGTATTATCTAAAAATTTAAAGATCTAAAAATGATGTGTGAACGATATAATGTTCCAATCAATCGCTCTCCTCGATATGAAGATCAAGATGGTACACCGCAGAAGCTATTAGCTTCTATAGATAATAACGGGGACAGAGAAAAGCTATCGTTGGCTTTATTCTCTCACTATTGGCTAAAAGATTGTGATATTCAAGATAGTAAGGTAGAATTACAGGATTTACGATGCGAGATGTCTATCTTCTAAAGAGATTTAGTGTTAGTAACAAATATACCCTTCAACATGAATTGTAGCTATCGGTACCTGGCTTTGAAATTAAAGACTTAATTTAACATTGTTACAAACCATCATAATATCATTAGATGATAAGGCGTTGATATTTTGATGCCATTATTATGTTAGGTACTGGAGAATATTGCTAAGGAAGCAGGATTGAGCTTAAATGTACAGCAACAGATAGCTAGAGGCGAAGAGCCGTTGAAAAAACTTAATGAAGAAGCAAATAAACTTGGTATATTTCGTGTACCATGGTAATATCTTGATAAAAGTTCATCTTTCTATTGCATTCATCACTGCAACGCACATATACGTATTTATATTTGTTGTTATTAATGCCATTATAATGTACTTTACTTAGCTTTCGTGTCTCCCGCAAAATATATTTTGGACCTGATCGATTACATTTTGTAGAAAGAGAACTGGGCAATAATCAAGCCTCAGAATTGAGACTAAGATTACCAAGTTCAGCGACTCCTGGTCATAGAGCTAAACTTACATTTTATTACGATTTCGTGAGCCCATGGAGTTATATAGCAGCCGTTGCGGTAAATTAGTTTTGCTTAAATTTTTTTCGTTTTTAAACGAATAAATAAATTTGCAATATAAATGGTTCTAAAAACTTAGATCGAACGTTTGGTAGAACAATTAAAGCCTGTAACTGTAGATGTAGAATGGGTACCTGTGTCGCTACCAGGTTTAATCCAAGCAAACAAAGCACCAGTTGTAAGTTGATACCGAAGAATATTGCAAAATAACTTTGCAATTTTGATATCAAATTAAATCTGAAAGTTATTGATATGCTTATAAAAAGGAGGCAGCTCTGGATGCTGCTAATCCAGCTTTTTTAAAAGCCACCGGTAGAGACATGCAAATGCAAATAGCGCTCCGCGGTGGTATGCCATTCAAGTTTAACTCAAAGTTTCCATACATATCTACCACTACGCTTCGTGCGATTCTCGTTAACGATGCTGCAGATTTACGTAGAAAAATATGTAAGCTAGCAAATCGTGAATTACTCATACACTAGCATATATCCTGTTTTGCCATATTTTATGTTACCAATCCATTTAATACATATACCGCTGTAAATCTTATTATTATTATCGACTTGGAAACTAGTTCAAGAGCTTTGGACAGCAGATCGTGATTTAAGTGATGATAAGGTTATTAAATTAGAAATGCTATCTCGTATAGAAGTTATCTATGCAACTGTAAACAAAATTCAGTTTCAATTCGTGTCAAATAGGTAGTTGCTGAGGTTATAGAAGAAGCTGGGTATGACGCTAAAGACATTCTATCAAAAGCTGAAGAAGATAATATCAAAGATCAGTTTGCACAAAATATGTCTCGGTAGGATAACAACTTTATGAACTCAAATTTATCAATATCAGTATTTACGCGTATCTGACTATGTCGTATTAACTCATCTATCATTAATAATTAATTCATTAACTAGCGCCTTAAAAGCTGGAGCGTTCGGTGTACCCGCTTTTCAAGTCAACGACGGTACTCTAATATTTGGTCAGGATCGCTTAAATATTGTAGCCGATATGCTTTGCGGATGGAATTGTAATTTATAATTATAATTAATTATAAACTAGTACTCTTACAGTAGAAGCAATTTCATTCTGACTAATCAATGAATATTTCAGATTGCTATTACGCTAAGATTTCGTATTATGCGCTGAAATATAAGCTGTAACCTGTATGAATAGATAAAATATTAATAATATAGCTACAAGTTCTCTATTAATAAAATTGATATTTACAATATTTACAAACTATGTTCACTAACTTAATCTACTTTTTCTATAGTGCTATACTAAGTAAATACGTACTGTCTCGTGTACTGTACTGTACAGTATGCAATGTGCAGCGTTACTTAACAGCATCCTTAATGATTAAAATTGTCCTAGTGGTAGTCTACTTTACCTTTCCTCTCTACAGCAGCAGTCACTAGATAAATTCCAGTTACTTATTGTGTTAATGTCATAGCATGTGATTAGATTCGATGTTTTCCTGAATATCTATATCTAATCACTATGATTGTTGAAACGGTAGTGTATTACGAACTCGATACGTTACATAAATTGTATGAGCTCACTGTAACTCTCTTACTCTAATATATGCTCTACGCATACTACACTGAAATTAACGATAGTAATGATAATTCATTATGTAGGTATGCAGAATACTATAAATACAATATGCAGTACGGCATAGCCTTAACAATCGGTATGCATTAATTATGGATTTTATTTCGTAATTAAATCATATACAACCACAAACCCTAGGTAAATCGAAATCTACAACTCTTTCAAACAATTTCAGTAATAAGGATTGAGTTTTGTCTTATTACAAGTTACATAAATACCTCAAAGTGACATACTTCGAAATTGCATTTTCTACATCTTTTAGATTAATCAATTCATTTATAATATACCTAGTCTAAAATGCTTCCTTATGCAATAGTATTTTTCGTCTCTTGCGGTATTTACTGTGGCCATACAGATAGAAATAGTATTCTCTGTCTTATGACTGATTGTCGCCGATGGCTTTTATCACGATATTATCAATATTTCGTATTTCCATTTATACTTGCGGAACTGAAGTAGAAAATAGGGCATCAATAGAATAGGATTCCAATGTATTAGTGTGGTTTAAAGAGGTAAGTACGTTGCATAAGGGCTAGACGATGAAGGAATACTTGTAATATAGATTGGGCAAGGATCACATTTGTGGTACAGCATAATTTAAATGAACATTTTAGTTCATCAATGCAAAATTTTTTCCTGTTTGTGAGTGTCTCAACGATAAACTAAATCCAGCCACTTAATTCTACTATTCTATTCTCTAATCGTTAGTAACAGTTACCAGTGCATGTATATAGTATTAATTAGGACCTAATCTCTAAGCAGAAATGGTAATTTAACTGAATTTCGCCCGAGATCTTACGTTTTTATATTGCGATTATTAAATGAAAGAAATATTCTTTAAGCTTACAAATTTCTTAAAGCTGTAATTAATTTGGTTGCTGCTTATATTGTTGATAATCCATTGAATTACCATAGATCAAATGGCGGCTCCGTATATTTCATTTATAATTATAATATATTACTTTTAAGCATTTTATTAATGATGTAGTGGAGCCCCAAATACAGCTTAGATTACGATTCAAGATTGTACGAGAATAGGCTAAATTGTAAGCTACGTTATAAGACTGCACAAGTATCTAATCGTGTAAAACGTTTATAGCAGGTATTGTAGTAATTGTATTGAGATGCTTATATTAAGATTTTGAGATAATAATAGATTGTTCCACTTATGTTAGTGCTGTGCGATTTGTATTGTGACGTTTTAATTAGAAGCACAAATTATGAATTGATAGCGTGATAGCAAATTCAAACATGAACTTGCTGCTTAATTGTTAAGATATGATTGTGCTTGAAAGAAAATCGTTGTGTAATTAATTTTGTATCAACAGTGAATATTGCTGTGATAATTTATATAGTTCAGAGATAGCCTGATTGTAATTAAATAGTCCTTGTTAGTAGTAAGTGGAACATAATCTTATGTCATAAAGTGAAGTTTGCAAGAAACTGTAGTTTTTGTTATATTTTTGAGAAGACACTTCATCACAAATGGATATCTATATCATTGGATTGGATATGGCTAACAATATTCATTTGCTTGCTCGTGAATCAATAGTGAATAGCTGCAAACATAGTTTAAAAATTAACTAAACAATTTAATTCGGCTTGTACCAGACGTGATAGGAAGCTTGTTATTTAAACAATACAGAAAATATGTTTAGCAATCGCGTTCTATATACTGTTATATAGCATTTTCATGAATTTAAATTAAAGTGCATTACTTTCAGACAAAATGATGACTTAAGAACAAATTTTTTGCAGCTTCGAGTAAACCGGAAATACTTTATATCCAAAAGAACTAGTTTATAGTTTACGTCAATTTTTGCTAAGAATAAGACCTTAACCTTCTTGAAGTTTTAATCTTATCTTTAGCAAAATCAGTAAATGAAAGCTTTTAATTATAACATTATGAGGAACTTGATAAATGTGCTTTGTTTAATTAAGGCATACGACTCAGTTAATAAAAACAAAATGATTTCACATTTCTAAACGTTATGACTATTTCCTTCATCTTCATTAATGATCATACGAATAAAAGATCTTAACAAAAATAAACTTTTAAAAGGTAAAATCCATGGTAAATAATTATACAATCGCTATAAATAGAAATTTGTAACGTGACAAAATTGGGCTAATACAGAAATTCAATACTAAGAACTTACTGTAAGGCTTGTCCTCCCTGACATTTACCTGCAGCGACTTTGAATACTGGCAATCTTCTGTTGTCAGAAGGAAAAGTAACATCACTAATTAATAAATAATCTCTCTTCAGACGTAACTGAACTCAAACTTTAAAGCGTTATCATTAGTTATTAGTACTTAGATAATATTACAAAACCATACGATTATCTTATTAAATGCGTAAAATGCCATAGATAATTTAATATAAACACCTCTCCAGGTGAGTTATGTTATATAGGAACCAAATTACGACAACTTTACAAAAGTTACTCAGTAACAATGCCTTATATTTAAGCATATTTTAAGCACATTTTCTAAAATACTGGAGTAACCAATCGAAAATATACCTTCTTTTATAGTTAAAAATAGCTAAGAGCACTGTTTTATTTGTAAATTCTATATCTGCAAACGGCTGCGTCGTGTACTTTAGTCCTGTAAACTATATAGTGACCTATTGTTTGTCATAAATAACATTCCAGGATACTCTTGATATGGTATTCTTTCTTAAATCGCTAATACTAGAAATTTTAAACTTGAAAACCAGATAGCCGTTACATCAGATCGATAGAAAACTCTTATGATCAATTTTATTTTGATATTCTGAGAAATGAAATATTTATTGGAATTTGATAGCTGTAAAACAATTCCATAGAAATTGCCTTTAGGCGAACTGCAGTTAAAAAATGAAATGCTGTAGTTGCTAATTCAATAAATTATGGTTATTTCATCATTGCTGTGCTGTGATATATAAAAGCTATCAATAATTCTATAATACTGTATTGAAGAACGACGATAGTTTATAGAACGTACTTTAAAATATGCGATTTCATAAAGATTTCAGAATTGTATATAACATATTTTCGTCATTATTTGAAAAATTTTACTTAAATTAACTAGAACGGAAATGTAATGTCTTTGTGTTTTTCTCATAATTATCAATTATTAACTCTTTCCACATTTTCATTCTTAGTTACTTAAAGTCAAAAAGTTATTTAAATTCTATTATTGTTTGATTGAAAATGTTCACTTCAATTTCTTTTAATTTTACCAATAATTCTAAATTGTTAATATATAAAAACTTTAGTTTGCATTATCTATAGCTTGAAAAAGGATTAAATTGATTTTTGGGGATTCCAGCATATCGATACCGACAGCACCATAAGTACTTATGAAATCACTCGGGATTATTAAATACACTTTAGAAAACTTGGTTACTCTATTAAAATGCTGTGATACAGGTCTAGTATATTAATTACTTGTAACATAACTTAGTATTGGGATTGTGGACAATTAGCCGTGTTTATTATGATGTATGGTGGCGTAGCTTTCTATATTTATCTTAAGACATAATTAGAAGTTCGCAACTATGCACTGTACTGGAAGATTCTATACTAGATCACAGATAACAGTATACAGTAGTGTATGGGCTTACTATTAAAGTTACAGTTAAGAATAGAAGTACAGTTGTAAATCATATATATATAATAATCTAAATACGTATAGAAAATGATAGAATGTTGCAATGCTGATTATAGCTGAGAATAATACTTAAAGTATGTAGGTTCTACAGTAATATAGGAAATGCTACGATTTATTGTACTTACGAGTACACGAATTAATAGGCTATAGCACTGCAATATCACTCGCGCTTTATTTAAAAATGAAAATTAAGAACGTCATTTATAATGTGATTGTACTACTGGCCAATAAGGCTTTGCGATGGCGCCCATAATTTAGATAAGATAATTTTTCATAAATAATTGCATCCTTTTATCTAATTACCTCATTAAAGTGTATCTGATATTTATTTCTTAAGAAATTTATTTATTCGTAGGTATATTTGTTGGCTTATACCATTTAATTTTGTGAGAAAATAGTGAATAGTGGGTTCACTAAATGAAGCTGATTTACAGATTACAGTACAGTGTATTTACTGATTGTGAGCATTTTTAAAAAGATGGCTTTTAATTGATCTTGCTATATTACTATAATCTTACTAAACCTTACAACAGATTAAGATAGTAATTCTTAGAAGCAACTCAAAGTTAGTGTGATACCTTAGACTAGTAAGCTTCCCAAGAAGTAATCCGTAATAGAAGTGCGCGTATAATAATCAACATGGACAGCATTCATTGTACTCAAGTAATTAGCCTACGGTGATGCCCTATACATGTTAATATAAATAAATGTATAGATATTACTAACCTAAACTTACCATTAAAAATATCGCTATCAGAATTAAAACCTCACGAAGCATCTAAAGTTAGTGACTTAAACGATCAAACGATAATTTTATTATGATACTTCTTAAATTAATAGCCGATAATAATATTTTAATTTCTAATAGTTTGCATGATATAAATAAATTTAAAAAATTATTAATAATTAATTATAGGACAGGTATAGATTGAAATTTTGGGGTTCGAAAGTTTTAAAATCACGGTAGCGTTACGGATTTCAGAAAGATTCACAGCTTAGAGATTCGAAAGGCTCATACGGTGGTTAAAGTTCAAACTTGGAATTCGTTGTTAGATTTGCTGTCTATGGAAAGTTACTTATGATACCATTTTCAATAATATTGACATCGATAAATTCCAAAACTAAACAAATTATGACCGAAATGAGATAAACCTAATCAATTTTTTAAATAATCGTATCAAATACTACGATTAATCTAAAGTTGTTTCTTAATTCTTCATCATACATGATTAGCTCAGAGAATTTTCTAATACTATTCCATCAAATACCATAACCATATTAGAAATTTATTTATCTATATTATTTTAAGTAAATGTATTTAGACAGTACTCTTTGAAGTTGATATCTAATGTTTTTATCATACACTATATACAAAATTGGATTGATGATGCTGACTAGGAATGTCATTGTATACGAAGTCGTAAGTAAGACTGGTCCAACAGCTGACATTTCGTAAACATGACTTAACGTTGTATTCATAATGGAGACCGCTATAGAAGAAGTTAAGAAGGGCCAAGAAAAAAGCATGTAGATAGTAGTAGCAATAGAGAGAAACCTGACGGCCGTATTGGCTCTATGACCGTGAACGGTCTGATTGGATCTAAAAATCATGACTGCATCTTCAGTCATTCGTAGTCTTTTACCTATTCGAATATAAGCTAATAGCATAATTATTGCTGGAATAGTGTAGACGAGCATAAAAAGAGAAATGTAGAATATTACATTGAATAATTGACCGTAAGGGTATGATATATCGCAAAGAAGTCTCTTTTTGGCGTATTGAACAATAGATGAAATGGGAATACACAAGAGGAATCCAATCAACCATATTGACAAGCTAGTTAATTTCGGCCACTTAAACGGTCCTGACGGTAAGTAATTCCTAAATGATACTAAAATCAATCTTAGTCTATACAAGCTTATCAGTGCTAAGCTGAAGACAGACACTATATAGCAAGAAGTAAGGATATAATGTAAAATTTTGCAAATGATATTATTCGTTGATACTGAGAGATGAACCATCGAATTATCATGGAAATACATCACGCTAACTAGAATTGAAATTATACAGTCAGCTATGGCTAAATTAGTAAGAAAGATATATGCAGGAGCCTTCAGTTGCTTAGCTGTTACGATAAGGATGGATAAAACGATGTTTAATAAAACCCCAATCACACCTAATGGAAGAATTACAGCATTACCACTTTTATTTGTCACGGAATCGTTGGCAGTCGAATTTACGTCCATCTTACAGGTATAAAATGTTTCTATAATAAATGTACCAGTTAATAATACTTCGTAACAAGATGGTTTCCGATCTATTAGGCAACAGACTGCGACAATAACCAATTTTCAGATTCGATTCTATATTATTTTCAGAATTTTTAGAGAATATTCTATGGAGCAGAATATTAAGTAAGACTAGCATACTAAATGTGCTGGTAAATAAATGTGATCGTGACGCTGTTCCTTTCTGTCAACTTTTGATTTATTTGTGTTATACGCATGCATTAGCACAGAATACTTTAATTTTCTTTGTCTAATGATAAATATTAAAAATATAGGTTAACTATGTAGATGTAAAATGTATTGTTATAACGCCTTGATTATACGTAAGTTAGCTGCATCCTTCTTTGTTCTTTTAATCACTTCGTAATCACCCTGCTGAATTGATTTTAGTATATCGTATTCACTCTTTCTATATTAGTTTCTCGTAGCTGTATAAGATTGCGAACTAGGAATCTTATAGTTGAAGTATAGTTTTTCATTTGATTCAACAAGAACCAACATACTGTAAATAAACCCATCTTAAATTTATCAAATAATATAATGATATTCAAATAAATCTATTTAGACTTTACTTATTAAACATCTTATTGAATTGTAGCTGATATAGAGGTACCGTAAGATTAAGAGTAGCCAATAGAATGTAAATTCATTGCTTTAATTAATGGATTAATACAATATTATCCTGAAAGTATTGATTAAATACAACATTGAAAACAGATGGTGGATTATTTTTTTATCAGTGACGAAATTCAAAAGAGCTAGCAATCCCAAACTCTTATCCGTGTTCTTCCACTTTCAATGAGTTGATGCTTTCTATAAAATACTAAGAGAACTTGCTCACGCATTGTAAAACGCAACTGTCAACAAATTTGATGTCATAATCTTTTTTGTTCAGAATTTAATTTAGAAGTGAGTGGTGTTCTTTACTTTACTTATACCTTGATTAATTATTAAAAATATTTGTCATGGTAACTATTATGTTGTGAATATCCGTTGGGCATCATCAATACTGGAGATCTTGTATTCGATGGAATTTATTATTTTTCCTTTATTCAACATACGTCGTAACCTGGAGCTTAATGCAAGGTAACCAGTTTACTGTATTTTAATTTTCTTACATTCAATTTACTTTCCAGGACCAGTACGGCTGCTCAACGTTACCAATATGAACAAGGCCAAGAAAGAAAGTTTTATAATTTACAGATATTAATTATATATCATTCTATCGACACTCTATCCACTTACTTATTTCATTTACCTACGCTATTCGTTTTATATGAAATCTAAGTAAAATACGGGCAATTATAGTGAATTCGTTATGAATACGGTTATACATAAAAGCCTCCGTTTAGTATTAATTTCCATTGCGAACCCGTACACTGAATTAATTCAATTGTAAGAAATGGAACACTTCATAGATTTTTTGAACAGCCACAGTATACTTTTCATTGAATTGCCCCCAACACATTGCACGGCTATGGAGTCATACTATAATACCTTAATATTCTTTTCTAAGTCCTTGACATCCTTTTAATCTTTTTTATTTTATTTACTACCTGTATCTAAGGTACATGCGGATATGTATGGAACAAAAATTTACTATTTAGTCTGATATTTACAAGTTCTCAATGCCAAAATTAAATTAAGTAAATGGCTAGGAGAGCGTGAGCAGTGCAACCATCCAAGCTCATAAGTTAAAATGATTTGCTGTAGGTATTGCTTGTATGCTTCAACACACGCATGCTGCTCAAATAAATACTCTATTATAGCTATAATAGATAGTATTATTCTGAATTTACTTTAACTCAAGTGTTCGTATTTTTAGATGCAATTGTGCTTACAGCTATAAACTCATGCAAATTTCTAAGAATACTATAATATTTTATCAGTTGTCACAAAACAACTTTGCAACAAGATAACGCAATATACGATCAATAAGTCAATTCCTTGAACCACGTATCAAGGAAAGATATCTGCACTATCACAAACACTTTTGCTCTACTAACAGACTACACAAAGACTTAGACGCCTCGTATTTTACGTTAAACACTAAGTTTGAGAATTTACTTTATTTCACGATATGCTACATTTATATACTATTCTTCAATAGTTCATGAGTCATAGTTAATATAATTAACATTGGAATCATTTACTGAATTAGATATTAATTGTAGCTACTGCTCCCTTAATGCAGACAACAGTATTTACGAACATAGACATGTAATGACTAATACAGAATAGTCAGATTACGATATGTCCTATCACGGAACATTTCCATGATAATTTACGATCTACCATAAGTAAATTACAATCACAATGATTCGAACTGTAAGTAGATTATTTGCATTCCCTATTATAACTATTAATTTCAGTATGTGTATAAGTGTCACTGTCATAAAAAGTCAGTACTGTATTAAAACACAGTATATCCAAATTAGAAGTTAACAAAATAAGGATAGGCTAACAGAATTATCCTAACATAGATATTTCTACTCTAATACAGTACATAACACTGTCACATCAGTCTACTTCCGAGTTACCTCAGTTAAAACAAGCCTTGAAGCACTCAAATACCTCTCAATTATATTGTAATTAGATAACGGAAAAAGTAAGTGTATCACGATATAAATTTGGAAAGCCATCGTTCAGCACACACAGGATCTCTATGTATTTGAAACCTAAAAAACTACGCTATAATCTAGATTTAAGATGAGGACTCTATTGAGCAAAATTAGCTTTTGTAATTTTAGACACAACCTTTAAAAAATGTCTTGATATGAAAGTTATCATTTAATATTCAGATAATGACCTCCTTACATAAGAAATTTTGAATAAATTTTTCGAGACATTTTAATTTTTATAGCTATTATATACGTATACCTAGAAGTTAATCATAATATACTTGAGCAAAGCTGGTTTTGGGACTGAAAAATATCACTGCATTAAATTACAATTATTCTTCTCTGAAAACCTTTACTTTATATAAAGTAACTTAGTATTGTGATTGTAGACTATTAGCCGTGTTTAGTATGATGCACGGTAGTGTCGTTTCTATATTTATCTTATGACATACCGGTTTTTAGTAGTCTCTAATTATAGACTGTGGTGATAGACTCTATGCTAGAGCACAGATGACTATATACAGTAAGATGTAGAGCTACAAATAAAATTAGAGGTAAAAATAGAACTGCAAATCAAATATTAGGATATGCTTCGTTCATTGTACTAGGAATGGTAGGAATAATGTCTGCGCAAATACTGTAATCGGCCCATATTGGATTAATGATAGTCCACAGTAAAATAGTGTTTTCTTTCTAGAAGTGTTTCAGTATTTGTATTCGGCTAGAGTAGAGCTGTGTGTAGCTAATTTTCATATTAGATCTAGTAAATTTCTAATTTTCTACCAATATAAATTTTCGTGATCGGATTTTATCACACTTCGATATCGGGCTATAGGCTGCATCCAAATATCATGAAATTTAGATTGGAAAATCGTGCCAATTTTAATTAATGACAATTTCATCTCAGTATATCTAAAAGGGACCGTAGCTTTAGTCTATTATAGAGTCATATCGTCATTTACCCAATTCGAGCTAGATATTGAAGCACCACCGAATAACACATTTCGTGAATATTAATCAGATAAGTCATTCATTTCTAAATCGCTTGAACAGATCTTGTAAAGCAATGCATACAACTTATATAAGTATAAAATAAAAATTATAAGTTAATTCTCAAGTTATTGTTTAATCGAAAGCGTAGCCGTTTAAGTTGCTGCGTATGAGCAAGATGAGGAGTAGCTATTTTCAGTTTTCTTAAGTTGCATAAATTTCCTCCACAAACGATCGAAAAATGTCTTAATATAAGATTTATGACCTCTTTTCTTTGATACAAAATAGGTAATTATATTGAAGTGGACGAGCTATTCATCCAGCGCTTTTTAATTTCTGTCTTTTATCAGAGTCCTGTGATTCAATAACGTACTTAATTAACATGGAATGCTATAGTTAACATTCAAAGCGTAGATATCTTTTGTCTTTTAGTTTTGGTACGCTATTGAAAAGTTTGCACGCAGAATCTTAGCAATGATAGTTCATGGTAGTCAAATATAAATGGAAATCTGAAGGCAATTATTTTACTAAGCTAAAAACGCAACTGTTAATATATATTTCTACAACGTAATTATGCAAAAATTATAACTCTATCAATATTATAGATACTGATTTCTTAACCAGGAAGTAAAGTAATTTTTGAAAATGTATCCTTACACTTCGGAACTTTGAATAATTCCATCCTAAATTTATTGAATTACTGATTATAAATCAGCTGATACTACACATTTTAAATAATTCCATTTTATGTTTACTGTACTTACTGCTTCTATATTCACCACTAACAAGGATATTATATAGTCAAAAACGTGCTTTATATTGAAAAGGTACTGAATGGTTTACTTTAGTGTCTTGGCTATGTGATCAATCCAATACAAGATGCTTCGTTTCATACATTTAATTTCATTTGCGATATTTGCGCTTATAATGTATGCTATGACAGTGTTATATATTGTATTAGAGTAGAAATATCTATTTTAGGATAATTTTGTTAGCCTATCCTTATTTAGTTAACTTCTAATTAGAATATACTGTGTTTTAATAAAGCACTGGCTTTTTGCGACTGTGATATATATGTTTCGTATATACATATACTGAAATTAATAGTTATATTAGGGAAAGCGAACTATCTACTTACAGTTCGAATCATTGTGATTGTAACTTATGGTAGATTGTAAATTATCGTGAAGATGTTTCGTGATAGGACATATCGTAATCTGACAATTTTGTATTGGTCATCAGATGTCTATGTTCGTAAATACTGTTGTCTGCATTAGGGAGCAGTAGCTAAAATATCTAGTTCAGTGAATGATTCCAAAGTCTATCTTACTAACTATGACTCATGAACTACTGAAGAGTATATAAACGCAATATATCGTGTAACAAAGTTAATTCTTAAACTTAGTGTTTAATGTAAAATAAGAGGCGTCTAAGTCTTTGTGTAGTCTGCTAGTAGAGAAAAAGTGTTTCTGATAAAGCAGATATCGTTCCTTGATACGTGGTTCAAGGAATTGACTTATTGATCGTACATAACTTTATCTTGTTGCAAAGCTATTTTGTGACATATGCATTTAATTATTAATGATAATTATCAAAAATGAAAGTGTAAAGTATAATTAGATTATTCTTTTATTGCTACAGTGCATTATATACTTGAATCTCTTATATTGTTTTAAATCGCCTATCATTTTTTATTTTCGTTTCATAGTTTGTAATTGAAATGTTTACTACTGTATATGCCATTTCGAAGCTATTAAGGCCTCGGTTTTATTTAAGTAAAAAATTATCCCTTATTTTAACCTTTTTGTACTTGACTGAGATCCTATTTTAACCTAAAACAAGCATGATTCTACAGTATCTCGGGTTCATTTTACTCTTTAATGCAAAACTATTATCTACTGTTGTCAGTATTTAAGCGATAGCAGCAAAGATTAGTCAGTAAAATTGTCAACGCACGTATATGGCTTTGGCAGTGACAAAAACTTGATAAACATTTAAATCGCTTGTGAGAAAGGTTACTTACTAGTTTTCTCTTGAGATAAGTATGCTCGTGTCACTTACTACTTCCTGACTAGTTTACTAGTCGTAAAGCCCTTACTTTGAGTTGCTTCTACAGATTACTACCCTAGCCTCTTGAAAGATCTAGTAAGAATATAGTACGACTACTAGAACGCATAAGAACTACCCTTCTAAGAGGCTCGCAACCAGTAGACATGCTGCACTATAATCTACAAAGCAGCTTTATTTAGTAACTCACTACTGACTGTTCTCCCTGAAAATGAACTGATTTAAACCAATAAATACACTTATAAATAACCGTTTATCTTAATAAAGAAAACCAGATACATCTTAATGATATGATTAGATAAAAAGATAAACTTATTTATAAAGAATAATCTTATCTAAATTACGTGCGTAATCACAAAAGGCCTTACTGGCTAATAGCCGTATCACATTACAAAAACACAATAACGTTCATAACTTTCATTTTTCGAATAAAGCAAGAGAAATATTGATTTACTATAGGATATTAATTCCTACAGTTGCCAGTACAATAAATCCTAGCATTTCTTATACTATAACACTGAAATACTATCAGTAACAATACTTTCTTAAACTCTATAATTTAGGTAACGTAGTACCGTAACGACTCAAAATAGTATTCACTCGTTTTCTGAGCTAGCCATATGCTTAAATTAATTTAATTCGAGGTTCTATTCAAAATTTTCTCTTTTTATTGTTGGTTTGGAAAGGGGCTGGTCTACAAAAGCTTTATCTAAGCATGTGAGGGTACATTCTCCAGGTTAGAAAGCCATCACCGAAAGTATTATTCTAGGCGCTGTCATTGCTCTCATGTTATCTACCTATTGTTATATTCAAAAGAATAATCCAAGAGTCGCAAAGGCAGTTACTAACCTAATCCTTTATTTCTAGCATAGCAAGTTCTTTAGATACTAATGCATAGTACAGAGCTATTCTAAGAGCATAATAATGTTCATATTATGCATAATAAGCAAAATACATACATTACTATACAATGCACATTTCTTTACAATAACAGCCTAATGACATTGTATGGCAATACTGAATAAGACAACCACCTTCAGTATGGTAGGATTATGTTCCACAGTCCGTCAATAACTATAACATACTGCTAATTAAATGAATGCTTATAGAGTTGCAACAACTATCTCGAATGCTTAAATGCTAATTGATAACAATTACTGCAAAAATAAATTCTAAATTATAGATAATCGTTAATAGCGTAATTATATCTAAAATCATGTAAATTATAAGAATATACTTATATATAAAAAAAATAATTTTTATATATATTAAAAGTGCATTTAAATCTTTCCTACTCAAAAGACGCTTTGATCAGCAAACTGCAGGTTGCTGTAGAAAATTCGATAAAGCGAAAACACTTACAAAGATAAAATATTAAATCAAAGTTTTGTGTCTCCAATTATTATTCATATTTAGATAGCGTCTCATTTTCATTTTATTTATATCGGTAAATTCCATAGACATTGACATTAAACTTCTACGTAGTAATCCGTAACTAATCGAGCTGTAATGGTATATAAATGCAGCCCTATTAATTTACTAAATGCCAAAAGAATAGGTATAAAACGATTCAAGAAAGTTTATGCTTGTTTATCGTTATGATTCAAGTGTTTTCTCTCTCAAATATTATCTATCCGTCTTATTGTCTTCGGGTCCTTGCAAATGTACGTCTTTTCATTTTTAACCTATTGAAGCTTAAGATATCTCATTACCTGGCTATGTAAAATCAGATTTTACTAAGACAGATAATTTCAAAAACGTACTAGCTCCACTGCTAAAATAGAAAGAGCGCTGAAAACATACAAAATGAAGTTACATTTTTGTATAAATACATTTAAATTAAGTTCCCGAACAAAAACACCTCAAAAACTTCAGCACAATACATCATTTTTACAAGATAGTATGCATTAACAAGTTCAATGGAAATAAAATTTGTAAACATTTATTCGATCATCTACGTTTCGTTATGACAATAATGAAAATTACGGTATTGATTTTTTAAAAGCGTGCTGTAATATATCGATTTTTTATAGATGAGTAAGCATTTCGGTCATGAATATAATTAAATTGTGAGTATAGCGGGGAAGATAATGATACATTTCTCCAATAAAACTCTAAAAGTGATCCTAAGCAACCAGATACACGTAAATAGAGGAACAATAAAAATCGTTATTACGCATCGATCTTGCTATCAATCTAACAGTTTCCTAACACAAAAACTTTTCCCTTAAATATTCCTAACTAATACTTCGAGACTTCTTTATATAAACTAATTAATGTTACTTTAACAATTATGAACTTTTTATATCATCGTAGTATTTTCTAGAATAAATAGGCTTTATCACATATCTAAGTCTCATTTCATCATAAATAATTGATACGTACGATTTATTAAATGAAATCTAATGGCACCAGTTATCAGCAATTCCAGAAACTGTGGAATAGCCGTAAAAAATTAGCAGATTATTTAAGACTGCAGAAGTTGATCGATCTGCACGGATAATCTCAAGACGGAAGCTATAGTCAAGCTTACTTAATATTCAAAATATCAAATGCTAATATTTAGGAATAGAAAATAACATCCTAACTTATTGGAGTTAACACTTGCTAACTTTGTAAACCAATTTTTCAATGATCGATACCCTGAACAAATAGCAACAACAATAATATAATAAGAAAAGTTTTTCACTTTCATTCAGTGATATGACGGCCATTGAATTCAGTATTTATTTACTGTATTTTACTAACATCTTTAACGATATTTCATAAGAAGCATAAGATTTAAGTTGGTCACCCCTTGATATGACGACGAAGAAACAATTGCATATACATATGATTCTGCGATTAAATGATAAAATAAGAAGAAACATCGAATAAACTGCGATACTCCAGTTTGCTATAGGACTATATGAGCTGGTTTCAAAGGTACTGTGCCAGAAATTTAAGTATTATTGACTTTAAGACATGTTTTCGATTATGAGTGAGTATCTATTCGATTGAGTATGTTTAAATTGGCAATATCTTGAAAATATCTATAAAATATTTCCGATATGGTGATACATAGGCGGAGTTGATTTGAAAACCTACACTTTGGCGAACTAAGATGTTTAACATTATTCTGGAACTTACTGGTAGGTCGCAAATTTAAAATTATCAATTTTATTGGTCTCGAAATAAATATGCAATAATTATACGGTTTAATCTTCGAATCTCTAATTTAATATTCTTATCATAGATCAAATATAAAATTGGATTGATTAAACTAACCATAAAAGTTACAGAATTTGCTATGATGTGAAATGCTGCAGCAGCGCTTGACTTATGATACATAGCTGAATAAGTTAGTCCCAGTATTGCTTGTATTAGAAATGAGACCAGCAGTGGCCAAGATAAAAGCATATAAATGGCAGTTGCTATAGATAAAAATTTGATAGCGATTTTAGTACGATGATTAAGGCCATGATCATTACGACTGCCACTGACAAATATCGCACTATTTGTTGCCCGTAATCTGATACCAATGCGGTGATAAGTTAGTACCATTATCACAAGAGGGATGAAGTAAGTGAGTGTCAATAAAATTCCGAAGCATATACTACTGTATAGCTGACCCAATGGGAAATATAAGTCACAAACGCCGATTTGGTCATCGTATCTTATTGTTAGAATAACTGGAATATTAAGGATTATGCAAGTAAGCCAGATGAATATAACAGTAATTTTAGGGCGATTGAATATGAATTTAATGGAACTTTGACGAAGCGGCTGTAGAACAACTTCAAGTCTATATAGGCTTATTACAGCCAAGCTTAATACTGATGCACTATAACAAGTAAGGATAACAAAGTAGCGCAACTTGCATAAAACGTCGCTGATTAATGTTGTCAACTCGAATGAAGCTTTATCTATCACATAAATCAAACTTACTTGGACTGACATTAACAAATCTGAAACGGCCAGGTTAAGAACAAAAATATAGGATGGGCTTCTCAATTTTTTCGAAAGTAAAATAATTCCGACTAGTATCAAATTTAGAATTGATCCAATAATACCTAGGGGAATCACAGAAACCCCAGTACCTTTGGCTTGGACGGTTTCATTCGCTATGCTGTTATTTATCATATTAAAAATGATATAATTAAACTTATATCCACAAAGAACGGGTATTTATTGACTACCAGTAAGCGGATTTTTATCTTTATTTCTTAGAAATAATATACGGATGAATAGTTACAATGTGTTATCTAGACAATTAAGACTAACAGTTCATTCTGTCTAGTTCTTTGCTTGATTAATTCTTATCAGAAGAATGAAAATTTATTTCTTTAGTTCTCTTGCTATAGTAGCAGCAGGTTTATTACAGCATGACACTTTTCTACTTAATCAAGGATGATAAACCATTTGTAACAAATTTCAAGCGTAAACAGTAATTAAAACTGTCAATGCCATGTCGGAGGTTAAACTTTACATAAAGTAAATTCAATATAGTTACCGATCGATTTAAGAAAATTACTCGAGAGTGGCATCATCTTAGGTTAACTAGAAGTTGAATAAAACGAAGTCAATTTTTCAACTGCAAAAGGATAATATTGCATTTTTAGTATTCATCAGATTCATAAAATAAAGCAAAATATGGCTTACGGCTTGTTAATGGAATCAGTCAAATTTTATACGCTAAAGCTTCGTTTACTAATAATTGAATAACAAACACGTACTGTTGTTTTGAATTTGATTAAGTAGATTATATTCCCTGAAAAAATTATTGTTACAGCTACTTTTGTCTTTAGCGAAATATCTTTAAAGAGATAATATAGAAATTATAGTAGTTTAAATCAAAGAGAAATTCTTTCAAGTATTAATTTTTTGACTTGATAATTACATTTTCTTTATAGATGTGAAAATAAAAATGTCTTAAATCAATTTTCAAATATTACGTAAATTCTAAGATTGTAGCCCTGTAAGTTATTAACGTGCAGAATTAATAAAGAGTACGGATTAATACCTGAATTGATAGGAATAAAACAGAAGATATACTCGTGCATGCACAGATATTTCTCGACGAATGGAACAATAAAACCAGAAGTATCAGTCAGATAGATTTATATATCTAGCATTTTATAAATTATTTTTTTAAAAAGCAAAATTAATTTCAATTATAGTAATTACTCTATGATACGCTCGTGTAGTAATCTCGCAACAGTAATATTAAGGGTGACTAAGCTAGCCGTTCATCATTGGTATTGATGCTAAAGTAACCGTAACTGATAATAACACCAAAGCGGGTTTAGCTTAAAAGTTGCGGAATTGATCGCATTCATTATCTTAGCGTTTAATGTAAGAAGTAATTAGCTATAAATTTTTCAGTAATAAAACAAATATTCACTGTTTTCATAGCGAACGCTTTGATGCAATATATTATTTTCACAATGTGAAATTTTGGTATAGTACCATATGTTTACCAAGGTCAGTATAGCAAACAATGAGACTTCATAAATTATTATTATGTGAATTGAGTTTAGTTTCACCGGTTAGTATAAGACTTATACTATTTCTCCTTAGAGGAAATGTATACAGTCAGATATTTGATTTCAGATAAATAACAAAATTTGTTAAAAATCTCTAACTTGGGAAAAATTTAGCTACAGTAATCTCTGAAATTAAAGTCAAATCAGTAGCTAAATCGACTTCCAACTTGTATATAGCATATGAGTCTAGCTTATATACTACTTCAAAATGAAATGTGTAATGATGATGTAAACCGCGGATATTGACAATTAAATAACACTTCTAGAACCGAAAGATAATATTTACAATGCTTATAATGTTATTTATGAAGTAATTTTGTCAATTTGAATGCCATGTTTATTCATAATTTGGTGTAGTTAATAAAAATACGTTATTAACTGAAGTTGTATTTTATAATGGAGGTGATACGTTAGAGCCATTAATAATATTAAAAATTTTAAACTTATCATCTAGTATTATCTTAAATTTTATGATTTGAAATTTCTTATAATGCTAATTCCGAAAATAGCATGTGAAGGAAAGCCAGTACAATGCAATTTAAATAATCGTTAATCAAAGACATCTGTTTATTTGCTATATTGATTGATATGATGAAAATATTGACCTATGTAAAGATTTGATATTCGTAACTTAGTGTGGTGCAGTTATTTTCTAATGTTGACTAGAGATAATTAACGTGAAACCGTTTTCGTCCACCCCCAACTTAGAGCCAAATCTACTCTTAAAACCTTCGCTAGAGGTCTGTACTCTGATATTATTAGTAAATTTTGCTATTAAGTAATTGAGGATTTAGCTGCTAACTTATTCCAAATTTATATACAGCAGATGTAAATACAAATGTTTTAAAATGCAAAGATGGCTGTATCGACAATAAACTATACTCTTTCGTCATTTAACTATAACAGTATTAAAGCAAAATAATAATTCCAGTAAATGGATCGATAATAACAGTGACATCATTAGCTTATAAAATTGATTTTGATATCTAATGATTTAATGAAATCTACTAAAATTTTATAGAAATCAAATTATGTATATGCAATTATTGCTAATTATGACCGCTTGGTTTAACTCTAGCCTTATACATCGGAAAGAGTCATTTCAAAATTGCTGAAATTAGCTATGAATAGGACGAGCTAGCTCACATTTTATAAAGTTTGTCTTAAAGGTCTCAATACGGGTTACTTTTTCAGTGCATCTTAGTTCATGTATGTAATTGCGAGTAATAAAAATTTGATAAGATAGTTATAACGTCATTTTGTAGTCTAACTATGAACTCTATACCGTACTTAGAAAGTCTAGATATATTTCGCGTTTAAAGTTTTTGATATCAAGATTAGTAGAGACCATTACTAGTTTTAACGATAACGATGTAACTACCTGCAAGATATTATGACCCTAAAAAGTTAATTCAAGTATTAGAAGTATGAAATTGAGAATAATGTAATTGAAGAATATAAGAGAACCTGTCTGCATATTTATTAATACTACGAAACCTAACTTATGATTACTAATCACAATAATAGTTTATTTGACGCGGATAATTTATAATAAAATTTCAATCTTTCGTGAAATAGAATAGCAAGCATTTGTAGACACTGCTAAAATATGTATATCCGAGTTATTATATAAGAAAAATTACCCATTCTGTAAACACTATATTTCTATCTTTATTATGATTTTGTATTTGATATACTATATCACCGAAACTACGGCTGTTACCGACGGTGTAGTTTGAAGCAAATCACCCAACTCAATGCTGTATAAGTTATATAGATATCGGTTTGGTACGGTATTGCAACCGTATTTAATGCACAGTTTACGTATATAAGGATACGCATGCTAGTAAGTTACGGGAAAATAAAGTAGCAGAGACAGGATAAGTGTAAGATTGCAATCGCTGTAATTATGAAGGATTCCCCTAGCAATTAGTTGCAACAACTGAATAAAGAAGTAAAATCGTCAGTGTATCTTACAACTTTAGTTGGAGTATCTTTAGCAAACAGCAATTACTATAAATAGATCTTCAGATCTAGGTACTTACTGGCCCATGCATTCTCTCAGTATATGAAAGTGTAACATCTTTTTACCGCGCAATGACTATATTGTGGCAGGGTGGTACGATAACACATTCACAACATAGAGTATTTACAATTGGAGAAATTATGTTTGTTAAATTTTGCTAATTCGTACACCTTCTGATAAGTATAAATATATTTGCTTTTCATATAATTTGTTAAATATCCTGCGTTAATTATCTCATATGTAAAATGAGTCTACTAGATTGCTATCATCAGTAACAATTATTTAACAACAATAGCTGTTGTTATTATATAAATGTAACTACGATATAATATGTTAACTTCTAAATATAGAAATTACAACCAACTATATAAATGCATGTATTTTGAAAAATGTTGACATTTAAAGGTTAAAGTAAAAAGTTATTAATTATCATAACTTTTTGCATTCTTTAGGCGCATTGTTAAGTTAAATGATAGGGATGAATTACAGAAGATTTATTATAGAAATTTAGTATTGGCGTTAATATATCCAATTCTTACTGTAATTATTTATAGCTTAATGAGCTATAACGCACTCCTTAATAGAACGGTAAATGATCATTTCCTACTGGTTAAATATCAACGTAGAGGCACTGACCAGACTTCAATCCTTAATTAATGTGCTTGCCTGTTATGTAAAATTTAAAGTAAAATCTTAAATCTTTAACATTCCCATTTTATGATGTAATCATGATATGATATTGATTATAAATACCGCTGTCAACTGTATTGCGTGACTTTATAGTTTATGATTAGAAATTCTTACTAATGATTATTTAGTCGTAAAGAAGCTAAAGAACCAGGAACTAAATCTTCACTGTCAGAATTTTTATTAACATTAATGACTCCTATAGCCATTTCACATACGAAATTATGCAATGCATTCAATAAATTATTGATTTTTCATCATTTACAGATTTATTGGGAAATGTAAGAATTAAATAGTTTGATAAGATCTGTTAGTCTAGAATTGCATTGGTATCGATTTTTCGATCGGTTTCGAAGACAAGGGTCTGCATGATAAAACTTACCATTATAGCCATTGGCAATAAATGGCAGTATCAGTTCTTAAACTATTTATTAATGATTTAATATATGAAAATTTTTTTCTGTTAGCAATGTTAATCAATCATCCATGAGATAGCTAACTTAACAATCTGAAATTAAGCCTTGAAAAAGGCAGCAATACCTAAGGGTAGAGCTATCCAACGACTAACATTAGATATTCAGATTACAGCATGTCCTTTCATGGAACATTCCAATTTAGGCATTCTTCTATACTATAAGGCACAATATTTAAGCTCCCAACGATTTGAATTATGAGCTGGACAATTTCAACTAACATATTTGATAATTAATTTCAATTCCACTGTCTGATAATAAGTCAAGGCTATTTGAATATTCAATACGTCTAAGCTAGAAGCGGTCTATATAAGACTAACCTATTAATGTTATTTCAGTACATATGTATGCATACAGCAGGCTTCACTAATCTAATCTCCTCAGTGATAAACATTATAACGAATGCTTATATGTCTTATTCAACATGTTCTAAAGCCAAGGAGAAATTTACGATTACTCGTAATTTTTGCTTAGCTTCTTGCTTGTAAGCATTAACTTATAGATTACATGCGTATAATTGAAATTAAGATTTTTCGGAAGGTTTAGAGTCCGTCACAATTGCAATTAAATTACCAGAGTTAAATTAGCAGAGAAGTAGAGTTTATTGCTATTAGTACAAGAGAAAATCCGTATAATGTTGTAGCGTATGCAACGACGTGACTAGTCGAATAGCTACAGTGATGTAGAATAGGTAAAGTGCACAAGCTTACCGCATAACTAGCAGAACTAACTAACAAGATAGATACAAGATTAGCGCTCTTATAATGTAAGAAACGCAACAGGAGGAAATTATTCGTAAAATAAAAGTGACTATTAAGAATAGGTTCATTCTATATTACGATATTTCTACAATACAATCAAGCAAGAGTATAGGAGACGTCCAAGGTATGAATAGTTAAATGTAGATTATAAAAATAAGGACTTATGTTACAGTCTAGGTGGAAATTAATGTAGATTGTAGACTATACCATATTTAGAAGTATGCACTACTGAGATTATTGTGATATGTGCTTTATTGCAAAGACAAGCGTCAGTATTTACGCATCTTTGCAAATTTATGCAACTTATGAAGGATTACTTGAATATTTGACGTAATTAGGTTCGTTTTGAAATTAGTCAGTATGATTTCGCAGACCCTCATAAATAGAACTCAAAAACCTCCCTACCTACATTTTAGATTTAGAGTTTGTTGTCGTTTTTAGCCGCTTTATGCGAATAATTACAGAAATTTAACCCATCTTCTGATGTAAATTAAGGTCCATTTTGAATTAAAACCAGCATTTAATAATCATTTCTCATTAATTCATCGATATATTAGCGCCAGTGTACATTATATGATGTTAACTAGACAATGAACTGTTGGTATTTTCATTTTAAAAAATAAATCACGTTACTTGTTTTCATATTTGTCAAGCTTTATTCGCTATTAATCTATGTCCATAAATAATAAAGCAAACAATGTATCAGCAATTACATTGAACGTCATTATCCTTGATGTATTGCAATGTACTAACCAACATCAGCGTATGTAGAAACTTGAATTTAACAATTGTTAAAGTCATATAGAATAGATAAATGAGGAAAAGAAACAAATTGCAATAGTTTTAAGTTATTTCACCGCGATAGATGATTCATTTTGCTTTAAACTAATTAAATTTTATAAATTTTCCGACGAATTTCGGACTTGATATTCTTATCAAACATCAAATATAGTATTGGATTAATAATACTAACCAACATCGATGTTGCAAACGAATACGTTAGCAATTGAGGTGCAATAGAGAAATCTTGAATTAGTTGGCTAATAGTTGTCTTTGCAATAGACATTGCCATGATACCAAATACAAAAGGCCATGACAACAGCATGTAAACTGCTGTAACCCCAACTAAAAATTTTACGACAGCTTTTGATCTCATCGATATTTGCCTCGCATCAGTGAAAGTATGGGTCAGAGGACTAGTTTGAGATGATAATTTACAACCAATTTTAATATAATTAACCAACATTATCAGAACTGGCAGTATGTAAGTTACTGTAAAAACAGAAACGTAATAGAAAATGTTGAAAGCTGTTCCATAAGGATAAGATACGTCGCAGACTTTATACTTTAAAGAATAATTTGTTAATAGAAATGTTGGGATACAATTTAAAATACTAACGATCCATATAGAGATAATAATTATCTTAGTATATTTAAAACTAGACGGTGATAACCGATATCTTAAAGGTTTTATTACGATTTTATAACGATAAATACTAATCATAGTTAGGCTGAAGACAGAAGCATTATAGGAAGCGTAGAAGACGGAATAAAGTAACCGACAGGCAAGTATACCATTATAAAAGAAGAAGTGCTTAGTGAGATTATTTGGTAAAAACAAAAAGCAAACTTGAAGAGCCATTAGTAGATCTGAAACAGTAACGTTTGTAATAAAAGTATATGAAGGATCTTTCAATTTCTTAGCTGTTAATATTACTGAAAGTAAAATAAAATTTCCCAAGACTCCAAGCAAGGACACGGTAAAGGTCAAAACAGAAGCCAATGGGCTGGCTGTTGCATTAGAATTAGTACTAGGCGCAGAAATATTAAAGTTTGCCATCGCTTTCCGCACCAATTTTCACTTAATTCGGTAGTTACCAAAAGTTAGATTGACCCTAGTAATGACTGCTTCTGTGCAAGTTACAAATAATAGCAATAAATACTACCTAGGAAAGTATTAACTAGTTGAATAAATCATGCTTATAAATCTAAATCGAGATCACGTACTAATTCAGAATTAACAGAATCGACATGAGCAGGTACCTGGTAAAAGGATAATATCGCACTAATTGAATTGAAATTTTTTAATTTAATTCAATATCTTAATTAGTTTATTATGCAAACTTAAGAACTAATGGGCAATTGATACGGTGCAAGATGTTTTAAATTAATTAGTAGCTAATAATCTGAACAATAGATGTTTGAGTATGCAAGATCTTTTATTTCTAAACTAAAAATTTTTTAATTCTATTTGCTCAATAAGAAAGAAAAATCCGATAGCTAGCCCGATAGTTGCAGCCAATTTCTGACTAATATACCCTATTATAAACCTGAAGAGGGACAAAGATAATAAGGTCTAGCATTGTTATATGTAATTGATAGTTGATAAGTGGTTATTGCTGGTATTCATGTTAATTTTATTAGTAAACAGGTAACTTCAGAAATTCTTAAAGCGTGGGCAGTTTTAGAGTTGTCAAGTTGTAGAAAGATATTCTAACATTTATACATAGTTTATTTGCATGGTATCTCCATAATAAGATATTAAAAATTTGATTTCGTTAGAATTTGCAAAAATGACTAACTTTCTACTATATAACATATATAATAATTGGGCGCGTAGCGTCAACCATGTCAATTATTTCTTTTGTCTATCGTTATTGCCTCTAGTTGTATTATGAAAGCAATCCGATATGAAAATCAGTTCTTAGTATTGTCTTAATTTAGGTAAATTTAACAGAAACACAAAAATATTAAATAGTATATTGTACTTAGGAACAATAGCTTAATATAGGGTTATCTTTAAATCATCGAATACTTGGGTAGCTCCTCCAAACTGGTACCTTTCGAGTTAATTTACCATATGAGTGCTCCGGTATTACATCGGTTGACTTTATCTTGAAGGTAAAAGTGTAATTCAAAGTTGTTATTTAAATAATTCATGTACAGTACGGCATGTGTTATTTTAGTAGACAGTATTATCCGCAAGCATGATTTCTTTTAATTTATTTTTAAGTAATACTGATGTCGTAGTGTGACAGTGTTATATACTGTATCAGAGTAGAAATATCTATGTTAGGATAATTCTGTTAGCCTATCCTTATTTAGTTAACTTCTTATGTGGATATATTGTGTTTTAATATAGTACTGACTGTTTATGACAGTGACACTTATACACATACTGAAATTAATAGTTATATTAGGGAATGTAAATCATCTACTTACAGTTCGAATCATTGTGATTGTAATTTACTTATGGTAGATCGTAAGTTATCATGGAAATGTTCCGTGATTGGACATATCGTAATCTGACTATTCTGTATTAGTCATTACATGTCTATGTTCGTAAATACTGTTGTCTGCATTAAGAGAGCAGTAGCTACAATTAATATCTAATTCAGTGAATGATTCCAAAGTCAATCGTACTAACTATAACTCATGAACTATTGAGGAATAGTATATAAATGCAGTATATCGTGTAATAAAGTCGATTTTTATAGTTGGTGTTTAACGTAAATTATGAGGCGTCTAAGTCTTTGTGTAGTCTGCTAGTAGAGCAAAAGTGTTTGTGATAGTGCAGATATCGTTCCTTGATACGTGGATCAAGGAATTGATTTATTAATCATACATTACGTTATCTTGTTGCAAAGCTGTTTTGTGACACGTAGCAACATCGATTTTCTAGCTATTGCAGGTTTAGTAGTTGCATGCTATTAATAAATAGTTCAGTAACTAAATCAGCGTAATAAATTTATGCTGATACCACTTCCTTCTTATTTTAAATTATTTCATCGACATTTCTTATCATTAAGTGATAATTATTTACTAATCTGCACATAATTATTATACAATCACCTATTCTTCCATTAACACTCCTACAAACAGTTCTGTCAGAGCAATCAAGCTTCATATAATAATTCGTATAATTTAACCCAAAAAGTTTCTTCAATTGACCGAAATTCGGGAAGTTTAAGGCGGTAAACAAATAATTAATTCAATTTATTACTCAAAAGGTATATAGCGATGTTGACAATTAATTTGCATTAATAGCTGCAGTAATTGATTTGCGTGAATTTTTCATTTAACTAAATATAATTAGGTTTATTAGGATTTCAACTACGCCCCGGTAAATTTATAAAGTATTTTACAACTGAAACTAAAGTTTTGATATCATTTCTAATAATGTGATAGAAATTCTAGCACATTTAGCAGTACATTTGTATCTTCATTAATTATTGGTGTTCTTGTCATATTGGTATTTTTCTTCTGATTTTAATAATATTCAATATAGGAATGATCTTACATCTTCAGGTAACCATTTGAATAGTTAAATACGAATAAATAGCATATCATGAAATCATTATTAACGATCCATACGTGATAATATTATATAAGATGATCTATATTCTATATCTTATCACTACCTCACGCTATAAAGATTATTCATCAATCGATTAGTAAGCATCAATTAGATGTTAATTCGCTCACATTGATAGTTAGACACACCTAATTAGAAAATGCTGGGCTAATTTATAGTACTTGCAAATATTAGCAAAATGCGCAGATGTAAGTCGTAATTTCTTTAACAATTATTGAGCAGGCTGTTATTTATATTTCCATTAAAAAATAAACATTACCTTAAGTTACTTTTCCGAAACTGTTCTATTATGCAACAAGGAAGATTTGCCGGAAATTTCCAGACGAATGCAGTAAAGCTAGAGCACCGAACAAAACTTGATTGTTCATAGTATACCATTACATAGTTTAACATAACTAATGGTTTACTAATAGGATAATGCAAATACCAAGGAATGCGATAATATTTTTGCAACTAAGATAGTAGTCGATAATCTATTCATAACAAATGATAACTTATTAGAAATACATTTCGGTAACTATTTTATCTAAAGTCTCTTCAATGGACTTACATAGTGCAAATCTTATGCGTAAGTGAAAATGCTGCTATAGTCAAAAGAATAATTTATAGTTGTAGTAAGCGTATAATATAGAAACTATATCAACTTAACTAGCGGAAATTTCATTTCATAACACCAGGACTTCGTGTAGTTTTTCTAAATATAGTAAATTCCTCATTACGTCAAAGAATTAGGCAGGATTTTGTAAAAGAAATAAAGCTTATTGATATATTCAGCGTTGAGAAAGAACCACGTTAGATTATGATATGAAATATGTGATATATCCTATTCGCAGTTGTAAAGTAGACATAATAAACATGCAAACTTATTGGGTAGGAGTGATATATGCTGATCACGAAATTCCAAATTTTAATAAAATAAGAGCTTTACTGAATCTTATACAAAGATTAACTACATACAGCTCTACTTAGCCGAATACTACTACTAAAGACTTCTACAACGAACTAACACAATAATATAAAGTTGCATGCTTTTATACTTTTCGTAGCATTCACAGCTACAATCCGCATGGCAACCTTTTACCTTATTTTACACATAGTTAAATTATTCTTAGTAACACTATTCTACTGCGGACCATCATTAATCCAATATGGATACGAATACTGTACTTACGTAGACATTATTCACACCAGCTAAAGTGCGATGAATTAACCATATCCTAATATATGATTTACAGTTCTATTATTACCTATAGCCTTATTAGTAACTCAACACCTTACTGTATATAGTCATCTGTACTCTAGCATAGAGTCTATACCACTACAGTCTATATTTATAGCTACCAAATATCTCTTAGGATAAATATCTACCGTACATTACACTAAACATGGCTAACAGTCTACAATCACAATACTAGTTACATTACAGTAGGTAAAATAACTAATCATCTTGATCTGCGATTAAGAAATAACTCTTACAACTCACTAAAATAGCATAAGAGTCTTTTTAAACTATAACAAATACTTTAATTGGCCACACTACTAGAGTGTGATATTGTTACCAATATACTCGCTTATACATGTAAATTGATACTAATAAAAGATATGGCTATCGTATATTCTAAGACCTAAATTTGTATCGCTTTATGCTCTATTTTATATGTGTCAGAACACACATTTAACCCGAAGCAGTCATAATCAGAAAACACGATCTGACCTTTGATTTCTCTTATAAAAAAGATAATATCTTTCAAAGAGTTCGATTACTGCATACAGATACTCTACCGCACAATCCTTTGAAGAGAGAGTATAAAAGCCAGGAGTTTTACAGATTAAAGGACGAAAACGTTTGACTACAGTGCCAAATGACGACTGACAGCTTCTCTACCATCTGGATTTATATACTACATATTTAGTCTACTATTAAAATCACCGATTTGAGAGTTGACAATCATGCCGAGTTGGGGTTTCTACCCTGTAAGAGCCACTTGACGTAACTCTCTGCGGAAGGTTAACTTCAGCGTTATAGCTAATGATCAATGCTTATGTAACTGAGAATACTAAAGCTCACGACGCACATCGGTTTTGGGCAGTATTCCGCTTTGAATTTTATAATGATAAACTACTTTCACCTCAATGTAAAGTTATTAATTGTTTTAATTGAATTTATTTCTTAATTTATTTCCTCAATAATGATGTATGGTATTAGTCGTATAGCTTGACATCAATACACAATTGTAGAATTTTTTCAATGAGCCATAGTAAGTATAGAGCTGGATGATGAATCTATGCGATAAAGTAGATTAGTTTATGAGATCATTTCATTAAGAAGAAGAATTTGGCTAACATATTTGTCCATATGTTGTGTAATAATGAATATAAAATACTGGCTAATTTAAAAGGGGCTTCATTGTGATATCTTGCTGTAAATAAAATACAGCATCTCATTCGCAGAGAATAATTTGCCGCAGAACACTTATTATCTATATTATAAACAGATCACTTCTAAAGTTCATTTATTCATAATTACAATAAATATGCCAGAATATTCAATTTTCAAATAAAAATATATATATAACATAAATATGTAGATAATAGCACTGGAATAGCGAGCATTTTCTCTAGCGGTTCACTTGAACGGCACTTGTGCTAGTATTCAACAACAACTTTAAGCAAGTGTCACAAAATAGTTTTCGTCATCGGACATAATCTAATTTATCTACTCTTCTTAATCTCCGACTAACTTCAGGAGAATCTGTATAAGGAAACTAAGCTATTCCTATACTATAGAGTTGAGTCAGGAGACACGGATTTAGGTTAAATTGATTTTGTTACTTCTAATTATTGTATGTTCATGACAGCGTGCTCTACATTAGTCTCAGTGGAACTTGGATTTAAAATTAATTATCAAGTTTACATATAGTTAAATTCCATATTACACGAATACTCGGATGCCAGCCACTCATATTTAGTAATATTCAAGAAATATCGAGCACAGTAACAGCAAGTAATAAACTATTTTTTTAACCGCTGCATGTAGAAGATAACGTATTAAGGGACTGTTTAAGGGTAGGGATAGAAATAGCACTTTATAGCAGTAACCATTGCTAGTCAAGTAGAATTTCTTTTAAACAGTACAAGCAGCTGCGTTTCGTAATGCAGCATAGCGAAATCAATAAACCAGGCCAGTATGTAAATTCTTAAGCTCATATAAAGAGGAAGGGGAATCGAAAAACTTTAAGCAGTAATTTTAAATACGCTATTTGAGAAAATAAGCTTATCGACGTTTTGAACCATTCGTAACCTCTGAGGTGTATAGTAATAGCTATAGGGTATTCAGATAGTCATCTTATTGTTAGTGTATTGAACATTTATTTCATTATTAGTAATAATTTGATAATATAAATCAACTGCAATGACAATACTTTAATTATTATAATGACAGAAAGAATCGTCATTGGCATTATCTGGCATTAATATCGTATGTATATTATATAGAACAGGACTCCAATTGTATCACTGAATTATAATCGATGCTATTATATTCCAAAAGAAATTCAAACGTTTGATACAGTGTGAAATCATGATAAAATAATAATAAAAATTTCAATGACTAATACAAATTGCAAAGAGGCTACAGCCTTAGTGATATTTTACATAGGAAATTGGGTAAGAAATAAAATAGCCAAGTAAAGATCGAAGCGCTGCATTAGCGTAACAAATTGCGATACTTTAGAAACTGTATGATCAAATTGTTAATTTACATTCTACGTTTGTAAGCAAGCAGCATGATAGTGTAAGCATCGTATTGACTAACACATTATTAATTTGCTGCTATAGTATATTTTATATAAAGAAATTTTAGACAATATCGCTAAGATATTTCTGTTATAAACAAACCTGCTCCAGTTTTCTACATATATGATTCATTCATTGGCCCGCTCTCAGATTCTAGTGATGTAACGGTAATATTAAGGTAGACACTGCAATTTATCAAGGTGATTACGATTATTTTGATCAGCTATTCAGCGATGATATAAGATAAGTAATGAATTATTCCTGCTAAGATGAGCAGCAAAACAAGCAGAAATCTATACAGATACCTAAATGAATATATGGTAGATAATTTCATTTCAATAAAACTCCAACCAAAATTTTAACGAACAAAAACTGCTATTCTGATAATATGGTAAGAAATATTTTATAACTCGGTAAAACTCCCTTAAACCAGTGCAACCATTACTCCGAACTAATAGTAAGAAAATTTGTAGTGTCTTTGCAGATCTATTGCAGTGGCAGGCCCAGTATATAACATGTTATGTGTCAACAACCGATAGCGAATGTGTATTATCATAAAATTCACCTAGTTATATTTACAAGTACTTATAGAACGAAGGATATTACAATTAGCAATCACTTATATTGTTTTTAAAAGTTAAAAAAGCACTATACTTTCTCAATAAATAAAATTAGTCTTTTGAAAAGATTTAAAATGGATACGCGCTCTTGCTATAATATCAGGATCATGAAAGTTTGGTGTACATTATGTTTTTAAATTAATTTCAGATACGCATAATAAAAATATGAACTTGATTTCAAGTAAAAATTTATGATTGGCTACTCATATACAACTCAATAGTAATGTCTAAATGTTTCTTATTATGAGTAACTTATTTGCAGCAGAGATATTTACATTATTATCAGCAGACTACCATTACAGGACTTTAATCTTATGTGCGTGTCCGAAAAAAGACAATTCCGGGGAAGGACATCATTAAAATTACTTTGATAAATATCCCATCCATCAATGAAACTAAAGTTATATTTAATTTTTAATCACTCTCTATACTTAATAGATACATTTATTAGGGATCAATGTTTACTTCCTTATGTGCTGAGATACTGAAGCTTGATTACTGCTCTGAAGCACGTAAAATGTCTACTACCTTTATAATTATATGATATTTTAATGTTTCAATAACATTGGAAGTAATTTTGGTAAAATGTTGCTAACTTAGAATCGAATAAAGCACTGGTAAGATCAAGCGATAGCTCTTCTAACCTTGGCTCTAAAAATCTAAGCTACAAATTGTGGTTTAAATAATAACCCTTCTCAAATGAATACAGGTTATCTGATTGTCTCAAAAATGAGTAAGTATGATCTAAGAACGGGGATCACGGAAAAGACATACAGTAGTGGTTTAAGTTGATTCAGATCAATCAAAATCTGCAGTAAGTCTTGGTCATTTTGTAAACCGCAGTTAACCTTCATAGTTTCCTGATAAATTAAAGAAGTTAGAATTCCGAAAGGTCAGGCTGCAAATCCTTCTATTTGATAAATATAAATGTGGCCGATAAATTTTAACCAGGCAGTAAAACTCTTGATTTGCATCAAGCTCAATATGTTGAAATTTTTGAGTTATTTGACTGTAGCGTACGAACAGCTTCCTTAATAGCCATATAAAAGTTAAAGAATTCGTAATATGAAGCACTGATATTGCAATTGTGGCTAGTTTATTCAATAATCCAACTACAAGCAAGAAGAGTGCATCAGAAAATCACTACCGTACGTAGTCCGTCCAGTAAATACTTTGATGATAGTAAAACTTGCAATTTTAACGATACTTTAATTTCGGATAAATTGATCTTATTGTTAGTAATAATATACAGGAAAGAAATATAGACAATAACTAATTACTAGCAATGATACTTCTATTATCTTTATTAGAACAATACCAGAGCTTAATTAATAGCTATTACCTCACTGCTTAAATATTTTATTACTTTAGCATTGAAATACTACAAACATACCGCTTTTAAAATAGATAGATTAAAAACGAACATTTCTAGCACTTTACAACGCAGAATTTACCTACGCTAATAAGTCTTTACGATTAGGAGGAATAATGGATTTACAATAAGGGATGGATGGTATGACTAGCAGCAGTACTAATCTGTATTATGTCTCGCTAGAATCATCGACGCATTTCATAGTAGATGACTGTTATTAATAGTAGTTTAGAAATTTAAACAAAAGGACTAGGAAACTGACAATTGCAAAATTCCTTAAAGAGCTAAAGATATTGGCCACCTAATTAATAATTGTATAATAGATGATCTAAATATTTTAATCACGTCGTAGCATCAAAATAATTTACCATAACATCTACACAATTGCGTAATTATTTATTAGTAACATACATTAGAGACAAAGTATTTTTATACCTAAAAGGAAGTCTTGATCATATTGACGTAGCTGAAACTAGATAGAGTAACTTAGCAACATTTATTGTCATCATGAGTAAGATCTGCTAAAAAATAAAGCGTAACGATTTTCATGCCTTACATCCTTTTTTTGATGAATGATTTCGTGCAACTAACACCTTACGCTAATCTACGAAAGTAATAACTATTTAGGCAGTAGAAATATCTGCAAGCCTACTTTTGTTACTTTTGTAGCCTTAACGTTTTTTGTAATATAGACGCTGTCGATTACTGGGCTTAAGACACCAGCTTACGTGCCAAAATTGTATACAATGCAACATTCTAATAAAACTATCATTCATATCATGGAAGCCTTTCCTTTTCTCTCATGAGCTTTCTTATATCCAAGAAAACGTCTTTACATGTTTATATAAAAAAATTTTTAATTTACGTTCTAAAAAGTAATTTTTTCTAGTACACGTTCTATACTCATATCTACGATACTCTATTACGAATAAGCTAAAAAATGATCTACAGAAAACATCTTGATATAATTTAATTTAAAAAATTTTAATTTCACGTAAATCACGCACATGAGTAGAGCGTACATAATGAGCATAAATAGATAGTTTAATTCGTTTTTTTCAATACCTGCTGATAATCATAATCGCCTTTTATATCAATTTTTCGCCAATAGAATACTTAAATTATATTGCATAGCACTATACTACTAGGAATCATATCAACGTAGCACCAAACTACTTTCATCATCTAGCGTAACAATTTTATGATTACTTTAATCTAAATGAATAAATAACAAAACGTGGAAGAGGATGAAAAATCATACAAGACGAACATATATGCTTCCCCTTTAAAAATCTGAATAAAATTTTATCTATTCAAGTTGATACGACGGATTCAGGCGGTGTTTTATATAATATTCTCCGAATTTCTGATCTTATATTTTTGTCAAATATTAGACATAAAGTTGGATTAATAAAACAAGTAGATGCCGATATTCCGAGAGAGGCTACCAGCAATCTAGATAGCAAATAATTACTTTCCCGTAATTGTGTATAAGATCCACCAGCTATAGATAAAACCATAAGTCCAAGAAATATTGGCCCCGATGTTATCATGTAAGCGCATGTAATACCTATCAAAAACTGAATAACACTTTTATTGCGATTATGTCTTGGTAGACGAACCCGCAATAAATTGCCGTAATTTTTTGGATAAGTACGAGAATAAAGATCCTTGCTGATTCGAATATAGTTATGTGACATCATAGTTAAAGGTATAACATAAGTAATGAAGAAAAAAGAGGTAAAATAAATAATATTGGGAATGTAGCCGAAAGGGTAATAGACATCGCAGCGTGCTTCCCCAATGTAGGTTGTTGTCGTAAGTAAAGCGGCTGGCGCTGAAATCAATCCACTGATGATCCACATGATCAAAATCACTTTAGCCGAGTGTTTGCATATAAATGAATTAGATCGATAATGTAAAGGATCAGTTATAATTTTAAATCTGTATATACTTATAATAATTAAACTAAAAGCTGAAGCATCATATGTAGAGGCAAAAACGAAATAAAGTATTTTACAAAATGAATAGCCGACAAAGCTCATGAAATCAGGAATTAAAATTTTGGGTAAAAATAGGCAACATAGGACAAATGATGTTAGAAAATCAGAGAGAGCTACGTTGATAACAAACATATAAGAAACATCTTGAAATTTTTTGGAACGAATAATGATTACTAGTAAAAAGATATTACTTAAAACTCCAATAACACCGATGGATGCCATAATAACATCGCTTGATGAAGTACTTGTCGAATTAATGGTTAGGTTTTCTGCCATGATTACTAAGTTGAAAAGTGATATCTCTCGACTATATCGGTTTAAATCTGTTTTAATTTACAAATAAGTGATTAGTAGATTGACTATAAGGCTAATTAAATAAACTTTTTTCAATGATTGGTGCATTGTTTAAAACTTTTTAAATCAATTTCAATGGAGTATAACCACTAAGATTAAATATTTAAAATAGAGACCGAATATAGATAAAGAAATCCTTATTTATTTATTATAATGAATTTATCCCTTATTCAGAATTATATAATACAGTTTTTATAATCTAGGTTCGTTTCTATTGGTAGGCCAAAAATGTGTTGGCGTACATTCATTTTTCTACCAATGCTGTATGCTAACATATTTGAGTGAATAATTCATACTTTAATAAGACTAGCAGGTAGGCTAAATCGCCATTGTCATTTCTAGTAATATTATAAAATGTTGACGTTAAAATTTTTATTATCATCAATTAAACCCAAATTAGAACAATTAAGAATCAAATATGATCAGCCTTATGAACAACTTACAGCTTTTGATATAGAGATAATAATCCTTTCACATCATATCCAATATGACCTTAACGTAACCGTTGAATTTTGTCCACAGACTTTTACGAATAGCTACGGTAGTTGCTATAATCTTAAGTGAGTTATCCAATCAAAAGCTCAGCTTAAGTGCTCGATGATGCTATCAATTATAATTTTATATAATAAATTACAGTTTAATTTAATGTAACAATTTTAAGGAATAAGATTGAATAATCGTAGTTTGTGTCAAATTTAGCATTAAAACATCTGTTGTCTTCAAACTTTAAATGTCCGAGTGCTTTATTTTACCGTAAATATTGTTGATATTACTACTCATATGTTTCAATAAATAAACCCTTTAATATGGAATTAATTAGCAAAATTATGAAGAAAAATTAATAAGGTATTATGAAGTAAGAATAGAATTCATAGTGGTCGGATATACCCATTTATATAAAACAAATTTACTTTAAAATTATATTTCGCAGTATGACTAATATTATAATATTAATCTGTTATCAGCCAGAATTAAAACAGAATCTCAGTAATTTCGTCGATTATCTTACCTAGGTAATGGGGTAAAATTGAATTTAAGGGTGCCACTAATAATGGAACGTGAAGGTGCAACTAAAACCTATGATACGCGATAGCATCACAGTAACTATAAATTTGAAAGATGGCTAAAGAAATATCGATTATTAACTATCAATAATCACATTGTTTCATTAATAGATCAAATGGAAATAAAATCTTTTGCATATGCTAGCTTATAGAGTACATAACAATACAGTAGATAGCTACTGCAGTAGATTAAATATTACTATACAACTGTCAAAAACAGCTTTGCAACTAGATAACGTAATGTACGATCAATAAGTCAATTCCTTAAACCACGTATCAAGGAATGATATCTGCACTATCAAAAACACTTTTGCTCTACTAGCAGACTACACAAAGACTTAGACGCCTCGTATTTTACGTTAAACACTAAGCTTGAGAATCGACTTTATTACACGATATACTGTATTTATATACTCTTTCTCACTAGTTCATGAATTATAGTTAGTACGATTAACTTTGGAATCATTCACTGAGTTAAATATTAATTTTAGTTACTGCTCCCTAACGCAGACAACAGTATTTATGAACATAGACATCTGATGATTGATACAGAATAGTCAGATTACGATATACCTATCACGGAACATTTCCACAATAATTTACAATCTACCATAAGTAAGTTAAAATCATAATGATTCGAACTGTAAGTAGGTGATTTGCATTCCCTATTGTAACTATTAATTTCAGTAAGTGAATATGTGTCACTATCATAAAAAGTCAGTGCTATATGATAATCATAGTACATATGCCAAATTAGAAGTTAACTAAATAAGGATAGGCTAACAGAATTATCCTAACATAGATATTTCTACTCTGATACAGTATATAACATTATCACAACAACCAACATTAGCTTGCTGATTTAGTTTGCCTGATAGCCTATTACTCGTAATAAAGTCTACATATCGCTAAAAAATATTTCGTCTTATAAATCAGCAGTAACCGTATCTATCTATAATTATCCTAAGTTACGAATTAGTGCAATTATATAAATCCTATAAAACGTTTTCGTTTATTGCATAACAAAAATTAAAGAATTGAACAATACTTCAGTTGTGATTGATATTACTATAATCAATTGATAAATCGTTAAAAAACTATAGGCTAGTTCAACTTCTAATTATTTACTGTATAGTGATCTTTATGTTCACTGTTTAATACTAAAGTAATAATACGTAATATGCGCCATAATAATTTATTCTATTCCTTAAGATTGCAATATTAAATAGTTACTTACTGTAATAAAATCTTTTGAATAGGTTTAGATTTTTATCACCTTCTATAAAAATGACATATCATAAAAAATAAGGTAAAGGTAGGTACCATGAATGCTTTATTATAAATGCTGACGTCAACTTAAAAGTCCCAAGTAGTATTAAAATTCCCTTTATCATATATGGTAATATGTAATCAGCCTATATGGCTTTGGGTAAAGTAAAGGTAAATTACGCACGTAGTTCTATCAACGAATAAAATGTAAAGTATAATCGTAAGCCTTAGAAATAAGTCTATATAATTGCTAGTAAGGAAAAATTCTAGAAAAGAATTATTTAATTTTTACGCTACCTTCGTTAACAAAAATTGTATAAATTTACTATTAAATCATACATACATACGAGTATTCATTACTGATAATGCCCACATGCTAGCTATCTCTAAATATCGTGATTAAATTCTATGAGAATTACCGTGTGTTCTCAACTACCGAGTACAAAAGGATTAAATTTGACGGAAACTAGTAATTTTTACTGTAAGGTATCTCTTGATAACGACTTGCAGTATAATTCTTGTAATTATTTGCTCAAATAATGATTGAAGTATATAACTCTATATCAATTCTTACCTATTTTTAAAAGTCTTCTATTCATCTCTGAACTACGAATTCTACTAAATTTATTTATTTTCAGTTTTGCAAATTAAATCATTTGAGTATAATTTAGTGCTGTCCATCCTTATAGTCTGCAGGTAATTGCAGATTCTCATTGTTCATTATAATTATCTAACTTTTACTCTGTTGTCATCTTTTGGATGGACTTATCGATTCTACCCCTTTAAAATTGACAATTTTTTAGTTGTTTTTAAAATTATAACTGTGATGGAGGGTTCAATATCTCAGAGGATTGAGATTTAGTCGCCATTTACAATTATTACACCAAAGGGTTTATAAAAGTTATGCTTTATAGTAGGTTAGTAATGTGAAGTACAGTGAGGTAGTTACGGTAGATCAGCGTGCAAGCTGTCGTGAGTAACGAGTAGTAGTATCAGACTGTGAGAGACTAACTAGAAGACTAACTGGGAGGCTAACGAACTCTTAGGTAGAAATTGCCGGTATTTATAGTTTTAAAGATAGAGCATATGCAGAGAATAGGATTGTGGAATTAGATACAACATATACCGTAACAGGTTCCAAATAGCAGATGATTGTAGAAAACAGCGAGTACCGTAATAACTAAATACAGTAGTCCATATATGAACGTAGAATAAGCGGACTGTAGATCTGTCTAAATATAAGAGCAATACAACATGTCTATATTTAAGAGTAGAATATAGTTACGTAGAAAATTTCAGGCTGAAGTGCTGGGTTTTATAACCCCTCAAGTTTGCAATTGTCTATCTCAAAATCTGAATTACTAAAAGGAAGCAAATCTCTAACCTAATACAAGATCAGGCAAACGCCGTGTTTAATCTTAAAAGTATCCGTTTACAGATAGAACGCTCGACAAGAGAAGACTCCCCTTTTCGTACCTCATAATAACAGTCGAAAATGGTTATGATAAACCGAATAATCAGGTTCGTCTCCACGATAATAATTCCATATTATCTAACAGCTATATTAAGACATTACATAAAAACATCACCTTATATAGTCGACTACTGCGGCCTTATAAACACATAGCACGAATAGTATAAGTACACCGTATCATCATCAGCAATCATGAAATTACCTAATTAGTAGACTATTCTGCTTCTTAATGCTAGCGTACTTCAATAACTACTATAATTAGCTGAGACTACAACATACGTTGAAGGGTTTTTAAGAAGTTTTTGAAATTTAATGAGCTGTATACAAGATATTTTATTTCCTAAATTAATTTAAGATAGAAAATCTAAAATGATAGCTTTAAGAAATTTTTACTTGTATTCGTATCGAGTATATCATGAATTATCTGGAATATTTTTTGGATTTATATAATGCCTATCCAGAATATATTTCTAATACAGTATACGTATTCATCATGTAGTAACTCCTTTATTGAATTAGTTTCGACATTAGTTGTTCATTATATATAAAATACACAAATCCTTGTAATTTATAGTATGGCGATTGACCAAAAACCAGCAGCTTATTTTATCATTCCACAAATACACTGCAACGTGAAATTACAAGCAGTACTAATACCTCAAAATTCGGCTAATTATTACCCAAAACATACGAGTTTTGCTAAAAATGGTAACGGCTTAGCCTAGGTTTTAATTCTGTTATAAACTTTTAGTTCATCGCCATATTAGCATTTAAATGATTTAATTCGTTACATATAAGATTTTATTTACTTAATTCGTTGACAGTAACTTTAATTGAATTGAAAATAATTTTAATAAATTGAAACCCGATAGACTAAGACAATTATCATAAAACAGCAGCTATTAGATTTTTCTTTTTCTCCTATTACTTATTTAATGTCAGCAAGTAACTTGCAAATTATAAAATGGATTCCGCTTTAAATGTCCACTTTTTATAATGATCATTGCTTTGTTTAATATTGTTCATATTTCGAACATATGATTCTAAACAGTGCAGTCCCTATATTAAGGTTATGACTCACAATTTATCACGTAAGATCTAATAAAACTTGCATCTTTAAACTTATAAATCAAGACCGTACGAATTCAATTATTAAAAGTTAAACTACATAAGTCTTAAGCATTTAAGTCAAGTAAAAGTTCGTAAAGTATATATTACTGTATGCTAAGTGAAGAAAACTATTCAGTCGAGTGCCTGCTGACTTTTGGTGAATACATGTAAGGCAACAATCACCGTTACCCATTTGCCCTCCTTAGAGTTTCATTCCTGTATTGTTAGAACAATTTTATTCATCCTAGCACCAACATAACTTTTCGAACTCTTTAATATAGTAATAGTTATAAAAATTACCCTAATTTTAAAATCGATAGCTTTCTTAAAAGATATTAATAGTCCTTCAAGGTTACCAGTTATTATCAATGCGCAATAATAATATCGCGTTAAATAATCTAAAAATATAAATATTATTGATGGTAGCGCAATTGAATATTTAATTTTGGCATTCGCTTTATAGAAGTATTTTTATCTCATTACAAAAGCTTTTACTATAATAGCTAAAGCATAACAATAAGACTTTAATTCATCAATTTCAACATTTCACAAAATATTGTACTCTCATTGCATTAATATATGTAATAAAGTGTCTATCGAAACGCAACGACTTCCACAACTTGAAGGAAAATCACTTTATTACAATAATTACGTCTTCTACCAAGGACTAGATTATCTATGGCTACTCTGTCTTCGGAGATAAAATCTCCTGCTTATATACAATTATGTACAGAGTATCTTCGTGACACATAAATCATTATCTACCTTAATAAGGCTAACATCACACCTCTAGCGTACCTGGAGGTGCCAAACAGTATGACTAATAACTTTTACAATCCGTATTGCAATTACTAATACAAATCCTCACATATTTAATCTCACTCTACGATCTAGCACCTATACAAGGGTATCTATCTTAATTAGCCTAGTAATTACGTCATGCACGATATTCACACATACTGTATATAATCTTAAGCTATATTTGGGCTGCACTACAATATAGTACAATAACTTCAAAGGAAATTATAAACGATCATTACTTCTAAGCAAAATTGAAGTCTAAGTCAGAGAAATCATTAACTAGTACAGTAATAAAACGTCGTTGCAAGTATAAACAGATTATTTGGAAAATATATAAAACATGTAGAATCATAACTACCTTCAGGAATAATTCTCTTTGCAGCTCAATCCTGCAGTAATAATTATAGCCGCATAGATATGAACGAAAAATAGAGCTTTACTAATTCGATTTCATTTCCAAGGTCATTAAAGGTTTAGAAAAAGCACGTAAGGACAGTATATATCACTAGATATGGCTAGCAATTTGAAGTAATATTGTCAACAAAGAAATCGTTTTACAGATAAATAACTTTTTTAGTAATCATTTCACTAAATGCTTTTGATCAACTGTAATAAATGATCCGCAATGTCTGATAACATCTCAAGAAAGAATTACTGTAGCACGTATATGGTAGCTATAGAAATGCGATTAAGTACTTTGTAAAATGACTAGCTGATCAAGCTAATAAAATTACCAATCAATCTTGCATGCCGAAATAGCTATGAAGAGAATAAATGATATCGGAAGAGCGTAGATAGCCTGTAAAAGTACTATCTTATTTGCAATTCGTATTTATAGAAACATTGATGTTTGCAGTATTTGAGCGCTATAATGTAAGAAAATATGATGATCGTATCGTGGTTATAATTCATCACTTAATCAAATAAGTGACTTGGTATTTCTCAGTTAAGACATCATTCATTCGCAAGTGCATTTATTGACTATAAACCTGATGATATTAATCAAATAGCGGTTTGGGGGTTGTTAGAAATAGAAATTTGTAGCAAGAAAAAGCTAAACTACTACGAAAAACTAAAGCTACGAGGCTAAAGTCAGGTTTGTTAACCGGCATTTACTAACTGTATAACTCCAAATACTGAGGATCTCTCATCGGTAGGAGCAACATATACATCACTAGTCTCTCTAATACAAAACTGAAACCAAATTTAATTAAAAAACCAGTTTATTTATAGCCAATCTACCTAAATATTGATTATCAATACGTAGATAACATCGTCAAATTATGCAATTATCTATTAAAGTATGCGTAACGTCATGAATAAATTAATATCAACACATTCCCAGATAAGTTATCGTATGGAAATTATGGTACGGCAGCCATGCAAATTTCCTTCTCAACATAAGTTCACTGAATAAAACTGTTCTACAGATTATAATACCGTATGGGCTATTGATTTTAAGACTTTGATTAAGAAGAGTAGTTCCTGGAGCTGCTTCATAAAAAAATGAAAAGAAAAGCGTAGCTCTTGCTATTATATAATAGAATTTATTGTAGTATATTTTCGCCAGATCTTAATAGCCTATTGTAATGTAACTAGTATTGTGAATGTAGACTGTTAGCCATGTATAGTATAATGTACGGTAGATATTTATCCTAAGAGATATTTGGTAGCTATAACTATAGACTGTAGTGGTATAGACTCTATGCTAGAGTACAGATGACTATATACAGTGAGGTGCTGAGTTACTAATAAGGCTATAGGTAAAATAGAACTGTAAATCAGATATTAGGATATGGTTAATTCATTGTACTTTGGCTGGTGTGAATAATGTCTACGTAAGTACTGTTGTCGTATCCATATTGGATTAATGATGGTTCGCAGTAGAATAGTGTTACTAAGAATAATTTAACTATTTGTAATATAAGTTAAAAGGTTGCGTTACGGATTGTAACTGCGAATGCTACGAAAAGTATAAAAGCATGCATGTCACACACCACTAGTGACAAAGTAGTCTACACACGCCAATCCTTGCGGAGAACGCCACTTACTAACTTAAAGACGCGAGATTAGCTATATCACCAAATAATTCAGTTCCAACGACCGAATATTATGGTATAATTATAGCGTCACAGATGATGTAGACGAGATAGTCAGAGATTTACTATCATTTATTACTGAAGGAATCTTGGCACCCAAGATTATAGTCTTTACAACTAAATATCAATTGAAAAACTAGTTGACTATCTAACCGACTAACGAACTAAAAAGGAATCTTCATTAGGACGAGCTTACGCATCGTAACATGCACATAAAATAGAACTATCCTTTTAAAGTTATAGGAATTATTATGAATATTGCCATTAAGGACTTCATATAAGATAATTAATTAACAACCTCTATTGTTAATGCAACTTTAGATTATTCTGTTAGTTCGTTATAGAAATCTATAGTAGTAGTATTCGGCTAGAGTAGAGCCACGTGTAGTTAATCTTTGTATAAGATTCAACAAAGCCCTTATTTTAGAAAACAGATGTACAGCATAATTATTTCTTTCGTAAAATTTTTATATTTGACGTTCAATTCTTTTACCATGCGGTTTCTTCCACCGTGACCAACCCTCAAGTGTATTTCATGTATGATGTCAAATGTTTCATCTGTATACAAGAAGTACCAGATATTTTGGTCCTTCTTGACAGGCTCTATCAATTTTTCTAACTCTCCAACTTGGATGACATCAAAGCGAGCCAAGCGACGATATTCCGTTGAAGTCTTCTTATTTGTCGGCTTAGCTGCTTTCACTTCTTCGATTAGAGCTTTATACTTATCGAGAGTGAAAATTTTGGAGTTGCTACCTTTCGTATTCGACTGCTTTAAGAGCTCTCCATCGAATTTCCTTTTCATATCATTATTCGATGCCATTGCAAATAATAACTAACTAAATGATTAAATGTTAGTACAAAATACAAAATGGAAGAAAGATTAATCAGCAAATATAAATGGATTGAAACTTGTCTCGCTTTGTTGCAAACTAGAACGATCCTTAGCAAAGTTGCATAAATTGTACCCTAACAACAGCTCGCGTTACTTTTATAGGTTATCCTACAGAATTTAATTGGCTATCTTTGTTCACTATTCAAACAAAAATTATACTGTTTATTGGTCAAGATTTCAAAATAAATTAATAAACCACGCGGTTAATGGTCAATAATGTTTTATATTGTAAATATTGGCCAACTTCGGGTTTTGGCTGTAACCTATATACGTAGACCGCCAGAAAACTGGATTATGACAAACGTAGTATTATATATCAAATAATTCGATACTCTTAGAAATAAGCAACAATTACGGGAAGATTTGAGTTCTTTTAAACACTAATAATTTCCTGCAACTTATATAACAATTTCATTAGGATTCTTATGAGCCTCAAATTGTAGCCTATTGTAGAGCACCAAAGTTGTAAATAAAGGAGCTCTCTCAATATATTATTAATAAGGTGAATTCGGCCCTCAATATGATAATCAAAGTAGCCTTTTATCGATTATCGTAGAAATTTTATCATACAATTAACCCTTATATCGAAAATTCTTTAATTTGCATATGAATGTTTCATCTTAAGCTAACCTATACAATTCATTAATTCAAAAATATTGTTTTATATTAGTATACTTTAAAACGCCTTATACGGTACCTGTATAGCACGGTAAAACTCACAGAACTGTTAATTGGTAAGTTTAGTATATATGGAAAGCTTTATATTTATTAATTAAAATATATTATACGCGATCAGATAGTGAACAGAAAAAAAATAGCTTTATGGACTAAATGAGGTATTTCTTGCGCAAGTATGAATACTGCATTGTTCATTATGAAGATGCCTCTATTAAAACATTTATATGGCGAATGGAACAGCCCTAAGCAATTTTACTTGATAACAAGTACTAGATATTTAGCTAACCTCTTTATATACTGAAATATCATCATGGCAACGTCAAATAATATCGTATTTTGTACACTTTAAATAAAAATTTCTATCCCTGGTTCAATTACTGACGATGTACAATTACGGCAGAAATTACAAATCAGGGAATAGAAATCATTTATTGTATCTGTTATAATTACAATAGCAATTGAATTAAAACCTTTCCTGGGAAAGAAAACTTTATACAGGGTTGTCACGGTACGAACTACCGTGAAGAAATAGCTATCTAAATTTGGTTAATATGTTATAGTGATAATATATTACAACTAGTTACCTACAATATGAATTACTCTAATTATGAATGTGTTACAGTAAATTTAATGCTGTGCTGTAATGTGCACTAAAATGATTCCGTGAATGGACATATTGTAGTCCGACTGTGAAGAACTAGTTAGTAGATGTTCTCACCTAAGTATTTTTATAAGATGACTTGTGAATGTTAGCTGCTGTAGAAGGGTATATAAGCCCGTCAGATAGTTGAATAAAGCAGTTCTCAATTGTATAGTTATTTTAACGTAGAATCAAAGGCGTCTAAATTCTTGTGAGGTAGTTAAGGGATACTGAATTCCGGAAGACTATAGTAATTTAGAGATTAGTTTTACGTTATCCTTGTCACGAAGCTGGTTTGTGACAAGGGTATAATTATCTATGAGAGAAGCGGTTATCTGTAATCCTATTTCGACTTATGAAACTGAGAAAGTATTTATTAGACTTTAAGATATTACTTCAATAAGTAAGATTCTTTCGTATAATCGTCACTTAAAAACTTGCCAATGATAAACCCTTAGATGCAGCTACAATGGTTAAAAATTTTGTACCGATATTACGTTTTACATTAACTCTTTCGTTCGATTCAACAAGCCATGAAGTTTTCAAATTATTAACACTAACGCAATTTATAGATATTAATATTCAATTATGGAATTTGAATATCAAATCCAATATGTGGTGTATTAGTAATCTTGATATTTACACACGATCAGCAGTTTCCATATTGAATGCTTAATATTCTTATCAAGTAATAAGTAAAACATGAAATTCGTTACGCTAATTAACTATAGAAAATACCTAGAAAGCGATGGTATCTTTAAGTTTTACCCTGCCAAATCATGACGTCACCATATTTTCTTCTAGACTATTTTACAAAGTATAGTACAGATTACTATAGGAATTACCTAAGACCAATTGCCTAATCTAAACAAAGGGCGTTTGATGGTCTATTAGGATTGTAAATGAATTTGACTCAGTAAGAAAACCCCATCCATAGAGATAGGAGATTTGTAGCATGACAGTATAGTGCTGTAGTGTAGGTTAAAATCGTACAGTTACCGTACATCTTCAAGCTAAAACATCAATTGTCAATACTAATGTAAGAAAAGTAATCATAGTAGTCATGTAAAATTTTTGGATTTTAATTTTAGAAAAAGTTGCAAGAGTTGATTTTTGGAATTCAAACTTTTTGTTGTGAATTTGAAACTTTGGAATTTTTTGACGTGACATGAAAGTTACATTAGGAAAGTTTAGTTGAGAAAATAGAAAGTAAGATGGCAAATGGTAGAGGTTGTGTTGATTGTTAAGTAGTTAGAGTGTTATTTTTAAGGCTAAAAATTTTGATGTTTGTGAGGTTGATAGATCAAGAATCTTCAAAACTTTGGAAAATTAAGATTTATTGAACAAAACCTCCTTTACGAAGATACAACGTAATCGATTAGCTGAGGACCTCTAACGAGAAAGAACTAACTTACTATACTAAACTACTCGCTTATATACCTTTTCGCGTTTACAGTCTTAGCACCTTACTTACTACACACTTCGGTATTAGCATCTCAAATACAGGCTAGTTTACACCTTTCACGTGAAGCTCTAGTGTGAGCAATGTAGCGCTCCTCTTCAAAAGGATTACAGCTACTAAGCTAGCTATATTTAATACTTAAGCTACTAACGAGTATATCTATCACATGTTGAACACAACACCTACGGTAGACATTACTAGATATATCATCAACTTAGAATACAATATTACACTGTCTTACAATGTTTTAAAGGTTACTTTTTAGACTTTTATAATGTATTAATGATTAGGAATTATGTTAGAAGTGAAGCTTGATGTATTTTATAAGTTATTTAATCTGACTCTCTCATGCTTTTCTTAATAAATTGTTGATTGGTCGTTTCCCCAATTTTTAAATCAGTTTCGGGTTGAAAACTATTAATGCGATGATTTATGTTGCAACGAGACACAAACTTCATTTAAAGAAATGATTAGCTTGCGGTAAAAATTTCATTTAATTTTAATATTATTGAAGAAATTTTGAAATCATTATTTTGAATCAAACCATGATTTAAATTTCTGACTTAAACGAAAAATTAAATATTGTTCTCATTTATACTGTAATAATTGTTCAAAACTAGGTAAGAAAAAGCAGACAGAAATTTGATTAGTTTTTTTATCGAGAAAGCCCTTCAAAGCAGACTAAGAGAACATCAAGTATTCAACATATAATAGAGGTAAAGTTACGTCCAATTACGAAGGCCGTGACCTTTACATAAAGAACAATAAATGTTTTCCTGTATGACAGACTTCATTTTTATACAAAACGTACGAATTGCCAATATTTAATCTTTCACTGAATGATCTCTAACTTTACGAGTTATTTACAGTAATATGAATACAAATTTCAATAAAAATAATGCTGAGTAAGCTGTAAAGACCATTAGTTTGGCACTAAATACGCGTATACTCTATAATAACTTTTGATATAATTTCCGGATTTGAAATTAATTCATCGTCCCAGTACATAATCTTTGCACGTTTATTTATCATTCGGATAAAAATCACCGTATTCCTTAATTTTAAGCTACGCAGACGCAATCTGGAGTATTCTACTACAACCGCCTTCTAATCTATATTTTAAAATACGATGGACAGTAAATCTAATCAGTAAACTGATAATGATACTATTGAAAGCAGAAATAAAAGCTATTATCATTTTCCAAATATAAAATTTAACATTTACTAGAGCTTACAATATTATCAATAAGAAGGCCCTGAAATTTAGGTTTTAAATTATTGGGATAATTTCTTTGCTTAATATTTACAAAATCTTATTCGATGCCTAATTATGTAATTCAATCAGATACTATAACGTCAGTTTTTCGCAAATTGTTTAATTTCTATACAGTTATTATATGGATTAAATCTAAATGAAAGAAATGAATTCATACCAGTACAAACGAATAAAGCACTGTACAAACGTATTAAATATTTTTTTTTTTTAGTTCCATTTACTTATCATCAAACATAATGAAATTTTACAACCTAATGAAATAGCGATAGTAGTAAGATTCGCATAAATAGTCGTACAATATTTATGATTGGTGGACAATTCCAGGAACATACAACATCGCAGCTTATATCCATAATAAATTCCCCACATTTTATCTACATTTTGTAATAATTCTCAGAAAATTAATTTACAGTATTAATAAGCAAACATCTAATTAACATATA